>NC_083240.1:45026725-45326725 GCF_032191835.1 Heteronotia binoei
CCTTTCTCTATCGTTTCCTGATTTGCAAAGAGTTAAATGTGTGTGTGTGAAAGTTTGGTTAAAGGCACTTTGTGCAACAGAGGGTGCTTGCGAGGGTCCATGTGTAAAGTGGGGTCTCATTGCACACTCCCCCCCTCCGATGTCAGCCTCTCTTAAAGAGGACTGTGTCTGCACCCCCTCTTGCCTTCAGATGGGAAAGAGGGAACACACAAAGCCAGTCTGTGCATGGAGTTCTTCGTCCAGTGACAGACACCATTGCAGAAGCCTCCTCATGCTTCCCTTTGTGGAAAGCTGTAGACCAGGTTACCCACCAACATCTTTCTTGGTACCCACCAACTGTCTTTAGAAAGTGAGTGGGTCTTTTGCCCAGCAACGTTTCTTTTGGGCCATTGGCGATTTGATTGGCTGTACAGATTTCTGAATAGTGTTGCTTTGGTGTCAGCTGCCGCCACCACACTCCAAGGATCTTCACTGTGTGACTGAAGGTCAGGTCCAGCAGCCATTTTGGTGGCTGGCTTTACCTCCTGCAGCAGCCATTTTGAGGCTACACCCACCAGGATGTGTCAGGCTGCCAAAGGTGGCTGCAGGTTCAGAAAGGTTGAGACCCCTGCCTAGTGGTTTGGGGCAATGCCATTAATCACTGTTGCTGGAATGCAGACTGAGCTGAGTTATGTCTTCTTAAGCTTGTCCTGACTTAATTTCAGGGCTTTGAGTGTCCTCAGCTGTATGCTGGATCACGATTTCTTCCTCCCTTGCTGAACTTGACATTGCAGACAATCTTGCAAGGTTTTATGATGTTTTGCTTTTGCATATGTAAGTGTGTGTGTGGGGGGGGGAGAAATGACTTGCCCAGAAATTCACGGCAGAGTTGACTTTAGAACTTAAAGTAGATTTGGTTAGAACTGATACCAGATAGCAGTTTTTCAGGCTTGTCCCCCCCCCCCCCCCAATTGTGTGGACAAAGCACTTTGAAAACAAATGGCAGCGCAGCAGAAAATACACAGACAGAATTTGGCTCCTGTTGGTGAGCAGAGTCGGAAATGTGGCTTGGCGTTCCTGCTGCCTCATGACGGCTCATTCTGGGGCCAGGGAGCAGTTGTCTTTCTGGTGTGTGTTTAGTGTAGTCAAGTGCCTTCTGATTTACAGTGACCATATGAATGAATGTCTTCAAAACGTCCTATTGTTGTCAGCCTTGCTCAGGTCTTGCAAACTGAGGGCGGTGGCCTTCTCGATTGAGTCGGTCCATCTCACGTTGGGTCTTCCTCTTTTCCTGCCACCTTCCACTTTTCCTAGCATCATTGTCTTTTCCAGTGAGTGTGGTCTTCTCATAATGTGACAGGGTTGCCAAGGTCTACCTTGGCTGTGGTGGGGGAGTCCCCCCTTTTGTGCAGACCATGATGCTGTTACCTGAAAGTGATGTCATCTTGCTGGGCATATCGCACAGGGGACACTGCAGATTTTGGGGTAGAAAACTCTATGGTACCTGTCACACAGCTGGGCCTAGCAGGGCCTTCTTATGGCTTCCACCACTCTGGTAAAGGTCTGTATGGAGGACCCAGAGCACCCAACCACCCTTGTCTTCCTTATTAAGAAATACCTCTTAACTGTGACCAAGGAGACATTAGGACCCAAGGAGTATAACAACAGCAGTTTATTTACAGAGCTTAAATAATAAGTGGGTTAAAACAGTGAAATATATATACAGTAAAGGTTGGTGCAAATAAACAAATAGCCCTGACGCGTTTATCTATACAGTCCGTACTCTAATAAACAATGCTTACCCCCTTGGGTAAGGGATCTTTCCCCTGCTGCAAGCTCTCTAGGCTACAGCCTGCCTCCAGTTCAGCCTTCCAAGAAAAGAACACACCCTGCCTGGGCTTGGCCCTTTTATGTTCTCCCAGGCTCCACCCCGCTCTGAGCCAGTTTCCCTCCAAAACGTTGCCACCCAATCAGAGGGACAGAAGGGATCTTGGGAAATGTAGGCTCTTTTGTAACTCCTAGGCAGGCTTCTCTGGGCCTGCAGGCCTCGCTAGGCCCAGGATCATGACTGTACCACAGGCATGTCACACGGGAATGCTCTGGCATTCAGGGTAGAAAACCCTATGGCAGGGGTGGCCAGTGGTATCTCTCCAGATGTTTTTTGCCTACAACTTCTATCAGCCCCAGCCATTGGCTATGCTGGCTGGGGCTGATGGGAGTTGTAGGCAAAAAACAGCTGGAGAGCTACCGTTGGCCACCCCTGCTCTATGGTATGATAGAGTTTTTACCCTGAATGCTAGAGCATTTGTACGTGATGGGCTTGGCACAATGATGTCACTTTTGGGTGATGCCATCACACTGGGAATGCTGTGTGACAACAGAGCTCTTTAGGGGGGTGGGGATCCCTCCCCCAGTGGCCTGCTGCATGCTGGAGGGAAATCTGCAGTAGCTCGGCAGCCCTATAATGTGACCAAAACATGATAACCTCAGTTTGGTCATTTGTGCTTCTGGGGAGAGTTAAGGCTCTAGAACCCACTGATTTGTCTTTCTGGTGATTCACGGGATCTGCAGAAGTCCCCTCCAATGCCACATTTCAGATGTTGCTTTAGAGCATTGGCCAAAGGAAAGGTTGCTGTGAGACAACACTGGACAGTGGCAAAAATGTAGTAATCACCTTGTGCTTATGTGTCAGTTGAACATGGAACAAAGAGGGATTCAGTTGACCCAAGAGGGGGAAAGTGGGGATAAATTTGTGGGTGGGGGAAGTGGGTGGCTGAGTTCTGAACCCCAAGGGATCAAACGCTCGGAAATAATATTTTTGTCCTGCTCTCAGTGCTCCCATGCGTCATGTCTTCCTCCTCCCCCCTCTCAAGTTAATTGGGGTGCCCGGGTTAATCTAAATTAAAGCTTAAACTAATAGAGGTCTTGGAAGGAAGAGGAGCCACCTGAGTTTAAACAAATGGAGCTGCCAGGCGTTGCCATGGTGGTTCCCCGAGGGCAGGGGGAGAAGCAGTGGCAACTCTGGAACGGTCTTGATAAACCTGCTGACTCACGGGGGGCCGCCTCCCCTCTTTTAAACCTTTTATTTGTTTATTTTTGTCAATGAATTGGGTATCTCTTGCCGCTGCTGCCATTTAAGCTTGCATTTGCTTATGGTGGAAAGCGTAGACGTGTGGGGGTCTGCCCCTCCAGGTGCTAACATCTGGTAGCACAGCAGGAGATGGGCTTGTGTCCCAGAACCCCCATTGTCTCTAAATATGGTGCTTGGAAGTGTAGCGGCTTCAGACTCTCCCTTGGCTTTGGCAGCGGATGGCGACAGCTTTTCCTTCTGTCCTTCGTACCTCAGATAGAGGCGCCTTTGCCGCCAGGCAGACGTACTTTCATTTTCTTTCCTCTTCTCTCCTGCTTCCCTCCCTCGGCTACACTCTCCATATTTCCCTTCCCATGCTCCCCCCACCGGGGGAAAAAAGCCTTCTCTTTTCCTCCCGTCCCCAATATGCTGCTTGGGAGAGATGATTTGTCAAGATTACCACTTCATTGTGTCCAAGTAATTGAGGAGATGCCGGCCCCCTTGACAGACACCACTGAGGACCCATTCCACTGACCTGGTTAATTTTCTTCCGCTGAGTAGGATTTGGCAGAGAGATTGGAGCTGAAGTCTTGTTCAGGGATGAGGCGGTGCTGAAGGGGGGAAGGCAGCTGTATGTTTTCTGTCACCTTCCAATTAAATTGGCTTCATAAAGGGCTTCTCTTGATTCAGCCGCCTCGTCATCCAGGGCTTTGGAGCTGCGCTTTGGGGCCAGGAGCTCAGCCGGGTAGAGTTGACCATCCCCCGAATGCCTTGCCGCTCTGTCTCTTCTGGATTTTTACTTGGCTCATAACTGAATGATGTCCGTGCATGTCTGTTAGGTGTGTGTGTGTGCTGGCATTGGGCCAATTTGGGCCATTGGGCATTGGGCCAGTTTGGCGTAGTGGTTAAATGTGCGGTCTCTTATCTGGGAGAACTGGGTTTGATTCCCCACTCCTCCACTTGCACCTGCTGGAATGGCCTTGGGTCAGCCATAGCTCTGGCAGAGGTTGTCCTTGAAAGGGCAGCTTTTGTGAGAGCCCTCTCCAGCCCCACCCACCTCACAGGGTGTCTGTTGTGGGGGAGGAAGGGAAAAGAGATTGTGAGCCGCTCTGAGTCTCTTCGGAGTGGAGGGCGGGATATAAATCCAATATCATCATCTTCTTCTTCTTCTTCTTAAAAGTGCCCCCAGACGCAATTGTCTGCCTCTTGAAATGTAAAGGTTACGGGTAGCTGCATTCGGCCCACACAAAACACCAAAACACAAGCCAGGCAGTATCTTTTGCCAGGACCTACCAGAATTGACACACAACAGCGTGCAAGCTTTAGAGTTCTACCAGAACTCTTTGTCAGTCTGGATGTATACAAACAATCGAGGCGGAGCTTTATATCATTATGGTCTCTGTAAGGAGAGGGCCCTGACCCAGATGGCCCAGGCTAGCCTGATCTGGCCAGTTCTCGGAAGCTAAGCAGGGGCAATCTCCTGGCATGAGGACCTCTCGTAGAATCATAGAGTTGGAAGGGATCTCCAGGGTCATCTAGTCCAACCCTCTGCACAATGCAGGAAACCCACAAATACCTACCCCAAATTCACAGGATCTTCATTGCTCTCAGATGGCCATCTAGCCTCTGTTGAAAAACCTCCATGGAAGGAGAGCCCACCACCTTCTGAGGAAGCCTGTTCCACTGAGGAACTGCTCTAACGGTCTGGAAGTTTTTTCTAATGTTGAGCCGGAGGCTCTTTTGATTTAATTTCAACCCATTGGTTCTGACCCTACCTTCTGGGGCCACAGAAAACAATTCTACACCATCCTCAGTATGACAGCCCTTCAACTACTTGAAGATGGTGATCATATCACCTCTCAGCCACCTCCTCTCCAGGCTAAACATGCCCAGCTCCTTCAACCTTTCTTAATAGAACTTGGTCTCTAGACCCCTCACCATCTTTGTTGCCCTCCTCTGGACCTGTTCCAGCTTGTCTATATCCTTCTTAAAATGTAGTGCCCAAAACTGAACACAATACTCCAGGTGAGGTCTTACCAGAGCAGAGTAAAGCGATACCATCACATCACGTGATCTGGATACTATACTTCTGTTGATACAGCCCGAAAGTGCATTTGCCTTTTTAGCCACTGCATCACACTGTTGACTTATGTTCAGTGTATGGTCCACTACGACCCCTAGATCCATTTCACACATACTCTCACCTGCCGTTACCTTCCTGGCCACAGTATAACTAGGGAGAATCACAGGGAGATAGCAAAACCAAAAGATACCGTGACCAAATAACGAATACGAATAAACTCTACTCTTATAAATAACTTGTATAAATATTTCTACATCACATCATTGGCATTAGTAATACATGACTCAAAATAGCCACTGAGCACAAGATAAACTTCTCACAGCAAACACTTTATTGTATAAGTGCTGAGTGCAATAAGGTGCTTGTATAATAATAATGTTAGAAAGTTCATTCCCAGACGACTCCACAAGTCCACCTTCGATGGAGCCTGAAGCCGGCTGACACTTGCTGTGCCGTTTCAATTCCTTTGTCAAAGAGGAGAATGTGAAGTTCTTCCAAAATTGATGCAATAGTAAATTTTTCAGAGACACCTACAGGCACACTCAGTTCCTTTCGAGGGCGTATTACCGGAAATGAACTTTCTAAAATTATTATTATACCTTCTTGCACTCAGCACTTTATTGTATAAGTGTTTGCTTTGAGAAGTTTGTCTTGGGTTCAGTGGGTATTTTGAGTCATGTATTACTAATGTCAATGATGTGATGTAGAAATATTTATACAACAAGTTATTTATAAGAGTAGAGTTTATTTGTATTCATTATTTGGTCACGGTATCTGGTCACGGTATTTTGGTTTTGTTGCCTCCTTGGCCAGCAGAAGAAACAGCAAGGGATAGAAATGATGTCAGGATATGAGCCACCATCATGTCTGGGAAAAACAATGGACTTGGCCTCAGCAAATGCTCTAAAAACTCCATAGAGATACTACCCTGAATGGCCCCAGCTGGCCTGATCTTGCCAGATCTCGGCAATTGGAGGCCTGGCCCAGGTTAGTATTTGAATGGGAGATCATCAAAGACGTCTAGAGTCGCCACACAGAGGCAGGCAATAGCAGACCACCTCATTTCAGGTGCAATCTGAAGGCACTTTCCACCACCATAAGGAGAGGGGCTAGTAGTGTTTTTCACCCATTGCTAAAGCTGGATCTTGAGAGAGATAGAGTGAAGTTGACCATTGGCGGGCTCTGGACAGGACAAAACCAGAGCGTTCACAATGGCACAGTTAACTTAGCAGAATTTGCAGCTACAAGGTGTTGTGATGCCTGCTAGCCTAGATCCTTTCTGAAGCTGGTGAAAGGTGTAGAAAGCTGCTGCGTCAGGCAGCGTTGTCTGTGCTGGTTGACAGCAGCTTTGCGGAGCAGACGTTCCGGGCACCATGGAACCCACCAATTCTTTCCTGCTGCCTGCCAAGTGTTTTTAGAAAGTAGGTGGGGCCAGTGGGGCTTTTGCCCAGCAAGGCTTCTGATTGGCTGTGGGAGATTTGATTGGCTGTGCAGATTTTTAAGAGCATTGCTTTGGCAGCAGCTGCCACCACAGCACAAAGATTTTCTCTGTGTGACCAAAGATAAGCTGTGGTAGCCGTTTTGTGGCTGGCTCCGCCTCCTTTGGAAGCTGTTTTATGGCAGCCATTTTGTGGCTTTGCGTACCACACCGTGTCAGAATTCCAAAGGTACCTGCAGGCTCAAGAAAGGTTGGGAATCCCTGCTGTAGAGCATCAGGCAGAAAACAATACTCTTCCAAGACATGGATTGAGCCTGGGACACCTTCCAGGTTGAACATGTGGCCTCTTCCTATCAAAAAGACCTATTTGCATGTGTGAAAGCTGCCTTGTTTTGGTTCTGACTATTGGTCTGTCTAATTCGTTGCTGTCTGCTCCGATTGGCAGAGGCACTCCAGAGTCCCAGGTAAGAGGGATCTTTCTTGGCACCCAAGATCCTTCAACTGGTTGGGCCTAGAACCGTTTATATTCAAAACAGATGTGCTATCACTAGGGCTTTTTCTGTAGAAAAAACCCAGCAGGAACTCATTAGTATGCTAGGCCACACCTCTGGCATCATCATCATTTGCATACTAGGCCACACCTCTGACATCACTGTCATTTGCATACTAGGCCATCTGACATCACCAAAAGTGCTATAATGTCTTTTTTGAGCTGCGGTAACCAGATATTCTAGCACTGGAAAAAGTCCACAAATATATAGCCATTCCAGAAGAAAAAAAAATCAAATTCCAACACACTACTCGATCACAAGAGCCAGCAAGGTATAATGCAGAAAGAAAGAGAGAAAGAAAGAAAGGCTGGCAGTGGGGGAGTGGGAAGGCAAACAGGGAAAAAGAAATATTTACAGGAAGAAAAAAAGAGTGGGGGAGTGGAAAATAAAGCAAATAGACAGAGAAAAAGAAAAACTGACAGAAAAATGAATGAATGAAAGGGGGGGAGAGTGGAAAAAGAGAGAGAGGGAGGGAAGGAGGCAGGCAGTGGGGGAGTGGGAAGGCAAACAGGGAAAAAGAAATATTTACAGAAAAACTGAGAGAAAGAAAGAAAGTTGGGGAGTGGGGAATAAAGCAAATAGACAGAGAAAAAGAAGAAAGACTGACAGAAGGAAAAAATGAATGAATGAATGGGGGAGAGAGTTGGAAAAGAAAGGAAGGAAGGAAAAGGGAGAGAGAGGAAAGGAGGGGGGAAAGGAAGGAATAAGGAGAAAAGAAAGGAAAGGAAAAGAAAAGAATGAAAGAAACAGAAAGGGGATGGGAGCAACTCACCTTAAAAACTGCTGACTCTGCGCCACACAGTTGGTTTTATAGACCTCTGCCGGCTGGTGCAATGACCGGAAGGCCCCACACAAGTGTGGTTGGACCCCCTTAGCTCCGCAGGCTGGCGCAATGACCGGAAGCCCCTACACAAATGTGGTTTGGCCCCCTGAGCTCTGCAGGCTGGCGCGACAATGGGAAGCCCCCGCACGAGTGCGTTGGACTCCCTGAGCCCCACAGTGAGTGGGATGTTGGGAGGCCTCTGCATGAGCACAGCTCAGCCCGCTGAGCCCAGTGGCCAGCCGGGAAGCCGCCTGGGGTGAACCAGAACACTGACGTAGGCAGCCAGAACGCCTGCCCCCTGCCAGCCGGAACGGCGTTCCAGTGCATTCTGACTAAAAAAAAACCCCTGGCTATCACTGAGCCCTACCCTCCCCCCCGCCCAGTCAACATTAAAGATATTTGTGATGACAGATATGTCTATCCAGGGCTTTTCTTTTGTAGCAGAAACTCCTTTGCATATTAGACCACACACCCTGATGTAGCCAATCCTTTTGGAGCTTACAGTAGGTCCTGTAATAAGAGCCCTGGAAGTTCTTGAAGGATTGACTACATCAAAGGGGTATGGCTTAATATGCAAAAGAGTTCCTGCTACAAAAAAAAAAAAGCCTGAGTCTATTGATGGTTTTTTGACCACACTCTGAGCCCCTGGAGATTCTCAGGTCTTATGGCTGTGGACGCAGGATGTGACAACGCTGGCAGAAGGGCCTGGTTTGGTTATTTCCTGAATGGGAGACCTCTTGAGAATTCTGTGGAAATGCAAGTTCTAGGAAACACAGGTTTTAGGATGGAAGAAAGGAGGAAAGTGATTTTAATGACTAAAACCAACATGCAGACCTTCTCAAGACTGTCCACAGCAGTTGTGTTTGTCTCTGGCTGGAAGCTTCCCGGTGTCCACTGCAGAAACAGGCACTACACGAAATTGTGTTATTGACATGACCCAACAGGGGACTTGGAGGTTTTTTTCTTCCTTTGGCCCCTGAAGGTTTTGTTTCAGTCTTGTTGTAAGTAGATGGAGAGGAGTACATGTGAATGGTAAAGATGTGAATTGTAAAGGAGTACATGTGAACTATACTCCCTCTAAGCCAGAGGGGGCCGACCCGGGGGCCAAATCAAGCCCCGGGAGTAGGGTTGCAAGTCCTCTTCATCCCCCAGCGGGGGACAGTCATGCACGCGCCGTGCGATGAAATAATGTCACCTTGAAGTGACGTCATCAAAATGGCAGTGCCCGTGCAGGGTTGCTCTAGGTGTTTCTGGGAAAACTCTATGGTTTTCCCGGATTCTCTAGCCATTTGGGAGGTTAAAACTCTATGGCACTTATTGTACCATAGAGTTTTACCTCCCAGTGGCTAGAGCATCCAGTAAAACCATAGAGTTTTTCTGGAAACGCCTAGAGCGGCCCCAAACGGCCGCTGCCATTTTGATGACATCACTTCTGGGTGCTGTCATTGTGCCAGCAACGCAGGGGGAACCCCGCTGGCCCAATGTGGACCAGTGGGTTGAGAACCACCTGGGTGGGAGATTCCCCGCCCGGATTGGGGGTTGGCAGCCCTACCCCGGAGGGCTCCCATCAGGCCCCCGAGCAACTGGCTCTTGTCTGCTTCCTTCTTCCTCTCTCTTGCTTCCTTCTGCATCGCTGCTTGCTTTGGAAGGCTTGCTCAATGGCACAGGAACTACAAAGCAAAACCTCAATTTTCTCAATTGATTTAGGCTCCTCCCCCTCCTTGTCCCCTGGGGAGGGAGGGAAAGAGCCAGAGCTTCCTTTGCCCATTTTCCCGGATCCCTGGGAGAAATACAAAGAAAGCACCTTTAAGACCAGTGAGTGCTAATGCATATTTAATTTTAATTTTTTTTAAAAAAATATCTTTAATTGTGTTTGTAAAGTTTATATCTCTGCTATCTAATCTTGAATAGGTATGCACATGGCCGGCCTGGCCCAACAGGGCCCGGCCCAACAAAGCCTCATTTATGTCAGATTCAGCCCGCATAACAAATGAGTTTGACACCCCTGCTCTAAGCTGTGGAGTCTTGTGAGCAAAATTTCTACTTTGTGAGTTCCTGGCATTAAAGTTGTGAGCGAGTGATTTGTCTGCTGCATAAATTAGTTTGCTGTGGGGCCATCCGTCCTGAACTGTGTAAAAAATATGTAAGCTGGAAGCTAAAAAACCTGTGAGCTAGCTCACATTAGCTCAGCTTAATAATAATAATAGTAATAATAATAATAAGTTTTTATTTATACCCCGCCCTCCCCACCGAAGCAGGCTCAGGGCAGCTTACAAGGCATGATATAAAATACCATGGTATAAACAATAAAACAAAATAATACAGTCAACAAACAATATAAATTATACAATATATAAGTTAACATTAAAATAATTAATCTAAAAACAGTATAAAGGTTCTACAGTCGTGGTATATACAAGATGGCTTGATGATGATTCCAGGTTTATCTTAAAAGGCTAGTTGGAAGAGGGCGGTTTTGCAAGCCCTATGGAACTGATTAAAATCCCGTAGGGCCCGCACCTCTTCCGGTAGCTGATTCCACCATTGGGCGGCCTTTATAGAGAAGGCCTGCTCCCTGGTTGTTTTAATTTGGCCTCCTTGGGCCCCGGGATTTCCAGAAGATTTTGTGAGCTGGAACGCAGTTCTCTCTGGGGAACATATGGGAGAGGCGGTCCCTAAGGCAGACAGGTCCTCGGCCACATAGGGCTTTAAAGGTGATAACCAGCACCTTGTAACGAACTCGGTAGACAAATGGCAGCCAGTGCAGTTCCCGCAGCCTAAGCCGCACATGTTCCCACTGAGGGAGTCCCGCTAGTAGTCTGGCCGCTGCATTCTGCACTAGCTGCAGTTTCCGAGTTCGGTACAGGGGCAGTCCCATGTAGAGGGCATTACAGTAGTCTAGCCTTGAGTTGACCGTTGCATGGATCACTGTTGCCAGGTCGTGGCATTCCAGGAAGGGGGCCAACTGCCTCGCCTGCCTAAGATGGAAGAAGGCGGATTAGGCAGTGGCTGCTATCTGGGTCTCCATTGTCAAGGAAGACTCCAGCAGCACTCCCAAGCTCCTGACCTTACGCACCAGGTACCAATGGCGCCTCGTCAAAAGCTGGAAGAGAGATCCTCCTTCCGGACCACCGCGACCTAGACAAAGGACCTCTGTCTTCGCTGGATTCATTTCAGCCCGCTCAACTTAATCCAATCAGTTTAGAGGGAACATTGCATGTGAATTGTAAAGACATGGTTTCTGTGAAATTTTCTGTTGGTCATGCATCCTGTAGCAGAGCAAAGACCAGTCTAGGGAATTCACAAGTCAACAGTGGTGACAAATTTGAGGAGGGGGGGGGGCTGGGCAGGAGGATTTTTTTTCTGATAAGCTGGTTTACCTTAATTAAACTGGTGAGCGATTAATATGGACAGTTGATCTCGTGGCTCTCATTAGATACGTTTAGAGTTTCTTTTGCAGAAGCAGGCGATGCCTCTGACCGCCCCCCTTAGGTTAATGACAATACGATAATCTTATCCCAGGCATGTGTCTTTGGAATGGCTGAGTAGATGGCTAATAGCATGTTTTAAAGCTTGGTTTGGGGGGAAGCTTCTCTTAATGAGTTACAGAGAAAATGTGATACTTTTCTGCATTAACAAGAAGACCCAGCTTTGTCTATGACGGGGTTCCTTATGGGTCACTGCCGAATTCAAAAGTAAGATTTAAATCTATCTCTGACTCTCCGCCAAGAGCTGCCAAGATCAATACTGGGATGTTTGCAAAACAGCAGAGCCTGAACTCCCCAAAAAAGATGATGATATTGGATTTATACCCCGCCCTTCATTCTGAATCTCAGAGAAAGGACTTGCATTAATGGAGAGTCCAGAAATCTCAGAACAGGGTTACACATGTGATAAGAATCCTAGAATCCTAGAGTTGGAAGGGGCCACACTACAAAAAAAGCCCTGATTAAAACAAATTAAAAACAAAGTTAAAATCTGTACAATGAGATACAAACAGCAACTAAAACATTAGTCAGGAACGAGGGGTCACTGAGGGAATGCCAGAGGGGGGGGGAATGGTATTTCACCTGCTGGTAGAAGAGGGCATGGGAAGGGGGCGGGTGAATTGCTTAGGCTTGTTATTTGCTCTCAGCCTAATCTATGTCAGAGGCAAGTTGCAAGGACTTGCAAGGTTTTCAACGCAGGGATATACTTCCCCATTGCTACTGTGGCTGCAGGAATTCCAAGTGGCAGGTTCCCCACATTTCCCCTGCCCCATGTCCCTCTCTTCCATCTTACCCCTCTTGTGTACCACTGGGCCTTTTCATTTCCTGGGGGAAAAAATGGCAGTTGAATATTATTGCATCATTATGACATTATAGCAATCAGATTATCCTGTTCTCTGAATTCCAAGCTTTTCCAATTCCAGTTTTTAAAAAACTCTCTAGCTCCTTTCGTTGCCGAGGTGTAAGGGAAAAGGCCAATCCCTGCAGAGGCTACAGATCTCCTGTTCAAAAATAAAGTTGGGATTGCAGAGAACACCATGCACAGACTGTTGTACTGTTATTTGGTTGCCAACCTGAAGATAAAGACCCCCAGTGGTGGTGGAGAAATGGCCACCATAGGGCAGGGAAAATGGCTGCCGTGTGGGTGGGACCAGGAGAATATGAACTCCTCCTCCTCCCTCAGGTACGGCACTGCTGTGTCTTTCCCAAAACCTCATAGCAAACCGGGTTAGGGAAAGAAAGCAGGAAATAGGGTTGCCAAGTTCAATTCAAGAAATATCTGGGGACTTTGGGGGTGGAGCCAGGAGCAAGGGTGTGACAAGCAGAATTGAACTCCAAGGGAGTTCTGGCCATCACATTTAAAGGGACAGCACACCTTTTAAAATGCCTTCCTTCCATAGAAAATAAAGACGGATGGGGGCACCTTCTTTTGGGGCTCGTAGAATTGGACCCCCTGGTCCAATCCTTTTGAAACCTGGGGGGTATTTTGGGGAGAGGTACTAGATGCTATACTGAAAATTTGGCGCCTCTACCTCAAAAAACAGCCCTCCCAGAGCCTCCGATACCCACAGATCAATTCCCCATCATTCCCTATGGGAATTGTTCATGAAGGTGCATAATGGCTGTGGGAGTGGGGCTTCCCCCGCCGGCCAGCTGGCTGGGGGAGGGGGAAGCCTGTAAAACTGGGGGATCCCCCGCTGGGACCTGGGGATTGGAAAGCCTAGCAGGAAAGCTGGTTAAACCCCAGGAGGTGCAGAAATGCACCACAGTGCTCTGAGGAAGTGGGTGTAGTGGGGGGGGGGATCCACTTCCTGGCATCCTCAAAACTGAACCGTTATGGCAGGTGTGGAAAATAGTCGGTACAATAGAGGAAGGGAGACCAGTTGTTCGCCATGTTGAGTCCTCTGGAGGAAGGGCAGGATAAATATTGAACTAAAAGAAATAAATGCCCTGATGCATCAGGAGATTTGAGCAGACTGCCCCTTCCAGCCTGTTTTTCCTCACTCCTTCCAGCTGTTCCTGCAGAACTTGAGTCCTGCACACCACAACCAATGTTCCCTCTAAGCTATGGGGTCTTGTGAGCAGGAATCCTGCTTTGTGAGCTACTAGCATTAAAGTTGTGAGCTACTACATAAATTAGTTTGCTCTGGGACCATTTTTCCAGAGCTAAGACAATAATGTGTGAGCTAGAGGCTAAAAAACTGTGAGTTAGCACACAATAACTCAGCTTAGAGGGAACACTGACCACAACACACTTGGGGCTAGGGGTTTGAAGATCCTGAGGTGGATCCTTCAGATCCATTTCTATAGCAGAGGGATTTCCTTCCGGCATCATCAGAAGTAGGGTTTGTTTGTAGTGGGAACTCCTTTGCATATGAGGCCACACACCCCTGATGTAGCCAATCCTCCAAGAGCTTACAGGGCTCTTAGTGCAGGGCCTACTGTAAGCTCCAGGAGGATTGACTACATCAGGGAGGTGTGGCCTATTATGGAAAGGAGTTCCTGCTGCAAAAAAAGCAACAACAAAAAACCCCGGATCAGATAGGATCTGTGATAGGAAGGTGCCTCCATCGCAGAGATCCCTAGCCCTTTTGTGCCTGAGGGCACCTTTGGAATTCTGACACAGTGGGTTAACAAAGCCACAAAATGGCTGCTGCAGGAGGTGGAGTCAGTCACAAAATGGCTGCCACAGTTTACCTCCAGTCACATAGTGACACAACAACATTTGATTGGTACAGCAACAGATTTCCAGTGGCTAATCGAAAGCCTTACTGGATAAAAGCCCCACCCAGTTTCTGTTAACACTGGATGGGCACCAACACAGGTCTCAGCTGGCACCATATTGAAACCTTTTTTTTTACCGATAAGGATTTACAGGATAACCTGCCATGAAGGTCTGGATTCCTACTTGGCAGTCCTTGGGGAAAAGGGTATAACTTTGTTTTCTTCCTGATAAGCTAGGAGTGTTACTTTAAATGTGCGCTCACACACGAAGTATGAGGAGCTTTCAGAAGCGCAGTTCCCCACACACAAACTCTGAAATACATGCAGATTTTAACCTGCTCATAACAAGCCAATCACGCCTAGAAAGAGCAGCCCTCTTCAACAAATAGCCACAGATGACTCGTGCCAATGAGCCATGCTACGTGGCAAAAACAAAGTGATATTTGGAAAAGCCGTTGGTGCATGTCATGTGGCACTATTTCGATAGGTGGGACGAGGGCCGCTTCCCCAGTGGCGGAGTATTCCAGTGTTGCAACTCTGTTGCTGCGATGGCTGGTGCAGCATTTCCGTCTTCACACATCAGGGCTTGGTGCCGATGTGATTTACTTGCGCTTCCTACTTAATAATTAGGCACCGGGAAACGCCATCTGTCACTCCTAATGGTGTAGGTGGGGGTCCGACTGGAGTTGTTCTGTTTTGACTAATAAATTTTACTTGGGATTGCTGAACCTAATGAAATATTGCAACTTCAGAGAGGGAGAGGCTTGGGCTCTGCTTCCCCCTTCTTTCTTCTGCCCCCCCCCCCTCCCAGGCCTTGTGGTGGAATAGCAAACAAACAAACAAAATTGCAACATGCTTTGGTCGATGAGTTTTATCGCTCCCTCTGCACTGCCGGACTTTGCTTGCCTCTGGGATGCTGCTGGCTGGGAGGGGAGCAACTAGAAAGGGCGGGGGGGGGGCAGGGCTAATGAAGGCCCAAAAGGCTGAGAGACAGCCAGGCAGGTGGGGCTAGTTGGTAGGTAGTTGGGCCCTGGCCACATGGGCTTTGGTTGTAACCATAATGCAGGGGTGTCAAACTCATTTGTTATGAGGGCTGGATCTGACATAAATGAGACCTTGTCGGGCCAAACCATGTGTGTCATAAAATGTAACGCCTGGTAGCGGAGATATAAACTTTCTAAAGGACGCAAACGCAATTAAACAGTTTTGTAAAAACCCCCCCAAAACGCTTTAAAATAAATCCAATATCATCGTCGTCGTCATAATTCTTCTTCTTCCTCTTCTGCTTCCTCTTTCTCCTCTTCTTCCTCCTCCTCCTTCTTCTATTAAGAGGGAAGCAGATACAAAGCAGTGGTGCAGAATAAGGTCCAAACGGCAGACTCCTCTTCAGACAGCCTCTTCTGAGCTCTCTCCCTGGACCCTGTGATACTGCATGGGAGACACGAAGCCCTCTCCCCCCACCCCCCTTCCCACCAAGCCCTTAAGGGCAGGTGTTTACAGAGCAGCGTTGGAGTTACACAGGTTTACTGTGTCGTCTGTCCACGTAAGGCTGGATTTGGATCTTGTGTTTAGCTGCCAGGAGAGACTGTGATGAAGTGGGAGAGATAAACTGATAGATTGTGTGCCAAGAAGATGTTGGGGAATCAATCAGATAAACAGGACAGAGAGAAGAGCTCGCTGCGTTTTCCGTTCTCTCTCCCTCTCTCTCTTCTCCGCCTCCCCCCCATCCCTGCAAGAACAAAGCAACGGCCTGCCTGGCCCTTAATGGCTCTGAACATAATTGCTGCGGTAATAATAATTGGGGGGGGGGGGAGAGAGAGAATAAGCAAATGAAGAAAACATCACGGGGCATTTTAATTGCCTTCCTTTGTTTTTGTTTTTTTAGAAAGTGGTTTCAGTACAATAGAGTTTACGAGGGAGAGACAATGTGTAGACATTTTTTCTTTTAATTTTTTTTTTTAAATGCCTGTTTTGATAAGGACAGCGCAACCCAAGCAGCATGCTTTAATGTGGCTGGCATATTAGCCAGCAGAGGTTTGTGCTGCCTTGATTCTTTCTCCTTCTTGATTCTTCCCCAGATTTTTTTTGTTGTTGTTCTAGCATCCTAGTTCTAGACTTTCACTTCCATTCAGCGCTTTTAAAAAAAAATAGAGATGAGCTTCTAAGCCTTCTTGGGGGGCGCCCTGGAAGTCCTGCCTCGTAGACAGCAAGAACAGAAGTCTAAACCGACTTGCACATGAACAAGGGAATCCCTTTCCTCACCTCTGTGAGGTTTGTTTGGGTTTTTAGCGCCATCAGCGCAGGTATGGTGCTTTACAAAGTGAGAAGATAGGTCCCTGCCCCAAGAAGCTTGCAATGTCAGCTCTTGGAAGTACCTGGAGATTTGGGGGGGTAGAACCTGGGGTAGATGGGGTTTTGGAGGTACCTCAGCGGGGTATAATGCCATAGAGCCCAACCTGCAAAGCATCCATTTTCTGCAGGGGAACTGATCCTGGTGGTTTGGAAACTAATTGTGAGAGATCTCTAGGTGCTATCTGGGAGTTGGGACTAGGGATAGGCACAAACTGGGGGAAATGGTGGTTCGTTTAGTGATTCATATGATTTCTGACCTGGTTTGTGTTTTGTTGGTTTGTTTGGTGTAAACTCACCAGGAGTCTTTAGCAGGTTCTCCTCCAAGTTTGGCAAACATTGGATTTGGAATGTACAAGTTATAGCCCCCCAAAGCAGGTGCCCCCAAGAAAACTCAGGTTCAGCTCTCACACCAGCTCTTTATGCTGCAGAATGGGAGCTCCATGATTGGCTCCCAGAGCTGCCAATCAAGCTGCTATGGGTGTTTCTAGGGCTCCCAGAAGTCCAACCCCCGTGTTGCTTGGAATGGATTGAATCAGCGTCAGACTGTCTAGGAAAATGAACTGCAAAAACGAACCAAACGTAGCACCAAGGTCCAGACTGGTTTGGAAAGAACCACAAATCCGCCCGATTCATGCACGAATCACTATTTGTGGTTCGGACTAGTTGGGACCTTATTGTAATAAAATTCAGAAGCGTGAAGGAAGCAAGACAGAGCAGAGACTATAAATAAGTACTACTTAATTTTTAAAATAACTTTCCTTTAGTTCCTGCCTTTCTTCCTTCACGGAGAAGCTTTCTACTGCCAGAAGAACTGGACTTCTTTTTTTAAAAAAAGTTTAGATTTTGTTTTCTCACCTAGCTTAGGGCTCTTTTTCTAGCAGGAGCCCATCTGCATATTAGGCCACTCCCCCTCAGATGTAGCCAATCCTCCAGGAGCTTACAGGACTCTTATTACAAGGCCTACTGAAAGCTCCAGGAGGATTGGAAAAGGTAGTGCCAACCAATATCTTTGTGGAAATTTTTTTTTTTTTCAGGATGGAATTGAAGAGGGGAGGAGGTTGTTCTGGGATGAAGCATCCCCACTTTTTACCAGTACCAAGGGTAAACCACCCACTTTCCTTTCTAGTGGTAGAACAGGAGTCCATTATGAAATCACAAGGAGCACTTCAGTGACATTGAGTGACACTGTGCGGACTCTTATCTGGGAGAACCAAGTTTGATTCCCTCACTCCTCCACCTGCAGCTGCTGGAATGGCCTTGGGTCAGCCATAGCTCTCACAGGAGTTGTCCTTGAAAGGGCAGCTGCTGTGAGAGCCCTTTCAGCCCCACCCACCTCACAGGGTGGCTGTTTATTTATTTTTCATATTTATATCCCGCCCTCCCTGCCGAAGCAGGCTCAGGGCAGCTAACAACATTGTAATAGCAACAATAAAACAATAAGAACAATCACAATAATAAATCAGTTAAAAATTAAAACAGTTTACAATTTAAAATTATTAATACAATTTAAAAAACAACAATTTTGGTGCTAAATTTCATGCCATACATTCAGTGGTGTTGGGCATCTATGTTCTTTGGTTGAAGGCCATTCAAAATAATGTTATTAGGGTTTGTAGAATCTTTCGGGATCAAGTGCCGTGTTCTACTGTAGAAAGTTTTCCTTCCAGACGTTTCGTTCTCAGCTGCGGAGAACATCCTCAGCGGCGTTGCAGCCGGAGCAAGCGCTCTGACCTTCTTGGCTACTGTGCATTGAGTGGGAGAACATCTGCAGCTGAGAACGAAACATCTGGAAGGAAAACTTTCTACAGTAGAACACGGCACTTGATCCTGAAAGATTCTACAAACCCTAATGATGTTACCAGCCGTGAAAACCTGAATTCTTTGATAACAAAATAATGTTGTTATGCAGGCCTTGTGGAACTGGGCAAGGTCCCGCAAGGCTCTAACATCATCAAGGAGTTGGTTCCACCTGTGGGGGGCCGCAACAGAGAAGGCTCTTTCTCTAGTAGCCTTCAATCTTGCCTTCCTCGGCCTGGGGATTACTAATAGGATTTGTGATTCAGATCTGAGTACCCTCTAGGGAATATATGGGGAGAGATGGTCCCTAAGGTAGGCAGGTCCTCGGCCATATAGGGGTTTAAAGGTAATAACCAGCACCTTGTAGCGAATCCGGAATACTATTGGCAGCCAGTGCAGTCTCCGCAGCCCCAGCTGTATATGGTCCCGAACAGGGAGACCCAATAGCAGCCTGGCTGCTGCATTCTGCACCAGCTGCAGCTTCCGGATACGGACATGGACAGCCCCATGTAGAGGGCATTACAGTAGTCTAGTCTCGAGGTGACCATTGCATGAATCACTGTTGCTAAGTCACTGTGCTCTAGGAAGGGAACCAACTGTCGTGCCCCCCATGGTGGAAAAAGGCGGATCTCGCAGTGGCTGCTATCTGAGCCTCCATAGTCAATGTGGGCTCCAGTAGCACCCCCAAGCTCTTGACTTTGGCCGCCGATATCAGTGGTGCCCCTTCAAAGGCTGGTAGAGGGATTTCCCTTCCCAGGCCACCACAGCTCAGACAAAGGACTTCTGTCTTCGTTGGATTAAGCTTCAGATGACTCAGCCTGAGCCACCCTGCCTCGGCTTGTAGCACCAGGGCCTGATTTTCTGGGGCGGAGGCAGGCCAGCCATCCGTCAGCAGATAGAGCTAGGTGTCATCAGTGTACTGATAGCAACCCAGTTCAAATCTCTGGACAATCTGGGCAAGGGGGCGCATATAGATATTAAACAGCATCGGGGTGAGCACTGCCCCCTGAGGCACCCCACAATTAAGCGGATGCCTCTGGGACGATTGTCCCCCGATCACCACCCTTTGTCCCCGACCACAGAGAAAAGAGGAAAGCCACTGCAGGGCCAACCCCTGAATCCCCGTGTCGGCGAGGCGGTGAACCAGCAACCGGTGGGCGACCATGTCGAACGCCACCGACAGGTCCAACAACAACAGTACTGCTGACCCGCCTCGATCCAGTTCTCGCTGGAGATCATCCACTAAGGCGACCGCACTGTCTCCGTCCCATTGCCCGGGCGAAAGCCGGACTGGTGTGGATCTAGAACGGAAGCGTCCTCCAGAAAACTCTGCAACTGCAGCGCTACTGCCCTCTCGATAATTTTACCCAAAAAGAGTAAATTCGAGACCGGCCGATAGTGTTGTGTGTGTGGGAGGGGGGGAAGGTAAAGGAGATTGTGACTGCTCTGAGACTTTGAGATTCAGAGTATAGGGCGGGATATAAATCCAATCTCATCATCACTTTGACCTTACTGGCCTGTATTGTTTTCAAAAGAGACAGCAACGTTGTTTGTAGCCTCTTCTCAGAGCACGAGGGCTGTAATCTCACACCTGCAGCAGTTGCAATGCAGGCTGACCAGCAGGGTCTTGGAAAAAACCTGAGCTGAAAAATTGGCTTTGTCCTCTCCTTTGGGTTGCCTTTTTTTTTTTTTTTTGGTAACCTCTGGCCCAGTGGAAAGTTCTCATCAGCTCAAAACCTTGCAGAATCCTTTGTCTCGTTTTGGCTGCCCCCAATAAAAGGTATTGTGTGGATTTTGTTTCTTGCTCTGGATTTTGCCTGGGCCAACGTGGCTGTTTATAACAGAGGTGGCCAAACACGCTTAGCATAAAAGCCACATAGAATGAATGTCAGATGTTTGAGAGTCGCAAAACAGGAAGGAAGATCAAGGGAGCGAGGAGGGGAGGGAAGGTGGAAATAAAGCAACTTTAACTTTAAATGCGTTCTCCAAACCACCAGCTGGCTTGACTTGGAGAAGTGATTTAAAGAGACAAATACTTTCTCCAAGCCTGTGGATAGGGTGGTGGGAACTTTGAAACAATTTGTGTGAAAAGAGCCACACGTGGCTCCTGAGCCACTGTTTGAGCACCCCTGGTTTATAACGTAAAAAAAGCATACTTTAGTGGCAGCCAGTGGAACAGCATGGCGGGTGCAGGATTGGTCAGCATACATTAAATGTATTCACTTGATACACCCCAGCTTTCTCCCCAGCAGAGACCCAAAATGGCCTGCTACTTCTCCTCTCCTCCGTTTTATCCTCACAACAAGCTGGTGAGGTAGATGAGGCAGAGTGTGTAACTGGCTGAATGTCCCTCAGTGCGGCAGATGCAGAATGAAGCAGGGAGAAGGGTGGGCGTGAGCAAGCAGTGCCTTTGTGGTGCTGTTCAGTGCCGTGTTCATGAGGACTAGGACCTTGGTCTCTTTCAAAATGACAATGGACATCTGCTGGGTACCAGGGTGGGTGCCATGTGTTTATGACCCTTAAAAGGGATTGCTGCCATGTATGAGCTGATAATCCAGGCCCACTCCAGGACATTAAGTTGCCCGCTTCTTGTTAGACGTGCCTGGAGCTTCCATCAGACGCCCAGACGGAATCGTGGATTGCACTGACCCTGTTGGCCAGCCCTTGCTAATCCATACACCAACCCCACTTTGTTTGGGTTTAAGAGCGTTAACTCGCCTGTCCGACTCACTCAGAGAAGAATACCTTCTCCGCTTTTCTCCTGTGTTTTCTGCCTGACCTTTTAAAGATCTTGGGCTGATACAGATAGGGTGGATTAAGTTAATCATAAAATGATGAAGGGAACGCTGCGGCGCTCATTGATTCGTCTGAAATTAACTGTAGTACGATAAGTCTTCTTAATGGTGTTCCATGTTGCACTCCCGGGTGCTTCCCTCCTGCTTCTCTCTCCTCTTCTCCACCCCTTAGGAGATCCACAAAGCTGTGGAGAGGCTAATCTGTGGATGTACCATGCCTTTTCAAAGCTCAGGTTAGTTCACAATGCAACATTGAACCTCAGCAATAAAAACCGGCAGTAGGACTGTAAATCAAAGCATGTGTGTGTGAGAACGTACAAAGCCACCTTATACCGAGTCAGAATCTTGGTCCATCATGGTCTGCATTCTCTGCTTAGATTATCAGCAAACCTCTGGAGACTCCACTTTGGTGTAGTGGTTAAGTGCCCAGACTCTTATCTCGGAGAACCGGGTTTGATTCCCCACTCCTCCACTTGCAGCTGCTGGAGTGGACTTGGGCCAGCCATTGCTATCTCAGAGTTGTCCTTGAAAGGGCAGCTTCTGGGAAAGCTCTCTCAGCCCCACCCACCTCACAGGGTGTCTGTTCTGGGGAGAGAAGATAAAGGAGATTGTGAGCCGCTCTGAGACTCTGATTCAGGGTGGAGGGTGGAATATAATCAAATGTCGTCATCTTCTTCATCTTCGTTTTCTTCTTTTATCTTCACCGGACCTGGCTCCTTCTGCCTTCAAAGCAGATGCTCTACCACTCAGCCGCAGCCCATCTCCACAAGTATGCACATTTGCATATATCCAGACTTCCCTGCAAAGTTGCCTTGCATTGAATCAGACCACTGTTTCACCTAGTACAGCATGGTCTCCTGTGATTTGTGACAGTTGCCCATATCTTGGTTAGAGAAAGTTCTTTCCCAGTGTTTGCTTCCCAAGATGATTTGCCTGGAGATGCCAGGTTTTTTCTGTATATAAAATAGGTGCTCTGGCGGTAGACTGCAAGTCTTCTTGTTTTCTAGTGGTGATCACTTTGGGCGTTGTTGCTTTGCCCTGTTGGGAGCAGATTTCAGTGTTGGCTTTTTTGCCAGGAGCGGTATGGAAAGTGTATGATGGTGTAAGCAAACAAACAGACTGCTGATTAGACAGGTCATTGTGCCTGGACAGATACAAATGGACAGATGGAGGCGTTTGGTCCCTGCATACCTGCAGAAAGTTAAAAAATGTGAATTCTGAACAGATCTTGTCCCAGTTGGTTCAGTATCCAAAAACAGTTGGCTCTGACCTATCTTCTTCTGCATGTGGCCCCATCTGATGTACAAAGGGTCCGCTCATGATTTCCTGCCCTTTAGAAGCATTCAGTGCATCATAAACATGTGTTCATTGAATGGCTATATTGCTTTTAATGCATTTTTGCTAAAAAAAAAGAAGTCTTGGTGTTAATAAATGTTTAAGGCTTTGGGAGTTGAGTTTGCCTGTGCTTTCAACATCCATAGAACTTTAAATATTTTTCTCAAAATATTCATGCTTTTTAAAAACGTGGCTTTGTCTCTTCTTATTTTTAGCTCCTCCGTGAACTTATTGAGCGTAAAACCAGCTCCTTGGACCCAAATGATCAAGTAGCGATGGGCAGGTGAGCAGAACACTGTGGTTTTGTTTAGTGTAATTTGTGGGTCCCTTCCAACTCTATGGTTTTATGAATTTATGTATTCTCAGGTGGCCATTCTGCTGTCTGTGTGGTGCTCTTGGGAGTTCGTACTTCATAAGAAGTCAGTGTGTGTGTATGTCTAATTCTGAAAAAAGGTCACAGAGTGTGAATTAAAAAATCCACACAATAGGGCCATGTTTCCATACCCTCTCAGACTCCAGAAAAATCCTAAATGGAAAAAAAAAAAAAGTTGAGGGGACATCTTAAAATCCCCCAATCCTCAACTTGCAAGGAGGCAAAACAGATCTTCTGATGCTATAATGCAAAACCTCACCCTCCATTTTGATGATTGCTTAGCAGCCCTTTAAAAAGAGCAAAGGTGGTTTGTGAACTGCACTAACAAGGGTTCTAAAGGTTGGAGGTAGCTTGCACATTGTAATTACATAGTGCAAGGACAAGAGATTCCCCACCCACCCACCCCCTAAAATATCCACAATTTAAAATCAAGGTTGGAATTACCTTTTTTTTCGCTCCATAAGACACACCTGAGCATAAGACGCACCTAGTTTTTAGAGCCGTTTGTGTGAATTTAGAGGCATTTGTGTGAATTTTTTGCAGTATTCGCTCCTTAAGACGCACACACTTTTCCCTCCACTTTTTTTTGGGGGGGGGGGAGTGAGTCTTATGGTGCAAAAAATACAGTACTTTTTTAAAAGACCTTCCAAAAACAAAAATGTGACTTGGTGTCTTTAGAGGTCCATTATTGCAGGGGCCAGATGTAGCCCATGGAGTGGTGGTGCTGGAAACTGCTGTCAATTTGCAGCCAATTTATAGTGACCTCATATAGGGTTTTTTAAGGCAATAAATGAACAGAGGTGGTTTGCCACCGCCTGCCTCTGCATAACAACCCCAGACTTTCTCAGTGGTCTCCCATCCGAATATTAAGCAGGGCTGACCCGACTTAGCTTCCAAAATCTGGCCATCCAATCAGAGCAATTCATGGTGTAGGGCGTTCCAAAGATTTGAGATGGCTGCCAAAAGAGTAGAATTGTGTTTTTAGAGGATTTTGTAAGTTACTTTAAAGGACCTTGTGATGGACTGCAACTTAAAAGCTCTGAAGTGCTGTGAAAATATGCAAAGGACCGTAAAGGGTTAATGCCTCATGAAGCCAGAGAGCTTGAATGACAGGCTGCTCAAAGCAATGTGGTTGATTAGCATCAGTTGAGCAGAAAGACTTGAGGAGAACTGAGTCTGAGACTAGCCCTGACTGAGACGAATTGGGGGCTGAAGGGGTTTGTGTTTAGCTCTGACTGAGAGCAATTTAATATGGACAAAGAAGTGGGAAGGTTGGCAAGAGGAGTGGGTAGATCAATGATGACTCCCATTTGGGCCAGAAAAAAGGGATAGATCTTCTAGTGAGAGAAGGAATTCCCTACACAGTTAAAAAGGGGATATAACTCTAAGGAGTGAAGTGATCCCTGGCCTGGTGTGTTTAGAGACTGCCTTCTGTAGTTTAACTGTTTTTAATTGTGTGTCGGGGGATTGATTTTAATGGTTTTAAAGTGTGATTTTTATCATGGATGTTTTACATTGTTAGCTGCCTGCGTGGCTCTCATGAGGGCAGACATGCAGTGCAGGGACTAAGTAAGGCTTTGGGTTTGAATCCTAACATTCATACTCGTCCAAACAAGTGTTTTTACCTCTCTTCCTTGTCACCACTGGTCTTGGCTGGCTGAGAACGGGAGGAAGTAGTTTTGGACCAGCGTTTTTATTGCACCAGATTTGTATGCGCCAGAGATGTGCTAAGAAGTGAGGTGGGGAGGGAAAGTCCCTGCTGCTAGTTATAAACATTTTTATTTTTTAAGCCTGAAAGTGGCATCGTCTACACCTGATTTACTCAACACAGAGCCCTGCATGGGGGGGGGGGGGATCTCAAAATCCAATTACTACAATCTTAATATAATCTTAATTACCGTAATCTATTTTATTGTGAAGTCAGATAAATGTACAATGTAACCACCGCTTAAGTGCGGTTTGGGGCGGAGGGGGGGGGAACTGCTTCCTGCTTAAATTATAGCAAGAGGAGGTTTCCATAATGTTCCAGACATACCACCAAATAAACCTGGCAGGCCGTACTTAAAAATCCTACTAGGCTGTATTTTAACGAGGGCAAAAAACCGATTTCGCCAGCACCCCTGAGCCTTTTCATGACACATCAAATGGCTTCACAGCAGCCTGTTCGATTTCTCTCTTCCCCCACCCTTTTATTTGGTTTGGGTTCCCCCTCCCACCCTGTTCTTATGTGCTTCCAAATTATGTAGCCAGGGGCTGTTTAAATGTATACCGTTTGTTAAACAGGATTTTGGAAATGGTTTTTTCTTTCTTTTAATTTTAGTCCCCCCCCCCCCGCCCCCGCACAGCATCAGAGAAAGAAATAAGCATTTGCCCCATAGCGCTACATTGCACTTCTGGCAAGCACAAGAAAAGCTCTTGCGTAGCTTAAAGTCTGTCATCTTTTTGTGTTCCATGTGACTGGGAAGCAGAAGAGATACAAGCTCCTCTCCTAGACCTTCAATCTAGACTTATAAATAGTTACTTACTATACATCTATCGTTTTTTTCTTTCCAAGGATTGCAGGACAGCATACATAGTCCTCCCCTCCTGCATTTTATCATAGAATAACAGACTCACAGAGTTGGCAGGAGGCATAAAGGCCATCTAGTCCAACCCCTGCTCAATGCAGGATCAGCTTAGAGCATCCCTGACAAGGGTTTTTCCAGCCGCTGCTTAAAGACTGCCAGTGAGGGGAGCTCACCACCTCCCTTGGTGTAGCTGATTCCACTGTTGAATAGCTCTTACTGCAAAAATGGTTTTCCTAATATCTAGTCGGTACCTTCCCGCCCATAATTTAAGCCCATTCTTGCAAGTCCTCTCTTCTGCTGCCAACAGGAACAGCTCTCTGCCCTCCTCTAAGGAAAGCCAGTTTGGTGTAGTGGTTAAGTGTGCGGACTCTTATCTGGGAGAACCGGGTTTGATTCCCCACTCCTCCACTTGCACCTGCTGGCATGGCCTTGGGTCAGCCATAGCTGTGGCAGAGGTTGTCCTTGAAAGGGCAGCTGCTGGGAGAGCCCTCTCAGCCCCACCCACCTCACAGGGTGTCTGTTTTGGGGAGGAAGGTAAAGGAGATTGTGAGCCGCTCTGAGACTCTTCGGAGTGGAGGGCAGGATATAAATCGAATATCTTCTTCTTCATCATCTTTTTCTTCTTCTAAGTGAGAGTCCTTCAAATACATCAAGAAAGCAGTCCTGTCCCCCTCAACCTCCTCTTCTCCAGACTGAACATTCCTAAGCAGCTCAGCCTTTCCTCACAGGGCTTGGTCTCCAGGCCCCTTCCCTGATCATTCCTGTCTCTCCTCACTCCAACAACAAGGGAGGGATGGTGGCTCAGTGGTAGAGCATCTGCTTGGGAAGCAGAAGGTCCCAGGTTCAATCCCCGGCACCTCCAGCTAAAAAGGGTCCAGGCAAAAAGGTGTGAAAAACCTCAGCTTGAGACCCTGGAGAGCTGCTGCCAGTCTGAGTAGACAATACTGACTTTGATGGACCCAGGAGGGTCTGATTCAGTATAAGCAGCTTCATATGTTCAACTCTATGAGGTAGGTTAAGCTAAGAGAAAGTTGGCCAATGAACTTCCTGGCTGAGTGGGGATTTGAACCGAGGTTTGTTCAGTCCCAGTAGTGACCCCACACCATGTCTCTACTTGATCACCTGTGGTGAGTAGCAGTCGCCTTCTGGCAACCAGATAGGGAAATTGTGTAGGAGTTGTTCTTTTGCTTTTAAGATAGAAAGCAATTCATGTGGCTATGAGGATCACTCTAAAGGTGGGCTAGTATCTTTCAAGGACCTGTTTGTGAAGTTACCTTCATCAATGCAATGGGCACCCATCCCAAATTAATATAGACTGAGGGGGAGAAAAATTCCTTGTGCATGTTGATTTGGGTCAAGAGGAGGAGAGTGCGTTCTTCTGTTCCTCTAGGATGTGTTGACTAGAACTGAAAGCCCTTTAAAGAGGCTATTTCTAACTCCCTTGGTTGGCATAACTTTCCTGGGAATTTCTTCTATATGGAAATAAAACTGCCCTCATATCACCACCCTGTCCCTGGCCATGGAAGCTGGCTGAAATTCCTGTGATGGACTAATAGCTGGACTTTGCCTTCAGAAATAACACATGGCACATGGCACATGAGTGTGGCAAAGAGAGTGCTTTGTGCATGAATAAAACTCCCTGGGTCGTGGTCCCACCCAACATGGTGCCCATCAACACCTGTCATGGCACCCACCAAGTAATTTTAGAAAGTGTGAGGGGTGGGGGCAGGGCTCTTCCCCACAAGGCTTCTGATTGGCCACATGAGATCAGATTGGCTGTTCAGGTTAAAATAATGATGATTCAACAATCAATCAATCAATCACCTTTTATTTATATCCTGCCCTCCCCGCCGAAGCAGGCTCAGGGCGGCTAACAACAAATTCAATAAACATTGTACAGACAACATTTTAAACTACAATTAATTAAAATCTATTAAAATCCTAAAACAGTAAAATTAATATTTTGTGCTATTACCTAGATGACGAATTTACTTAGCAGTTCTAGTCAGTGAAGGCCATTCGAAACAAGATGGTCTTGCAGGCCCTGCGGAATTGTTCAAAGTCCCGTAGGGCCCGCATTTTTTCTGGAAGTTGGTTCCATAACTGTGGGGCCATAACAGAGAAAGCCCGGGTACGGGTACTTTGAAGCTTTTCCTCTTTTGGCCCGGGGATAGTCAGCAGGTTCTTCCCTGCTGACCTCAGTGCTCTCTGGGGTTCATGTGGGGAGAGATGGTCCCTAAGGTAGGCAGGTCCTCGGCCATATAGGGCTTTAAAGGTAATGACCAGCACTTTGTAAGGAATCCGGTAAATAACTGGCAGCCAGTGCAGTTCACGCAGTCCCGGCTGTATGTGCTCCCACTTTGGGAGCCCCAGCAGTAATCTATCAGCCGCGTTCTGCACTAGCTGCAGCTTCCGGGTTTGGCACAGAGGCAGCCCCATGTAGAGGGCATTACAGTAATCTAATCTCTAGGTGACCGTTGCGTGGATCACTGTTGCCAGGTCCCGATGCTCTAGGAAGGGAGCCAGCTGCCTCGCCCGCCTCAAATGAAAAAAGGCTGACTTGGCAGTGGCTGCTATCTGGGCCTCCATTGATAATGAAGGCTCCAGTAGAACTCCCAGGCTCTTGACCCGGCGCCAAAAACCGGGAGAGGTATTTCTCCTCCCAGAGTGCCCCGACCCAAGCAAAGGACCCCTGTCTTCGCTGGGTTCAGTTTCAGCCCACTCAGTCTTAACCAAGTTGCCACAGCCTGCAGTGCCAGGTCCAAATTCTCTGGGACGCATCCAGGCCGGCCGTCCATTAGCAAATAGTGACACCCTGCATATTGGTGACACTCAAGCCCATACCTCCTGGCAATCTGGGCAAGGGGGCGCATATATATATTAAATAGCATCGGTGATAGAACTGCTCCCTGAGGCACCTCACAATGTAGTGTGCATCTCTGGGAGAGCTCTCCCCCGATTGCCACCCTTTGTCCCCGATGCTCGAGGAAGGAGGCAAGCCATCGTAAGGCCAACCCCCCAATCCCGACATCGGTGAGGCGGTGGGTCAGTAGCCGGTGGTCGACCGTGTCAAACGCGGCCGACAGATCTAACAGCATCAGCACCGCCACACCGCCCCGATCCAGATGCCGCTGGAGGTCATCCGCTAAGGCGACCAGCACTGTCTCCGTCCCATGGCCTGGGCGAAAGCTGGACTGGCAAGGGTCTAGGACGGAAGCGTCATCCAGAAAGCCCTGCAACTGCAATGCCACTGCCCTCTCTATAATTTTACCTAAAAACCGTAAATTTGAGACCGGTCGGTAATTTGCCAATTCGGCCTGGTCTGCTGTACTCTTTTTAGCAATAGCTGCCTCCACAGTGTTGGTTTTGTTCTCTCATGTCTCTTTGCTGGTGTATTTTTTATTTTTCTTGTAAATTTTATTTTATGAAAGTTTATATAGTACATTCTACATATATATGTCACTCCACCAAAGAAAAAAAATGGAAATTTACTGGGATGTACAGTAAACTTTAAAAATAAAATTTATAAAAACAGGGACTTATACAATAAAGAGAAGCATCAACAGAACGTCAGGCCAACTATACAACTTGGGTCTGATCAGAAAATGCCCCCCACAAAATGGCATGGAATCCACACCACATCACAGGGAGGGACCTTTTCCACACCCTCCTTCCCTGAAATGCCTGGGACCTTCTGACAAGACAAAGAAAAAACTCCAAATTCACATACAAACTTGGGGGGGAGGGGGCAGGAGGAAGAGGCCAAAAAGAAAAGGCCAAGGCAGAGGGGTTCTCAAAATCACTTCACAGGTAAAAATGAAATAGAACAAGTGGAAAGGAAAAGGAAAGGTCCCCTGTGCAAGCACCAGTCGTTTCCGACTCTGGGGGGATGTTGTTTTCACGGCAGACTTTTTTACAGGGTGGTTTGCCATTGCCTTCCCCAGTCATCTACACTTTCCCCCCAGCACGCTGGGGACTCATTTTACCGACCTTGGAAGGATGGAAGGCTGAGTCAACCTGGAGCCGGCTACCTGAACCTGTTTCTGCTGGGATCGAACTCAGGTTGTGAGCAGAGGGCTCCGACTGCAGTACTGCAGTTTTACCACTCTGCGCCATGTGACATTACGTAAAAAACGTACCAGTATTTTCTTCAGTTACTTCTCTTCTCTTCTGCACTTTGGCATCCTATATCTTATTGGCTTCACCTCCTGCGGCAGCCATTTTGTAGTTGCACCCCCCACCCTGTGTCAGAATTCTAAGGGTGCCTACAGATTTAAAAGATTTGGGGGCTCTTTCTCAAGGTTATTGGCATGGCAAGGTGAAGACGTCACCCTAATTTTCTGTGAGTGGACAGCTTTGAGCATGGAGTAGGGTTTAAATGTGCGTCCCCCTCCCCCGCTCTGCAGCATGAAATAGTGCAATCTGGGAAGCGTGGCTTCGCTGAATATGTAGCTTGGAGTGCCACAATTGAGAGGCAGCTCGCATGTTTGTGTAACTGTGCATGTTCCCTGTGTTGACTGTAACAACATGTAGTACTTGTACAGAAGCTTTCAAAGCACATCATGTAGGTGATTCTGTCATAATCCTTAGAACAGCCCTATAAAGTAGACTGGTACTTCTGCGCCCAGAGATGGAATTCTAGCAGGAGCTCCTTTGCATATTAGGCCACACCTCCCTGATGCAGCCAATCCTCCTAGAGCCCACAAGGCTCTTTTTTGTAAACTCTTGGAGGATTGGCTACCTCAGGGGTGTGTGGCCTAATATGCAAAGGAGCTCCTGCTAGAATTCTACCCCTGACTGTGCCCGTATCTCTTTGGGGAAACTGAGGGAGAGGGTTTTGCCTCAGGCCACTGAGTGAGTTTGTGACTGAGGGATCTCCTGCACCACAGCACAGTCTCTTCACCTCTCCTCAGTGCCAGCTTCCACACTAGCAGGGTTGCCAACCTCCAGGTGGAGCCTGGAGTCCTTGTGGAATTACAATTGATCTCCAGAATACAGCAGTAATTTTCCCTGGATGAAATAGCACTGTGGAGTGTGAACTCTCTGGCATTACATCCCTGCTGAGCACACTCCCTTAACAACAACAACAACAAAATTTTATTTGTATCCCGCCCTCCCCTTCGGAGCAGGCTCAGGGCGGCTAACAGCATCATTCAGGTTTCAGTTATACAAAGGTGAATGAAATTACATTTAAACATTTCAGTTAAAATTCTGGTTAAGTTTAAAAATTGAGTTAAAATTAAATTGATAAAGTGCTAATGCTATGTTTTTTGTGATGGCGGTTTTCATTAGCAGTTTCCTTTTTCATCAGCGAAAGCCAGTCGGAAGAGGAATGTCTTGCAGGCCCTGCGGAATTGTTCTAGATCCCGCAGGGCCCGCATTTCCTCTGGAAGTTGGTTCCATAGGCTCAGGGCTATAGAGGAGAAGGCCCGGTTACGGGTGCTTTGCAGCTTCACCTCTCTCGGTCCAGGGCTCACCTCAGTGCTCTCTGGGGCTCATATGGGGAGAGACGGTCCCTAAGGTAGACAGGTCCTCGACCATATAGGGCTTTAAAGGTAATGACCAGCACTTTGTAACGAACCCGGTATGTAACTGGCAGCCAGTGCAGTTCGCGCAGTCCAGGCTGTATGTGCTCCCATTTAGGAAGCCCCAACAACAGTCTAGCCGCTGCATTCTGCACCAGCTGCAGCTTCCGGGTTCGGTACAGAGGCAGCCCCATGTAGAGGGCATTACAGTAATCCAGTCTCGAGGTGACCGTTGTGTGAAGCACCGTTGCCAGATCTTGGCGCTCTAGGAAGGGAGCCAACTGCTTTGCCCGCCGTAGATGGAAAAAGGCTGACTTGGCAGTGGCTGCAATCTGGGCCTCCATTGGTAATGAAGGCTCCAGTAGAACTCCCAGGCTCCTAACCCGGTGCGCCGCTTTCAGTGGCGCCCCATCGAAGACCGGGAGAGGTATTTCCCCTTCCCGGGTGCCCCGACCTAGACAAAGGACTTCTGTCTTCGCTGGATTCAATTTCAGCCCGCTCCTCCTCAACCAGGTTGCCATATCCTGCAAGGCCCGGTCTAAATTCTCTGGGACGCAGTCAGGCCAGCCGTCCATCAGCAGATAGAGTTGGGTGTCATCTGTGTATTGATGGCACCCAAGTCCATGTCTCCTGGCAATCTGGGCAAGGGGGCGCATATAGATATTGAATAGCATTGGTGAGAGAACTGCCCCCTGAGGCACTTCACAATCCAGTGTGCGCCTCTGGGACCACTCGCCCCCAATTGCCACCCTTTGTCCCCGATCTTCGAGGAAGGAGGAGAGCCATTGTAGGGCAGACCCCCTCACCCCTACATCGGCGAGGCGGCGGGTCAGTAGCTGATGGTCGACCGTGTCGAACGCAGCCGACAGGTCCAACAACATCAGCACCGCCACACCGCCCCGATCCAGGTGCCGTTGGAGATCGTCCACCAGGGCGACCAGTACTGTCTCCGTCCCATAACCCGGGCGAAAGCCGGACTGGCAAGGGTCTAGGATGGAAGCGTCATCCAGAAAGCTCTGCAACTGTGACGCCACTGCCCTCTCTATTATTTTACCTAAAAATGGTAAATTAGAGACCGGTCGGTAATTAGCCAATTCGGCCGGGTCTGCTGTACTTTTTTTTCAAGAGGGGGCGGACCAAAGCCTCTTTAAGAGATGATGGAAAGCGCCCCTCCGAGAGGGATCTATTTATGATGTCCCGTAGAGGACATTCAAGCTCCCTCAGGCAGGATTTAATTAGCCAGGAGGGGCATGGGTCCAAATCACAAGTTGTAGGGCGTGCAGAGGAGAGGATTCTGGTCTCCCTAGACTCCGCCCCCAAATCTCCCAGAATCCCAGCCCAGAGTTGGGAACCCTACAACACCACAGAGACAGAAGGATGTAGGCCCATTGTGGTGATGCCATACCCTGAACAACTCCTGGCTGTGAGATTCAAAACCAAGCGATTTAGGATTGCACATTGAGAAGAACCTTCCTGCTGCTCAGAAAAGCAAGCCACAGGTGGTGTTTTTGGTGGCATCTCTTATTTCTGCACTTGTTCAAGAAGAGATGGGAGCCATTATCCTTTCAAGGCTCTTCCCCTATTCAGCCTTTCCGCCATGTCTAGATCTGTCCCCTTTCAGCTGCTATTGGAGGCCGGGCATAGAAGCAGCCGGTCAGAGCCAGGGAACTTTTTGTTGGGCTGAACTTTTGCCACTTCTGTTAGACGTAGATTGCTTGGAGATGCATTGGAAGTCATTTTGGGAGTTGCCAAAGAAAAATGAAAGAAAAAAGATGAAAACCCCATACTAATCCCTGCTGTATCTTCCTGGTTTTTTCCAGGCAGTGGCTGGCTATCCAGAAACTGCGGAGCAAAATCCGAAAGAAGGTGGACCGAAAGGCCAGCAAGGGAAGGAAGATTCGGTAAGCACTGCAGACTTTACCCTGTTGTCAGACATTGATGTTTCATTGCTTTGCTCTTCACAGACTCTTGTACAGACACTTATCTGGGAGAACCGGGTTTGATTCCCCACTTGCAGCTGCTGGAATGGCCTTCAGTCAGTCATAGCTCTTGCAGAGCTGTCCTTGAAAGGGCAGCTTCTGTGAGAGCTCTCTCAGCCCCACCCACTTCACAGGGTTGTTTGTTGTGGGGGAGGAAGATAAAGGAGATTGTGAGCCGCTCTGAGATTCAGAGTGGAGGGTGAGATATAAATCCAATATCATCATCGGGCCATCTTTTCTTTCTCTGTGTCAGACACATGCCACTCTTTCGGCAAACCTTGGCATGCATTTTTCTTGAATTAAAACTGGAGGCGTTTTCACAAAACAAATCAAACAAAAAAACCTTTGTGTGGTAAGCTGTATGCATGCTAAAATTAGTTAATATTTCTGTGCAAGGTGTTCTGAGTGTGCCTCTTTGTTGGAAGGAGACTAGCTGGTGCAGTGACTGAAACATACGAGCCCCGGAGGTCATTACGATTGGCCAGCCAACATCTTCTGACCATCCCTGGCCCAAGGGACGTCCGGCTTGCCTTGACCAGGGCTTTTTCGGCCCTGGCCCCGACCTGGTGGAATCAGCTCCCTGTGGAGGTTCGGGCCCTCCCGGATTGTTACCATTCCGGAGGGCCTGTAAGACGAAGCTCTTCCACCGGGCCTCTGGCTGAGGCAGACGGACGTCCTTATCATTTAAACCACCCCCCTCCTGCACTGATTGTACTGATTGCTTAAAACCGATATAGCTGAGATTTTTGAACATCTAGGTTGGGACAAATATGCCTAATTAATCTGTCCACACCATCCATGCCGCCTTAACTAATGTGAGCTGTGGCTTAATTGTCTTAATTTTAAACTGTTTTAATTGTTCTTAAACTGTTTTGATTGTTTTGTTATGTTGGAAGCCGCAATGAGCCCACTTTGAGAAAGGGCGGCCTATAAATCTACGGAAATAAATAAATAAACAAACAAACAGAGATGCAACAGGCAGCCTCCTCAGAGAGGATCTGGGAGCAACTGAATGACCTTTGTTGCATCTGATGCAGTGAAATAATCCACCTCCAGCTCAAGCTGACTGGGAGGAGACAAGGCCAGACAAGCTACTCATTTGGAGATTCAACAGGCAGCCTCCTTTTGTGTGTCTGCATTTGGAGTGAATGAACAGTCACAACCAATTTACAAATATGATCCATTCACAGTGAAAGACAGCAGGATCAGATGAGCAACTCTTGCAGGAGTGCGTGCAGTGGGCAGTTTACTGCATGGGTGAATGCTTAGGGACCATTGGAGAATACGTTTTTCCTAGATGGCATAATATTTTAGTGATGATTGTCTGCCATGTTCCAAAAGCCCAAGTTTTTGTTCCTCCACAGTTGCTGGAGAGGTACCGAGGGGGCGGGGTGCAGAAGAAGGAAGAAGATGATGATGATATTGGATTTATATCCCCGCCCTTCACTCTGAATCTCAGAGCAGCTCACAATCTCCGTTACCTTCCTCCCCCACAACAGATACCCTGTGAGGCGGGTGGGGCTGAGAGGGCTCTCACAGCAGCTGCCCTTTCAAGGACAACCTCTGCCAGAGCTATGGCTGACCCAAGGCCATTCCAGCAGCTGCAAGTGGAGGAGTGGGGAATCCAACCTAGTTCTCCCAGATAAGAGAGTTCTGGCTGACCCAAGGCCATTCCAGCAGCTGCAAGTGGGGGAGTGGGGAATCAAACCCAGTTCTCCCAGATAAGAGAGCTCTGGCTGACCCAAGGCCATTCCAGCAGGTGCAAGTGGAGGAGTGGGGAATCAAACCCAGTTCTCCCAGATAAATCAGCACACTTGACCACTACACCAAACTGGTTTGAAGGAGAGAGATGACACTCTGCCCTCCTACCTCACCTGGCAAAGTTGTGATATTTATTTTCTCCTTGAGTTTTGTGTCTGAATAATTTGAAGGGATGTTTTGTTAGTGTGGTAAAGCTGCTGTGTTGGGGGTGGTCCGGGAGGGAAGGGAGGCTGTGGTGAGTCGCGTTTCACCGTTCTGTTTGTAAGCGGAATGATAAATCTAGAGTGGAGATGGCATTCGATGGAAAGTCAGCAAAGTCGGGCTGGGTCAGCCCTGGCATAGCAATTTTTAAGATAGATGTCATAAGATAATTTATGAAAAGAGGGAAGCGCTGCTTTGTTGGGCCTAAAAGCCTGCAATTATTGACTATCCATATTCCTTCCTGTCAGCGTCACGCACCGTCGGGATGTATTCATGACTCAGTCAGAGCATCTTGACAGGCATTGTGCCACCTCAGGCTGAGATAATAAACTACCACCCCATGCCCCACCGCAAGGGGTTTGGGATAAGTTTTCATCTGGGCAGCCTGGAGATTTCTTTTTTTGTCAGTTGCCCCAAACAGGGAGAAGGAAAAGCAGCCCCCTGTGGCAAGTTGGGAAATAATACGGATCCTGGGCGCCATTCCAGAAGCGCTCTGTGAAGCGTCTCTGGTGTTCAGGTTTCATGGAGGGTGAAATGGAGAGTGTAATCGCAATAATGTAAAACGTAAACCCTCCCTGAAAGACAAAAAAGTAGTAAGTTGTAAGTCTTTTTATGCATCACATTGAGTGTATAGCAGTTGGGAAATAAATAATCCAAAAGGATGGCAGGCCTTAATTTAATTACTTCATTTATACCCTGCCTTTCTCCCCAGCAATGGCCCAAAATGGCTTCCGTTGTTCTCCTTTCCTCCATGTTATCCTCACAACAGCCCTGCAAGGCAGAATAGGCTGACGCAACTGGGTAACTGACGCACGGCCCCTCTGGTGAGCTGTCCCAGCAGACTGGGGATTCAAAGCTGGGTCTTTCAAATCCTAGCCCAGCACTTTAACCACCATATCCTGCGCTTTTGATTGGCTGGAAGCACATTTTGAGGGAAGAGCTTCCTAGCATTTCAGTACTGGTTGCTGCCTATTCCCCGGCCTACACTAGAGAAAGACAGCAGCTACCTGCAATCAGCCATTGCAACCAGTTTGCTTATTTCAGATTTCCAAAGGTGCTCCTGCATTTGCAGCATCCCTTTCTGTATCTCTGGCATTCAGTATTAAAGCAGAGGTTGTTGCCAAAATGGCCCAAAAGCTGGCCCAAAATGCCAGTGTGGTCAAGGGGGGGGGAACCTTTAATTTAATTTAAATCAATGGTGAAATTAATTTAATTTAAATCAATGGTGTTGGACTGGATGGGCCATTGGCCTGATCCAGCTTGGCTTCTCTTATGTTCTTAGGGGGGACTGGTGACCACCCAGTCCCCCCATTCAGCTGAGTTCACTGGCTGAACTGTGGCCAGTCACATGGTCTCTTCCAGCCTGGCCTACCCCACAGGGTTATTCTGAGGGTAAAACAGAGGAGGGGCTTCATGCTGAGTTGCTTGGAGGAAATGTTGGGGGAGGAGGAATGGTATCGGCCTAAAAGTCTGGCTGCATGGCAGACTCATAACATCAAAAGTAGCTGGGTGTAAGACTGCTTGTGAAAGAAGAGGATATGGAAGGCTTCCTTGGAGATGTCACAGAATGCTGTGGATGAAGGGAAGAGCTTCTTCCATTTTTCTATGTCGGACCTTGGAGATATTTGGCCGTCTGTCTCCAAATTGCAGCTTGGCATCGGAATGACGGCCCTTCGTGTACATGGTTCAGCAAATAATTTCCAAGTCTCTCCTTTTGCCTGTGCTCCTCTAAAAACAGGTCCCATTCAAAGACTATTGGGAATTTTCTTTGACTTGCCTGCAGTGTTCCTTCTAAGCTAGCTCACAGATTTTTAGCCTCCAACTCACACTTTTTTTGTCTTAGCTCAGGAAGGATGACCCCAGAGCACAATAATTTATGCAGCAGCTCACAACTTTAATGCCAGTAGCTTATAAACAGTGTTCCCTCTAAGCTGTTAGCGTGAGCTAGCTCACAGATTATTAGCCTCCAACTCACACATTTTTGGCATAGCTCAGGAAAAATGTCCTCAGAGCACAATAATTTATGCAGGAGCTTACAACTTTAACGCCAGTAGCTCACAAAGTAGAATTTTTGCTCACACGGCTCTGCAGCTTAGAGGGAACATTGGTTGCCTGTTAATTTGGTGCATGGTCCTCTCTCCTCACATTTCATCTCGAGGATACACAGCTAAGAGTTGAACATACATCCTCTGGCTGTTTAGCAACTTGGGAAACTTTCTCTGTGAAAGCCTGAGAATTTCCCTCCCCTCCCCCTCTCAATAGCTCCCTAATCCATGGTCTGTTTTCCTCCCTCCCCGTCTCTGCCTTCTGTCAGGTATCACGTCCACAGCAAGCTGGTGAGCTTCATGGCGCCCATTGACCACTGCACAATGAATGACGATGCCAGGTTAGTAAGCGGTTAATTATGCTTCTCGGAGGGCTTCCTGACAGCTGGCTATTGACCTGTTCTTCAGCCTGTCAGCAGCACAGGTTCTTTGTATCTGCTCACCATTTGTCACCGGCAGCGCCCGCCCCGGCCACGTCAGTCCAGCCGAGCCAGCTGTGCATTTACTCCTGGAATTGCATGCTGTCTTATAGAGCAGTGTGTCCCCCTCCCTGGCAGTTTGTCGCCCTCCCCCCCCCCCGGCAGCTGGTTAGCTACTTTGTGAAATGGGGGAGTTGGCCAAGTGGTCTGATCCAGCAGGGATCTTCTTAAGTTCTTATGCTCTTGCTATATGTTGCTTCGGTGCTTCAGGTGTTATTTTGCTCCATAAGTGATTTTTTTTAAAATTGCTAGCTCTGGGATGGGAAATATCTGGAGATTTTCAGGGTGGAGCCTGGGGAAGGCGGGGCTTGAGGAGGGGAGGGGCCTCAGAAGGGTGTCACGCTGCAGAGTCCACCCCCAAAGCTGCCGTTTCCTCCAAGGGAACGAATCTCTTTGCTTGGAGGTCAAATGCAGTTCTAGGTGGTCTCCAGCCACCACAAGGAGGTTTGCAACCGTAGCCTAAATGTAACGTTGAGACTAGGAAATTCATTTGGGTATAAATTGTAGTCCATAAAGGTCAAATATGCCAGGTTTGGCCAAACTTTCGTACATATTCTGTGACTCTTGAAGTCCCCACCACTCCATCTGCATTTGGAGAAGGCATTTGTCTCTTTAAATCATTCTCCTAGCCAAGCCAGCCAGTGGCATTTAAAGTTGAAGTTGTTTTCTTTCCACCTCTCCTTCTCTCTCCCATTTATTTTCCTCCCTCCCTCCCTCCCTCCCTCCCTCCCTCCCTCCCTCCCTTCCTTCCTTCCTTCCTTCCTTCCTTCCTTCCTTCCTTCCTTCCTTCCTTCCTTCCTTCCTTCCTTCCTTCCTTCCTTCCTTCCTTCCTTCCTTCCTTCCTCCCTCCCTCCCTCCCTCCCTCCCTCCCTCCCTCCCTCAAACATCTGACGTTCATGTCTTGCAGCTGTCAGACATCTGACATTTATTCTACGTGGCTCTTACATTAAGTTGGTTTGACCACCCCTGTTAAAGACTACCTCTCCCCCCCCCCCCCGGTTTTCTTGTTGTAACAGACAAACAGTGCCAGTTGGTGTAGTGTGGCCAGCAGAATGTTAGACTAGGCTCTGGGAGATTCAGTTTCGAATCCCCGCTTCTGCCATGGAGGCACGCTGGGTGAGCTTGGGCCTCTCAGCCTAACCTACCTCATAGGATTGTTGTTAGGCTAAAACGATGATTTAGGTTGGTTTTGGTCCCTGTCGAGGAGAAAGGTAGCATTTTAGTGAAATAAATAAAATCCTAAACAGAGTTACACCCTTTGCTTAGGGATGGCCCTGGAACACAGCTTCCTCTCTAGGATTTCTTACTTCAAGACTGGATTGGATGCTCAGCTGTGGCAGCGGGTGAAAATTTGCCCCCCCTTCCGGGTACAGCTGTAGAATGAAAGGTCCCCCCACCGTAGCACCGGGTTCATAATATGAATAAAGACTCGTGAATAACCCAACACCCAATTTGAAACTCCAGCTTGGAAATCATATTTTGTTTTGTTCTTGGAAATAAAAGAATACTAACTCAGAGCCTGTGCGTGCATGAAGGTGGGAAGGCAATGCTAATGACGCTTCTTTTAGCAGCAGCGGCAGGTAATTTCATTGTTTGCAAGTGTGAATTACTAGATTGAAAATGCAGATGCACATTTCACAGCAGCATGATCAGGCACTGAGCTTTTTGCTCAGTCATTTTGGAGGCCTGACCCCAAAATAAATAAATTCCTGTATGACAGGAGCGCCTGCATGTTTATAGTGTGGGGGGAAAATCAGGGAATAACACGATGCACTCAGAGCCTGTAAGAGAAGTTAATTGTCCAGGAAGGGGAGGGGGGAGAGAGACTGGCAGGTGGAAGGGGTTAGACAGACTCATGTAGGAGAGGGGTCTCAGTGGCTAATAGCCATGATGACTACAGGGGCTCAGAGTCAGAAGGACACTGCAGCTAGTGCAGAACACGGTGGCTAGAATGCTGGATGCAGCCAGCTATCAGAAGCATGTGACCCAGACACTATAGTGCAGGGGTGTCAAACACGCAGTTCAGGGGCCAAATCAGGCCCCCGGAGGGCTCCTATCAGGCCCCTGAGCAACTGGCTCTTGTCTGCTTCCTTCTCCCTCTCTCTTGCTTCCTTCTGCATCTCGACTTGCTTTACAAGGCTTGCTCAATGGCACAGGAGCTGCAGAGCAAATCCTCTATTTTCTCCATTGGCTGAAGCTCCTCCCTTGGGTGTGGGGGGGTGGAGGAAGAGCTTGCTTTGCCAGGCTCTCTCAATTGCACAGCAGAGCTACTGAGCCTCTCTTCCTTCTACTGGCTGAGGCTCCTCCCCCACCAGTCCCCTGGGGAAGGAAGGAAAGAGCCGGAGCTTCCTTTGCCCAGTTCCCTGGATCCCATGGGAGAAATACAAAGAAAGCACCTTTAAGACCAATGAGCACTAATGTTTTAAGCATGTTTTAAGTTTTTTTAAATATATATCTGTGTTTGTCTGTGTTCTTTATCAAATTTATATCTCTGCTACCTAATCTTAAATAGGAACACACATGGCCTGGCCCAACAAGGGCTCATTTATGTCAGATCCGGCCCTCATAGCAAATGAGTTTGACACCCCTGCTAGTGAATACATTGGCTACCAATCAACTCCTGAATCCAGGTCAAGGTGTTGGTTTTTAAAGTCCTACATGGCTTGGGACCGGGGTATCTGAAGCACTGCCTTCTCCCATATGTTGTTAGTGCCCAGGAATTAAGATCACCCAGGGAAGGGGGGGGGGGGTGTCCCTCCTGACTATCCCGTCAATCAAGGAATTTCAGCAGGTAGATACACGAGGGGAGGACCTTTTCAACCTCAACCACTTCCCCAACTTAGAACAATCTCCCCATTTCCAAAGCTTAGGAGGCAGCTGGAGATTGTTTTAGTTCAGGCTGCATTTAATAAAAGTGGTCTGCAATTGCGATTTTAAATTTTGGTTTTATGTATTTTTATGTATTCTGTTTTGTGTGTCTTATTTATCTCCTAAACTGCCTTGAGCTCCATTGGAAGAAAAGCAGCTAATGTTTTAAATAAATCTACAGTAAGGGTCATGGCTCAGTGGTAGAGCACCTGTTTTGCACAGAAAAGGTCCCAGTTCATCCCTCGGCATCTCCAGTTAAAGAAGGTATTTGGTTGCAGGTGCTGCGGCCGTGGGGATTCTGGAAATCGTCTGCTGCCAGAAGCAGTAGGGGTCAGTGTTCCCTCTAAGCTGTGGAGTTTTGTGAGCAAAAATTCTGCTTTGTGAACTACTGGCATTAAGGCTGTGAGTTCCTGCATAAATTAGTTTGCTCTGGGGCCATTTTTCGTGAGCTGAGATAAAAATGCGTGAGCTGGAGGCGAAAAAATTGTGAGTTAACTCACACTAACTCAGCTCAGAGGGAACACTGGTAGGGGTGGAGGGGGGGAATCAGTATTTTTCAGGTCTAGGTGTATTGAACCCAAAAAATACCAGTATTTCCTGATATTCCTGAATCCTAAATTTCAGTATGGTGTTGGGATTTAGGAAGTAGCTGGGATTGTTGATTTCTTTTTGGCTCCATTATACCCTTTGGGGACCATTATAGGAACTACATTTGCAGCATAGGGGTCATTTCATAGAAAAAGAGATGCCGGAGCTCATTAGCACAACTCATTTGCATCTGCCACACACCTTTGACATCACTGGAACAGCTCAGCATCCTCCTGAAAATGCTTCTTGAATTATCATTGTCATCATCAAACCTTACTCCCTCCCGTCATACTTTTTAAATTACTTTCTCCTGTGTGGCCGCAGTGGCATGTTGACGATTTCCATCTGTCTGCTGTATATGTTTTGGTTATCAAAGATTTCAGGTTTTCACGGCTGGTAACATCATTAGGGTTTGTAGAATCTTTCGGGATCAAGTGCCGTGTTCTACTGGAGAAAGTTTTCCTTCCAGACGTTTCGTTCTCAGCTGCGGAGAACATCCTCAGTGGCATTGCAGCCGGAGCAGGCGCTCAGACCTTCTTGGCTGCTGTGCATTGAGTGGGGCCAGGGCTGCTGGAGAGCTGCTATTTGTAGGCTGGAGGGGGTGTGATGAAAGGGCAATTGGTTTGTGGATGTGCCCATTGTTTGGTGGGGCTTCCTGGAAGGTAGTGATAAGGAAACTGGCTGTTGAATGTGACCATTGTTCTGTGTTAATTGCTGGGAAGGTTGGAAGGGGTTTGAAGATAAGGAAGATGGTTGTTGACTGTGCTGATTGTTCTGTGGAATTTGCTGGTTGTTCTGAGACTTTCTGCAATTTATAGTCTGTAGGGTGTTTTGCAGAGCTGGGTACCAAGTTTAGTGGATGAAAATGCCTTCTTCCTTTCCGTAGAAAGGACTTCAGTTCTTTCAAAGTGGATGACGTGGTCTCCTTCTTGTAGTGCATGTTCAGCTACAGCTGATTTTTCTGGCTGAAACAAGCGACAGTGTCTCTTGTGTTCGGTGAGACAGGTGTTGATACTGCGTTGGGTAGTGCCAATGTAGACTGCACCACAGGAGCAGGGTATTCTGTAGACTCCAGGGGTTGAAAGTGCTGTATCTTCGAAGGTTTCCATGTAAAAGTCCTTTCTACGGTCTCACATTATCATACTCACCTGAACAGAGAAGCTATTGAGATTTACAAACACCAGCACAATTTTAACAGAAAGGAAGAAGGCATTTTCATCCACCAATCTTGGTACCCAGCCCCACCAAACAATGGGCACATCCACAAACCAATTGCCCTTTCATCACACCCCCTCCAGCCTACAAATAGCAGCTCTCCAGCAGCCCTGGCCCCACTCAATGCACAGCAGCCAAGAAGGTCTGAGCGCCTGCTCCGGCTGCAATGCCACTGAGGATGTTCTCCGCAGCTGAGAACGAAACGTCTGGAAGGAAAACTTTCTCCAGTAGAACACAGCACTTGATCCCGAAAGATTCTACAAACCCTAATATGTTTTGGTTATTTTCCCATTTTTTGTGGGGGGCAATATTAGGACGTTTGTCAAATCTTAGAGTTCAGCAAAATTCTCACAGGGGGTTTGAACATTGGAACCCAGAAGCAAGTAATTTGAGGGGGGCAGGGTAAGAAAGAAAGAGCACAATAAAATTCAGAGGTTCTGGAGCTCCACTCCTGTGAATTTCTGCCCAAAAGGAAGCCTGGGCAGGGCTCATTTTGAAGCAGGAGTTCCTTTGCATATTAGGCCACACCCCCCCGCTGTCCTCCTGGATCTTTCAGTAGGCCCTGTACGAAGAGCCCTGCAAGCTCTTGGAGGATTGGCTACATCAGGGGTGTGTGGCCTAATATGCAAAGGAGCTCCTGCTACAAAATGAGCCCTGGGCCTGGGTATTAGTAATCCTAGAGTGCTTACACATTAACCACCAATAACTTCACATCAAATAGTGATAGTTTAATACCGAACCTCTTTGGGCACAAACTCTATCCTGGAAGGTGGGATATCAAGAGCTCCATGTCTGTATTTCCACAGCGTTTAGGCACAGTCATAGTCTGGATGTAATCAGCCATATGCTGCTGATACGAATTAATTTTGAAGACCTCACATTTAGTCCTGTGTGCTTAATTTCTACATCTGTTGCATAAGCACCAAGAGCATGCAGCACATACTGCGCGACGGCCCTTGAAACAGCATCTTTGTGCTATTAGTGCAAAGTTGGACAACTTTCAAGGTCTTCCGTAAGAGAGTTTCCTTGAAGAGCCCTGGGGGTGAGGCTGGCCTCCAGCAGGTGGACGGGGGCAGGGCGAAATTGCACGGCACTGATCTAATCGCTTGGAACAAGAGCCGTGTTTTTAAATGGGTGCTCCCTCTTAACGGCATCGTTAAGGGTTCTCGTTATTCTTTTTATTAGAGGCTCCTTCTGTCGCTTATCAGATTGCGGGACAAACATAACTCATGGCGCTGATTTTGATCTCCAGTTAAAGAGGATTACAGCTTTGCATTAACTCAGATTGACACGGTTTATAATTCGCCGGTTGATACAGATACCGCTGGACGCGCACACGTGCCCAGGTGGGCCTGAGCAGGCTGGTGGTGAACGCTGGCCATGCATCAGTGTTTTCAAAAGCACACAGCCCCCAAATGGGAGCAGAAGGGCTCTTTACCTTGGGGAAATACCTCAGAGGGGAGCAAAAGTCGGGCTTGCAAACTCAGTTGTGCCACCTGCCAAGTCAGAGAGGGAGAGTTATATTTTCAGTGAATTGGTTAACAGGTTTTTTTTTGTAGCAGGAACTCCTTTGCTTATTAGGCCACACACCCCTGATGTAGCCAGGAAAGGTATCAGCGGGCATCGTGGTGCCCATGGGCACCTGATTGGCAACCTCAGGCTTATGTTGCTGTTACAGAATCTTCTACTGCATGAGCCACGTCAGGTCTCAGTGATGAGGGGGAGTGTGTGTATGTGTGTGAAGTGCCTTCAAGGCTCTTCCAAGATATGGAGACCGTGTGGGGACAGGGCTGGATCGCCCACTAGGCAAACTAGGCAATTGCCTAGGGCACCAGCAGGGCGGGGGCACCACATTCGGTCTCCCCCCCCCCACCTTGCCCCCTAGGCAAATGCCTGTTTGTCTCCCCAGCCTCCTCCTCCCTCCCCTCCTCTGGATTTTAATGCTGGGAACTGTCGATAAAGCACCCCATTACCGGGGCTCATGAAAGGCACCCCTCCGTCGATCAGCTGATTGGCGGGTAATACTGTGCAGGGGGCTTGCAGCTCCTATGCCACCTGCTGGCGCACTCACGATCAGCACAGGGGCAGTAGCAGCAGGAAGGACGAGTGAGGGCTTGCTTGTCCTTCATGCCGCTACTGCCCCTGCACTGATGGTGGTGAATGTGGACATGTACTGTTAGGGTTAGGGTTAGAGTGATGGTGAATGCGGACATGTACTGTTAGGGTTAGGGTTAGAGTGATGGTGAATGCGGACATGTACTGTTAGGGTTAGGGTTAGAATGATGGTGAATGCGGACATGTACTGTTAGGGTTAGGGTTAGAGTGATGGTGAATGCGGACATGTACTGTTAGGGTTAGGGTTAGAGTGATGGTAAATGCGGACATGTACTGTTAGGGTTAGAGTGATGGTGAATGCGGACATGTACTGTTAGGGTTAGGGTTAGAGTGATGGTGAATGCGGACATGTACTGTTAGGGTTAGGGTTAGAGTTAGAGTGATGGTGAATGCGGACATGTACGGTTAGGGTTAGGGTGATGGTGAATGCGGACATGCACTGTTTTGTTGTCGTTTCTATCCGGAAGTTTGATCTAATGTAATTTGCCCTCTGCTTAATAATTACTTAGGTTGTTCTGATGCAGATGTTTTCAGGAAGCTTTTGATGGGTGCGAATCCACAGGTCACTATTAGCTGTGCTAAATTTTTCTCAGCAGCTTGTAGAATTCGGTGTGAATATTTTAGGTTTAGATTCTAAATTTCAGAGCTGTGTAAGAGGTCCAGATTTTAAATTCTTATGTATGGATTTTAAATGTTTAATCTTAGAGATATTCCTGTTATATTTAGACCAATTTGATTCTTGGATGTTTTGTTGAATGGTTTTTGCTTTTGACTTGTACTGGTCGTTGGCCGAATAAATTGATTGATTGTGAATGCACCGGCAGGGCGACATAGGAGCCACTAGCCCCCTGCATGGTTTTACCTGCCGATCAGCTGATCAACGGGAGGGGGAGGCCTTTCAAGAGCCCCGGGAATGCCGGTTCCCAGGGAGGGGGCCCTGCCTTTAGATGAATGATCTCTCAAACGTCCACTCATTAACAGCCTGGCTCAGGTCTTGTGGCTTCCTTGACTTGAGTCCATCCATCTCTTTTTGGGTCCTCCTCCTTTCCAGCTGCCTTCAACCTTTCCTAGCTTCATTGTCTCTTCCCAGTGAGTCTTGCCAGGGGCACTTCGGAATCTTCTAGCGTCTTCATGGCTGCCCTTCCCAAGTCTCAGTCTGTTTCTGATTTCTTGGTTCCGGTCTCGGCAAGATATGTGAGCTATAAAGAAAGTAAATATGTTCACTGCTCCTTTTAACGATTTGAACAGTGTTGAGTTTTGAGAGCCGTTGTGGTGTTACGCTTAGAGTGTCAGACGAGGATCTCGGAGTCTCAGGTTCGAATCCCCACTCTGCTGTGGAAGCTTGCTGGGTGACCTTGGGCCAGTCATACACTCTCAGCCTAATCTACCTCATAGGGTTGTTGTGAGGGTAAAATGGAGGGGAGATGGATGATGTACGTTTAAATCCCAGCCGCCCTGAGCCTGCTTCGGTGGGGAGGGCGGGATAGAAATAAAATCAATCAGTCAGTCAATAAAACACCAAATATCTTTTACCTGGCCTTCACAACACCCTTGTTGGGTTAGTCGTGTCATATGTGGACTCATGATTGATATCCCCCTTTTATGTTCTACATGTTGCATTGTGGGTAAAAAGTCTGCCATGAAAACGTTGTGAAAGCAACGTCACCCCAGAGTCGGAAACGACTGGTGCTTGCACAGGGGACTACCTTTACCTTTTTTTTTTTTACTCTGCAGCTGCAGACTGATGCTTCCATTCTAGCACCTTCCCAGTCTGACAGATAAATTCCAGGAAATTGGACTAGTAAACATTGATAGGCCATTTTATTCCTGTTTTATGAGAAAGGCAGACAAATGAAGTGAATTAATTAAACCGGCTCTCAAAAAGAGTGTAGAACCGCTTGACTTACTCAGATCAAGTTAGCCTGGGATTGTCCTGACCTGAATCGTCCAGGCAAGCCCAGTCTCAGCAGATCTCAGAATCTAAGCAGGGATGACCCCGGCAAGTACTAGAAAGGGAGACCGCCAAGGAGCCAGTGTGGTGTAGTGGTTCAGTGTGTGGACTCTTATCTGGGAGAACCGGGTTTGATTCCCCATGCCTCCACTTGCACCTGGCTCCTTGCACCTGGAAGGGCCTTGGGTCAGCCATAGCTCTGGCAGAGGTTGTCCTTGAAAAGGCAGCTTCTGGGAGAGCCCTCTCAGCCCCACCCACCTCACAGGGTGTCTTTTGTGGGGCGAGAAGATAAAGGAGATTGTGAGCTGCTCTGAGTCTCTGATTCAGAGAGAAGGGTGGGGTATCAATCTACAATCCTTTCTTTCCTTTCCCTTCCTCCCTCCCTCCCTTCCTTCCTTCCTTCCTTCCTTCCTTCCTTCCTTCCTTCCTTCCTTCCTTCCTTCCTTCCTTCCTTCCTCCCTTCCTCCCTTCCTCCCTTCCTCCCTTCCTCCCTCCCTCCCCTTCCCTTCCCTTCCCTTCCCTTCCCTTCCCTTCCCTTCCCTTCCCTTCCCTTCCCTTCCCTTCCCTTCCCTTCCCTTCCCTTCCCTTCCCTTCCCTTCCCTTCCCTTCCACCAGGGCCAGGACACAGAGGCAGGTGACACAAGCCACCTCTCTGAACAAATCCTAACCCTGCTAGGGGTCAGCAGAAGACACCATGACTTCAAAGCATGCAAACACACACACCCCGGTGTTCCCTCTAAGCTGAGTCAGTGTGAGCTAGCTCACAGTTCTTTAGCCTCTGGCTCACAGATTTTTGTCTTGGCTCTGGAAAAAGGGCCCGTAGCAAACTCATTTCTGCAGCAGCTCCCAACTTCCATGCCAGTAGCTCACCAAGTAGAATTTTTGCTCGCAAGACTCTGCAGTTTAGAGGGAGTGTTGACGGTAAACCTGAGGTTATGCTAACTCAGTCTCAGGGGCCCATCTAAAGTTGGACTGGAAATTCTGAGAAGGGCTCTGACATTTTGAATTGTGTGTCTCTGTGGTGCTTTATTCCACCAACAAGATTTTGAATCAGACCAGACCCTTGAAATGTCCCTGATGAAAGAAGCAGGGAAAAGGCTGGTGATTAGTTAGCTGAGTTTTCCACCAACCCCTCTCACCTTGAACCTTCCCCATTTTGGTGTTATCGACCTTCCTTTTAACCCCACAGAATTCAGTTATTTGCTAATCTTGGAACCCACTTCAGGCAATTTAGGATTCAAATGTAATCCTTTGCTCCTTATCGCTGCCTTTTCACCTCTCTTGCTGATCCCCTTTTATCTACTTTTCTGAAATCTCTTTTTATCGGGGAGAAAAAACTGCCCAAAGTGTGAATTGGCAACTGAAGGGAAATGATGGGGTTGCCAGTATGACGTATTTTTGCTTGTGACACAGCCCATCAGCAGATGCCTCAGTGACCCTGGGCCCTTGCCAGACTACTTTATGCTGTTACCTTCATTCCCACTAGCCCTGATCCCCCCAAGTCGTAACCCCTGCAGGGAAGGCCTGAGGCTCAGAGGGGGAAGGTCTGCAGAATGTCCCAAGATCAGCCCAAGGCCTCAGGTAGCTGGGAGAGTTGATGGGGTGTGAACTGGCAGAGACTGACCAAGAGAGAGATCTTGGGGTCGTGGTAGACAACTCAATGAAAATGTCAAGACAGTGTGCGATTGCAATAAAAAAGGCCAACGCCATGCTGGGAATTATTAGGAAGGGAAGAAAAAACAAATCAGCCAGTATCATAATGTTGTTGTTGTTGTTGTTGTTCAGTCGCACAGTCGAGTCCGACTCTTTGCGACCCCATGGACCAAGTCACACCAGGCCCCCCTGTCTTCGACCATCCTCTGAAGTCTGCTCAAATTTGTGTTAGTTACATCAGTAACGCTGTCCAGCCATCTCATTTTTTGCCGTCCCCTTCTTCTTTTGCCTTCTGTCGTTCCCAGCATCAGGGTCTTCTCTAGGGAGTGCTCCCTTCTCATTGGGTGGCCAAAGTATCTGCGCTTCAGCTTCAGCATCTGACCTTCCAGGGAACAGTCTGGGTTGATTTCCCTTAGGATTGACTGACTGGATCTTCTTGCAGTCCAAGGGACTCTCAAGATTCTTCTCCAGCACCACAGCCCAAAAGCATCTATTCTTTTGTGCTTGGCCTTCCTTATGGTCCAGCTCTCACAGCCATACATTACTACTGGGAATACCATCGCTTTGACTATACGGACTTTTGTTGGCAGGGTGATGTCTCTACTTTTTATTATACTGCCCAGGTTCGCCATAGCTGTCCTCCCAACAACAACATAATGCCCCTGTATAAATCGATGGTGTGACCTCATTTGGACTACTGTGTACAATTCTGGTCACTGCACCTCAAAAAGATATTATAGCACTGGAAAAAGTGCAGAAAGGGGGAACTAGAATGATTAAAGGGTTGGAACACTTTCCCTCTGAAGAAAGATTAAAATGCTTGGGGCTCTTTAGCTTGGAGAAACGTCGACTGTGGGGTGACATGATAGACGTTTACAGGATTATGCATGGGATAGAGACAGCAGAGAAAGAAGGACTTTTCTCCCTTTCTCACAACACGAGAACTCGTGGACATTCAATGAAGTTGCTGAGCAGTCAGGTCAGAACTGATAAAAGGAAGTCCTTCTTCACCCAAAGGGTGATTAACACATGGAATTCACTGCCACAGGAGGTGGCGGCGGCTACAATCATAGACAACTTCAAGAGGGGATTGGAGGTCCATCAGCGGCTATTAGCCACAGTGTATAGATTGAACTCTCTGTCTGGGGCAGTGATGCTCTGGATTCTTGGTGCTTGGGGGAAAGCACAGTGGGAGGGCTTCTAGTGTCCTGGCCCCACTGATGGACCTCCTGATGGCATTTGGGTTTTTGGCCTCTGTGTGACACAGAGTGTTGGACTGGATAGGCAGTTGACCTGATCCAGCATGGGTTCTCTTATGTTCTTAGAGACATTGCTCTGCTTTAGAGCCAGATCTCGGTGCACTGATAGTTGATGTCAGTGAATTGATGGTTGTCTTCAGTATAAGGCAGGGGTGGCCAAACTTGCTTTATGCAAGAGCCACACAGAATAAACGTCAGATGTTTGAGAGCCACGAGGCACAAACATCAGATCTTTGAGAGAAGGAAGGAGGGAGGGTTGGGAGGCAAATAGATGGGGAGGAGAGGTGGATAGAAAGCAGCTTTAACTATATCCTCCAAGCAACTGGCTCGCTTGGCAGGGAGAAGTGACTTAAAGAGACAAATGCCTTCTCCAAACTGGCTGATGGAGCGGTGGGGGCTTTGAGAGCCACACAATATGTGTGAAAGAGCCACGTGTGGCTCCTGAGCCGCAGTTTGGCCACCCCTGGTATGAGGTATTTTTATTTTTTATTGATTTACACAATTGGTATATCACCTTTCTTCTTGTATAAGAACCACCAAGACAGTTTAGCAATTTAAAACATAAGTGATAAAACCACATTTTAAAGCCATTAAAATCAACCCTCCCCGAATGCACATAATTGAAATGATTAAAAAGCAGTTAGAATGCACAATAAAATAAAAAAAAAAAAACAGCAATAAAAACATGGGTTGGGAAGAGGGAGTGATTGAGGGATGCCAATTGAAACAAAAAAAAAGTCTTCACCTGCTGGTGGAAGACGGCAAAAGAAGGCAACAGATGACTCTCCCTGGGGGCAGGAGAGTGTTCCAGAGTTCTGGTGCCACCACCGAGAAGGCCACCTCTTAGGTTTCCACCTGCCTAATTTAAAAAAAGTGTAAAGATGACTGTTGTGTCATCTGTCCATATATGTTCATTCAGGAAATGATGCTGACAGCTTGGGCAAGTCCCTGGCTGTAAACATGTCCTGAGCCCACAGGTCTAGAGCAGGCTATAAATATCAACAGATCCCTTGCCATAACTTTGCTAGAACTCTTTTGTAATGGAAATTTCCTCTTCTCTCATCTCCCCCCACCCCTTTTTGTGTAAAAAAAAAAAAGAGAAGACAAAATAAAATAAATAAAGCTAACCTGTTAAGAGCGGCAGGATGATTTGTCGTTTTCCCCCGGCAAGACAATTTGTCATCTCTTGCATAGAATCTGTTACAAAACAGTCAAGCTGTGAAAGAGGAAATCATCCCGGGCACACACGGGATATTAAAGTACACAAAAGAAGATTCTCTCCCTCCCCCCCCCTCCCCTTGACTTCTTATGCACGTGTGTGTTTTTGCAGTGATTAATCTCCCCCAAATATCAGGTGCGGGTGGAGAAAGGGGGGGGGGGAATGAATGATGGCAGAAGTAATTTCTTCAGAGGAATTTTCTTCAGTTTGTGTCATTCGTGGCAAGGAGAAAGGGAATGCAAGGAGAGGTGCTATGAGCCTGCTGAGGCACTGTCCAAGCAATCCCAGATTTTGCTCTGGGGGAAAGTTGTACCTTGCAGGCTTCTGCAATGTGCATATAATATTTCGGGGGGGGGGGAGTGAGGGGGAGCAAGGAATGGAACTCCTTTGCATAATAGGCCACACCTTCCTGATGTAGGCAATCCTCTAAGAGCTTATGGTAGGCCCTATAAGCTCTTGGAGGATTGGCTACATCAGGGGGAGTGGCTTAATATGCAAAGGAGTTCCTGCTACAAAAAAAAGAAGCCTTGCTTAGAATTAGCTGTTGAACTGTGGGATGTGAGGAGTGTCAGTCTACCAGCATACGTTGTTAGGTATTGTGCGTATTACCAAGAGGAGAAGGAGAAAGATTCTTTTGCCTTTGTCTCAGTGGGGTGAATCCAAAAGTGGTTCATTGACACTTGCTGAATTAATCATTTCAACATCTGTTAGAAATCAGCTACTGACCTGGGGACTGGGAGAAGATAAGAGCTGTAACTCCGGCGACTAATCACTGCACAATGACAGTGGATGGGATACAATTACTCCAGAGTGGCTACATTCGGGTATGAAATGTTGTTGATTAGGGGAGTGTTTGGATACTGGTGTGTGTGTGTATGGGGGGTGGATTGCAGTTCTTGCTAAATTCATTACCCTTCACCCTCTTGTTTCTCCTTTCCAACCTCAGTCTTGCTTATTTAAACAATTTCGTTTTAATGGCCAGCTGGCTGCAAGCAATATCATACTGAAAGAGCCCTATATTGTTTCCCTTTACATTTAATTGCCACTGACAAAAAATTTGCTACTAATAACTTGATCTTATTATCCATATCTAATGGTAACATCTGAAATAGGCTCTGCGAAGAAAGGTAAAATTTATAAGCTATAAACTGCCCTAAATATTTCTTCCTCAAATTGCCCCCAACAGAACATCAAAACATGTCCCGGAGGTCAAGTCTGCACTAGACCTTTAATCGTGGTTTAGCCCCGCCCTCAAACTAACATTCTACACTTGAATAATGGAATCATACAAACCAACTCTATAAGTTTATGATACTAGTGTAGGAAATCCAGGGCTTTTTTTTAAAGCAGGAACTCCTTTGCATATTAAGCCACACACCCCTGATGTAGCCAATCTGCCACAAGCTTACAGTAGGCCCTGTACGAAGAGCCCTGTAAGCTCTTGGAGGATTGGCTACACCAGGGGTGTGTGGCCTAATATGCAAAGGAGTTTGTGCTACAAAAAAAGCCCTGAGAAAATCAGTTTGCAGACAGGGCTGAACCAATTTATTTATTTATTTATTTATGATTTGTATCCCGCCCTTCCCACAAGTGGCTCAGGGCGGCTTCCAACAACTAGTCAAACATAAAAATTAAACAATATTTAAATATATAAACAGTTAAACATTTAAAACAGTTAAAACCTTAAAAACCAGTAAACATTCCAAATATATATAAAAACAGAGATTATATATAAAAACCAAGATTAAAGGTCTAATGCAGAATTGGCCAGTCTCAGTAGGACTGTTCCCACACTCACACCTGCTGTCCTAATAAGAAATACCTACATAACGGCTCTCATTAACCATTGATGGAAAGGCATGTAGCCTAGCCAGTGTTAACGCCCTTCTATGCTGGGGGCACCCATAAGTAAAAAAACATATTGTGGAACAAAATTGAAAGGGATTAGGCCAGGAGTGGCTATTGAGCACACCCATTGTGCTCTTTCTTGCGTACTTTTGAAATCCAAGGATATCACTACTAACTCGATTTCTTTCATCTCCTGTGCTTGGTTTAGGCTGAAGCCCATCAACCAAAGTGTGTTTTCAGCAACCTTTCCCCGAGAGTTCAGTGGCAGATTTTTTTCCTAAGAAGACTTAGGAGCCCCTTGTTAGACATGAGCATCTTATGGGATAGCAAAAATGATCTTTGCCCCACCCTCAAAACTCCCAGAGATTCCTTGTCTCAGTTGAGTCGAGAACAGAGAATCCCCTTCTTCCCTCCTTCCTTCTGGCCGGCTGCCTGTAATATTTATAAATCTTGTGCCTCATCTCAAGAGGAAGAGGAGACCAACCAGAGGTCACACATCACCTTTTTGGAATTCAAAGCGGAGGGTTTGCTGAAACACCACTTGGGAGCTTCCCCTCCCCCAGTCCTGCGAGGGAGAAAGAGAAGAGGGAATTGAAGCCGGCTGCTCCTCTGATGCTCCGAGGCTGGCTGGTTTAATTTATAGCACAAGTTTTGCCAACATTCTCTCTCTCTCTCTCTCTCTGTGTTTTAAAAGATCCCCCTCCCCCCCCCCCCGCCACATGCAGCTTCAGTGGGTAAGTGAGGGGGACATTGCCCCCTAGTGTTCAGTCTCCCTGTTAAACAGCAGAAAGGAAAGGAGGCGAAAGGAAAAATCCTGCCAGGAACGGAGAAAGTGGAGAGTGGGAAATGTAACTGTGCTGTGTGTTTTGCTGTTTCCTGGATCATTGCACGGCTGCTTCAGCGGGAATCAGACAGCAGCTGCCCCGGAAAAACAAGCTGGAAAGCTCCCCCCCCCCCCCAGTAAACTCTGCCTCCTGTTAAGTCAGGCCGGCAGTCAACCACATGGTCTTCTCTAGCTGGCAGCAGCCCTCTCAGGTCTTTTCTTTGCAAGATCTGGAAAAGCCCTGAAGCCTTTCCAATGTAGAGCTCTGAGCAATCGCCCCTGCAGCCTTCTCCCCCAGTCCCCTGGTTAGCATACTCTGTTCTGGCTGGTAGTAGCTCTGCCATGTCTCTGGTAGGCAAGGCTTGTTTTCCCCACAAGACAACTGGAATCCTTTAACTGGAGGTGGAATTCAGCCTGGGGCTTCTGGCTTGCAGAACAGGTGCCCACACTGGGAAGTCACCGTCTCTCTTTGCAGAGCTCCATAAAGAAAGAGAGCCTCATAGGAACAGATGGAACTACATTTTTTGCTGCGATGAGCTTCTTGCGCTTCATTGTCTTCGTAGACAGGCCTTGTTAATACCCATCTTCCTCGGACCCCCCCCCCCCTGGGCACAATTATTAGATATTTAGTATTTTTTAAAGTCTATTCCATACTTCTGTTCTAATACAGATCCCTAAGGGAGGGCTACAGGAGTTTGAATTTACTATAAAACCGACAAAATTACTCCCTTTACAATACAAAATACATTTTAAAAAGAAAGAAAGAAAACCATTCAACTTAAATAGGTGAAAGGAGAAAGCCAGGTTTTTCAAGTACAATAAAACCATTAATAATGCTGATAAGAAAACACTTTGCCAGCAGCATGGCTGTGTGTACACTGAAAGTCCTTCTGAAAGAGGAACGTGGGCTTTTTTGGTAGCAGGAACTCCTTTGCATATTAGGCCACACCCCCTGATGTAGACAAACCCCCCCCCCCCCCCAATAGCTTACAGGGCCTACTGTAAGCTCTTGGAGGATTGGCTACATGAAGGGTGTGTGGCCTAACCTGCTGCAAAAAAAAACCCCTGAGAGGGACCATCTTCAATATGCAATGCAAGTCCCAAAGGAGTTCCAGGAGGTCCTTCCTGAGCTGGGTCCCTGGGCCAGAGGGAGCCCTCCTCTTCTCTGACCATCTGAGAGTGGACGCAGGTGGTCACCCAAAGATGGCCTCAGAGGCTGTGCAGGACTATATGAGAAGAGGCAGTCAGCAGCAGCAGTGGAGGCACATCTGCCAGGAGGCAGGCATCTTTCATGCTGGTCAGATCAAGAGCTGGAGGGGGGGAGGGGTGTCGTGATCTCTTGCTCTGTCCTGCTTGACTGGTCAGCTTGATTCAAGTCCCAGGAACCCCTTAGTGACCAACAGTGTTTTCAGGTCTCAGTTTCCAAGAGTCGAAGGTCCTTTTGTGAAAACTTTCTGCCCTTGGTATCTGATGGAAGGCGCGTTGACTCTCAAATATTAGCCTTTTATGCTTTGAACAGACATATCTGATTGTTGCATGGTTGAGAAGTCTCTGTATATCTCTTTTCATGATGCCAATAAAGGTGTGATTGGATGGGATTGGACTCTCAAATATTTGTACCCTTCCCCAAATCTTCTGGGTCTCTAAGGTACCTACTGGACTCAAACTTAGTTGTTCTACTGCAGACCAACCCAACTGCCCTCTGAAATTTTGGTCAGCTTGTAGGAAACCAAAGGCTGTAATTAGGGCCTTTTTAATAGCAGGAACTCCTTTGCATATTAGGCCACGACCCTCTTATGTAGCCAATCCTCCTGGAGCTTACAAAAAAGAGCCTTGTAAGCTCTTGGAGGATTGGCTACATCAGAGGGGTGTGGCCTAATATGCAAATGAGCTCCTGCTAGAATTCCATTCCTGGCTGGAGGTATTAAGTAGTAGACTTCAGGAAGAAACTCCTTGAGACTTCTGGAAAAGCTTCTTTGACCCAGCCTGACTTGGTCAGTGGGAGGAGAAAGAGGAATGATAAAATTCCTGGGAGCCAAGAGGAAGACGGGGTCTTTGTGGTGATTCCATCAAGGCAGGCAGAACTCTAACCTGAGGTCCGTGGGGGCAGCCATTGCTGTGTGATGGCCTGCACATTGGAAAGGGGCTTCAAGGTAATGGGAACTCTGTAAAACATCCAGTGACTTTCTAAGCTAAAGAGCCTGTCCTATATTTTAGCATCTGATAGGCAGGGGTGGAATTCTAGCAGGAGCTCCTTTGCGTATTAGGCCAGACACCCCTGATGTAGCCAATCCTCCAACAGCTTACAAGGCTCTTTTTTGGAGAATTGGCTACATCAGGGGTGTGTGGCCTAATATGCAAAGGAGCTCCTGCTAGAATTCCACCCTTGCTGATAGGGCATGTATAGAGGGAGGGACAGAGGAATTGTGTTTTGCCCATTTCTTTTGAATCTCTTGCTCAGTCTGGTGCTGGGCTAAAAGAATGTTTGCGAACATTTTATTTTTCCATAAATACTTCATAACTTCTCACGCTGATAGCAGTTCTCTGTACCACATAGACCGCCACTGTCTTGGGCACCGTATTTTAAGAGGAGTGCCAGGAGAAAGGGCGGTCAGTTCCACCAGGGGAGGGCAGTCAGCTGGTAAGTGGTGACTCCCCTAGTGGTGCAAGAAAAGCCCCCCCCCCCCTCCCCAGTGTAAGGGCTTCAGGCCAGGGTGGGACCAAGACCCATTTAACCATTATAAAACAGCTGGAGCAAAAAGAGCCAGTGCAGTACTCACTGAAAGTGTGAGAGAACGATGTAGTTTTTATGTGGTATTTGAAAGATTTGTACAGTAAGCACCATTCAGAGGATGTTCCAGGAAATAGGATGCCACCACAGAAAAGGCCCTGTCTTGAACCACCGCCTGCTAACCTCTGGAAACCAGGGGAACCGGCCTCAGGACACAGTTCTTTAAAAAAGAAAAAGCAGGTTCATATGGGAAAAGATGGTCCTTCAAATCCTTTGATTCCAAGCTGTTGGAACTTCGTAAGACAGTTTTTGTCCTTGATTGTTTCATTTTTAGCCCCTTTCCTTACCCATGGCACTGGAAGTGCTGACTTTCCACAGAGCCAGAGAGCAGGTATTGCTTGATGCATCCGGCTCAGCACTCGCACCCACCTCCTCCTCCCTTTTACAAAATGCATAAATAATTAAGCCGTGGTACTCTCGCATGTTTTATGGCAAATGGTTCACGATCATTTTCTCCCCCTCCCCTTCCCCCCCACTCTGAAACAAGGTTTTATGATAATATAGTAAAAATATTAAATTAGAAAATGCCTCACTAAGGGTGATAAAACCTTACTGCGGTAGAAATAGGTAATTATCCCCGGCTCAGCCTAAAATGACAGTTTAACAGAAATAAAAATGTTACCGCTCATTACTTGCTTTTGTAGGTTGCAATAAAGGGTAAGTTAAACTTTAATTCAGGGGAGACCCCTGTTTCGACCCCACGCCTTCCACACACTCTTACCTTGGGAGTAAGTGCTATTAATTACTTGCTGTATAGGTTACTCCTTGGCGCTTGGCTCATTTGAGCAGCCGGTGTGTTGAGAATAGCCTTTCGGGCATGCTGGCCAGTTAACCCAGATTGGCTCGTCAGCTGGCTTGCTTGCTCTCTCTCTCTCTCCCTCCCTCCCTCCGACCTGATTATTAATGAAAGGAGACAAAGTCCAGAAGGGGCTGGAGCAGGTCCTGGACTTTGCGTTCAGCTTAGCCTTCAGCCATGGAAGGCGATAGAGATCTCTGCTCAGCCGGCTGAATGAAAAATGCAAAACGCAGCCTCTTGGAATGCAGAGATGGCAGGGGTCTCCCAACGTGGCTCCCACCAGGTGTCTTTAGGAAGTAGGTGGGGCTCTTGCCCAGCAGGGCTTCTGATTGGCCATTGCTGATTTGATTGGCTGTGCAGATTTTTAAAAACGTTGCTTTGGATGCAGCTGCCACTGGCGTTTTTGTTGTATTCTCTCACTACTCTTTCCCTGTGTATTTTTTAAAATCCCTCCTCTTCTCCCCTGCGCTGAGACTTCCTCTTCCATCTACAGCTCCAGGGTGACCTTGGGCCAGTTCTCTCAGAGCTCTCTCAGCCTCCACCTACCTCACAGGGGGTCTCTTGCAGGGCGAGGAAGGGAAGGTGATTGTAAGCCGCTCTGAGACTCCGAATGAAGGGCGGGGTATAATATCCAGCTCTCCTTCTCCTGGTTGGCACCACCTCCAATGGCAGCCATTTTGTGGTTGCACCCACCACCCTGTTTCAGAATTCCATTGGTGCCAATGGGCTCCTGAGATACCGAGGGGGCGGGGGGGTGCAGATCAGAAATTCCCACTCAGCTACTGACGATATCGGCAAAGGGCCATCTTTCTGCCTTGGTCCTGACCATGGGGTTACTTACAAGGCTGAAGACTTGTAGAATGGAAGCTCCCAGCATGTCTTTAAGGAAGCCATGATCTTTTATCTTACACCTTTTCCCCATAATATGATACTGGCAGCCTGCCTTAGCAAAATGATGGCATGGACGTGAAGCATTTAGAGGGGAGAGCTACATCAGTAGCATTTATTTAACCCCAGAACAGAGGAGGAAGGTCATCCAACAATTTTTGCTTTTCAGAAGGTTTTGAGAAAGGCAGACCCCAGCATCCCTGCACTTCTGACCCACATGGCAGCCATTTTATTGGAACTAGAAGGACTTGGGGGGGGGGAGACACCCGGCATGGCCAGTGTGACCCTTAGATGCCCTGTTTGTCTCAAGATTTCCAAACTGTTTTCCTCAGGTCAAATGGCCTATCAGGAGAGAAGTTAGCAGTCCAGGGATTTGCTGTAACATACCTAACAGAACAGGATGGGGCCTCTATGCTTAATAGGTCCCCTCCCCTCACTTTCTGCTGCCCAGCTGGCTACGCGCTCTGGGACCACCTAAGAATGAATTATTGGATTTTCGGATTTATTGGATTTTGGATTTATATCTTGCCTTATACTCTGAATTCAGAGTGGTTACAATCTCCTTTACCTTCCTCCCCCATGACACCCAGTGAAGTGGGTGCGGCTGAGAGAGCTCTCACAGCAGCTTCCCTTTCAAGGACAACCTCTTCCAGAGCTCTGGCTGACCCATGGCCATTCCAGCAGCTGCAAGCAGAGGAGTGGGGAATCAAACCCGGTTCTCCCAGAGAAGAGTCCGCACACTTAACCACTACACCAGACTGGCTCTCTATTAGAGCTATGGCTGACCCAAGGCCATTCCAGCAGGTGCAAGTGGAGGAGTGGGGAATCAAACCCGGTTCTCCCAGATAAGAGTCTGCACACTTAACCACTACACCAAACTGACTATACTACACTACACCAAATAGGCTATTTATGCACTGTTTTTGTAAATTGTTTATGGATTCAATGGTCTAAATTGGATTCTTGTATGTTAGATTTATATTTTTATTATTTATTTCCCCTATGCTCCCTTTGTATTGAATTAGATTTAATAAAATAAAATTTATTTTAAAAAGAAGCAAAGTCCCTGAAGTGTGCTTTGCAAGCTCGGGAGCCCAATGTGGATTCCTTTGGCATGAGTTTCAAACGTCTTCTGTTTGTTTTGTCAACTGAGATTCTGACAGGTGGCCATCTTTGCTTTCCCTTTACCGAGCGGGATTTGTGGTTCTAGAAACCATAACTCTTCCCCCCCCCCCAACAATTACAAAACTGGGGAGGGTCTTATTCTCATGTGTCATTCTCATGGGCCATTCGTCATGAAGCCAGTCTACAGAACGAGGGCAACCTGAAGGATCTTCAAATGCTGAGGGAACTCCCAAGTTTACAGAAGAATCTATATTTGCCTATTTGAAGAACAAAGAGTGATGCCTTTGCATGGGCTCTATAAAAAAATGGCAATTGGGTGGATTTGAGTTGCCATAGCAACCTAAAATGGTGCCTGACGTTGAGGTGGAAGCCATTCCAACCATGAAGGGGGAGCTGGTGCAGATGTTGGGCGGTGGGGAGTATATTTAACTGGGAATAACCGAATGACCCACACAGTCCTTCTTCCCTTAATAGTGGCCTTTAACCCAAGGCTCATGCCGGACACCTATGCAGGTGTCCCTTCTTGCTATTCAGTGGCGAGTGGCTTTTCCCTCTAAAAGGTTCCAAGCATCTCCCAACATCTCCAGTGTGGCAAGCAAGGAGGAGTCTGGTCCCCCCTCCCCTCCAGCTTTGCCCACCTGAGTGTGAAATGCCGTTGGATTAAAGCGTGCCATTTCCATGGTCCTGTTTGCCACTCTTAATGCCACCCGTCTGCAGCGGCCAAGTGTTCTTCCCTGCCTAGGAGTTTCCCTGAGACAGCAGCAAGAGCGGAAGCACATATGAGCAGGTCTGGCAGGTGCAAGAGGCCGCCACGAATGGGAGGTTGTGCTCGCAAAGGACCAAGCTTTCCTGCCTCCCGTTCCCTAGAAGATGGTGCCTTAAAGTCACAGTGTCCCTTTTGGCCACAGGCCTGTCAGCATTAATCCCATCTAATTTTCCAATTTGAAAGCATTAAAGTGGAAGTTAATTAAACAGGAGGCTAATAAGGTCAGCCTGACTCGGCTTGCCCTGCGGTGTGAGTTTGCGCTCTCTTTCTCAAAACATTTGAGGGGGCTGTCAGACCAGTTAGAGAGTTTTTTTAAGGCGATGGTCCATTTTCCTTTTCCCCAGTCCAAGGATTACATAACACTGTGTTTCACCCCTTGCCTTCAACCCAGGCGCGCCTTAGAGATCCCAAAGAGAGCTGTAATTCGCAAGCTAATAAACAAGAGTTCACTGTTAGCAGGTAGTGAGAGCCAGTTTGGTGTAGTGGTTAAGTGTGCGGACTCTTATCTGGGAGAACTGGGTTTGATTCCCCACTCCTCCACTTGCACCTGCTGGAATGGCCTTGGGTCAGCCATAGCTCTGGCAGAGGTTGTCCTTGAAAGGGCAGCTGCTGTGAGAGCCCTCTCCAGCCCCACCCACCTCACAGGGTGTCTGTTGTGGGGGAGGAAGGTAAAGGAGATTGTGAGCCACTCGGAGACTCTTCGGAGTGGAGGGCGGGATATAAATCCAATATCTTCTTCTTCTAAATATTTTGGGCTCGCTTTCCAATTACAGGAACATGCTGCAATTAAAATTGCCTCAAAAAAATAATAAACTGAGCCTGCTCTTAATTTGCGTCCTGACTAGTTATACAAAAAGGGGCCCTCACCAACTGATATGAAGTTTTTGTCGGTTGAGAAGTTTCCAGCAGTTTAAGTAACCAGGAAGGCAGAAGGCAAGAGGCCAAACTCCTGGGTGGGGGGGCAAGTTCCACAGTAGAGTTGCCATTCTACAGGTGGCACCTGGAGATCTCCCACTATTTTCTCCAGACAACAAAGATCGGTTCTTCTGGAGAAAACGGCCCCTGAAGAATGGACTGTGTGGCATTATATCGTCCTGAAGTCCCTCCCCTCCCAAAACCCTGCCCTCCCTTGGCCCCACCTCCAAAATTGCCAGGTATTTCCCACCCACAGGTAGCAAACTGATTCCACACTCTACCCAACAGAAGTACTGTACGGGGGAGGGACGGTGGCTCAGTGGTAGAGCATCTGCTTGGGAAGCAGAAGGTCCCAGGTTCAACCCCTGGCATCTCCAAAAAAGGGTCCAGGCAAATAGGTGTGAAAAACCTCAGCTTGAGACCCTGGAGAGCCGCTGCCAGTCTGAGAAGACAATACTGACTTTGATGGACCAAGGGTCTGATTCAGTAGAAGGCAGCTTCATATGTATATATGTTCATATGTACTATCTCTGCTCCCCACCCAATTGCTGAGCCGCCAAATTCCTGCCAAAGTGGTACAGCCCTGACACTATTTCACTTTTTGGGCCTTTTGTCTTGAATGGTTGTTGAAACCAAAGATACATACTGCTTTAGTTCCCCTCATAGCAGAAACTTGGTAAAAGCCTTTTCACACAAGCGATAGTGGTAATCCATCAATCCGTTTGGTTTCACTTGGAGATAACTTTATCCAGACAAACCAAAGGGAACCTGCCCTTTCCCAAGATGGCTGCCTTCTGGTATTATTAATTGTGAGAAAGGGAAGCCTCCTCTTCGGAGACTGTTTTGTAATGACAAAGGAAAATGGGGCAGAAACAAAAAATTTAAACTGGGAACATGAGACTATCCAGTTCTCTGTCACAGTTTTGAGTCTCATTGCTTTTGTTTGGGAAGAGATAAGCATATGCTTTATAATCACAATCTGTAACAATACTTAGCATTTATCTAGTTTCTGTTGTTATCCCTCATACTGTAGATTGAGGTTCTGGAGTTGAGAAATGGGTGGCTGGACTGAAGCTACCTAGGGCAGAGATGTTAAACATCTGGCCTGGGGGCCGAATCAGAGCAAAGCCTCTGTTTTCTCCGTTGGCTGAGGCTCATCCCTTGGGAAAGAAGGGGGGGAGGGAGAACTTGTTTTGTCAGGTTATCTCAATTGCACAGCAGAGCTACTGAGCCAAGCCTCTCTTCCTTCTGTTGGCTGAGGCTCCTCCCCCCTGGTCCCCTGGGGAAGGTAGGAAAGAGCCAGAGCTCCCTTTGCCCATTTTCCTGGATCCCATGGGAGAAATACAAAGAAAGCACCTTTAAGACCAACAAGTGCTAATGTTTTAAGCAAGTTTTAAGTTTTAAAAAAATCTTTGTCTGTGTCCTTTATAAAGTTTATGTCTCCGCTACCTAATCTTAAATAGGCACACACATGACCCAGCCCAACATGCTCAAAATAGGCCTGGAAAGGGCCTCCCCCCCCCCTCTTTCTACTGACAGAACCAAGCTTAGAATACTGTGGTTGCCTAGCGATGGCCACTGAGGGAAAAGGAAGGACCCAGAGAGATAGGCCAATAGGACATGGGCAGCTTTCCCAGATTGGTAGCCCAGGTGGCAACAGCAGCCTCTTCATGCTGCCCAGTCCCCCTCCAGATGGCTGCCACCACCTGCCAGACTTGCTGCCACCTGAGGAGAGAGGCTTTTTCTGTGGCTGGGCCAGCAGCGGGTGGGAGAGAGGAGCAGACCTAGCCAATGGGACATAAGTATAGATAGATGAGTGATGGTTGACAGGGCAGTAGGTGAGCATCATGGACCAATGGGGGAGTTGGAAAGCACCAATATGCCTGGGCTTTTTTATATACAGGATTATCTGTTTGAAGTTTTGATGCTGTGTTTTGAACCTCCCCAAGTCCTGTGTTGAGGAGAGAGTGATGGGAGGGAGGGAAGGAAGGAAGGCAGGAAATGAAATGAAATGAGAGTGTCATACAGCAAAGCTTGCTGAAGGTCAGCTAGATTCATATCCAGGAGCACCGTAGAGACCACAGATCTCGGCCTGAGATATGGGAGAGCGGCTTAAAGCCAGAGGAGGTGCAGTTTTCATACGTATTTGCATGAAAAATTACAGTGCCCAATTAATTGAAGACACCTTTCTAGTTGATCAAAATGTTTTTAATTGATCCTATTAATTTAGATCATCATTTTCACAGGTATAGGAGACAGCAAATTACTAATTATGATTAAGAATCTAGACATCGTCTGAAGCAGAATTAAAATCAGCAGCTTTGCAGTCTGATGTGGTTTTTAAAAAACCCTATTTATTCCACAGTCTGAAGTTCAAATTCTGTGGAAAAAATGTCAGTTGGGCATTTGTAGATCTTATTTGGATGGAAAAGAGAGAGTTGGAAATTAAAAGAGTTGAAAATTAAGTATTGCATTTACTAACTAGCTTCCAGTCATGGAGGGTATCAATTCGCATCCTGTTTTTCAGGCTTGCGTACGCAACCTTGAGGACTAGAAACTTGAAGATGGGCTAACATGAAGGTTGGACTCTTCAGTGTTGAGCTAATGCTGGGGTCCCCCCAGCCTACAGGCACCTTTGCAATCTTGAGAGGGAATGGTGAGCTCCACCCCAAAATGGCTGTCATGGGGGGTGGAGCCAGGGAAAAATGGCAGCTTCAGGAGGTGGAGCCAAATGCAGTGTTTCCCCTCATTTTGCCAAAGAGTTGCAGGAGGGGAATAAAAAAAAAATGAAGGAAAATCTGAGGAGGGAGCAATGGAGAAAGAGAAGAGAGATAAAAAGAAGGGGAGGCTGAAGGGGAAATGGAACTACCAGCCTGAACGCTTCCACTCCTCTTGATCCTCCAGGGGCCGGACTGCTATGGCAGCCGTGGGGAAACTTTTCTTTTGAATGCAGGCAGCCAATAACAAGCCTTGCCTTACCGTGGCCCCTCCCACTTCCTGGAAACCTCTGTGGATGCCAAGGGAAGTACTAAATGGCCTCCATGTTTTTTCTATTGTTGCCTTTGAATGATAAGGAACAGGGCTTTTTTGTAGCAGGAACACCTTTGCATATTAGGCCACACACCCCTGATGTAGCCAATCCTCCAAGAGCTTACAAGGCTCTTCGTACAGGGCCTACTGAAAGCTCCAGGAGGACTGGCTACATCACGGGTGTGTGGCCTAATATGCAAAGGCATTCCTGCTACAAAAAAAGCCCTGATAAAGAAAAAGTGGACATAAATGTTTTAATAAATAAATATAGGTGTCGTGTTGAGGATCCCTGCGTTAGTGCTTTCTGTTGCATGCAACTGTGTTCTTGTATAGATTTTAAAGATGTATTTGGCTGATATATATATATAAAAATCACCGCCTAGAGGCTTTTTCCTCCCGCTCACTAAAAACCAAAAAATATCCTGTTACCAAAACTGCTATATGGGTGCTATTGATTCGAATCCCTTCTTGAAGGATGGTTTTCATTGTGTGTACATGTGTGTGTGTGTTTTTTCCCTCCACATATTGTCAACCTACAGGAATGAAAACAACATATTTGAAAAGTAAATTAGAGTCCCCCACAGCCCACCCGACTGAATCCTTTTCTCAGCGCCCTGGTCTCATACATCCTATTAAAATATCCAATCTTGTTTTCTTCGTTCAAGGGCCTTGTCTGGAAAGGGCAGGCTTAGGAAGGAAAAAATCTCATTCCCCCGAGAGATGGAATCCCACCCTGGCCTGGTATTTACATATTTCCAAGCCGCATGAGAGTGGCATTACGCAAGGCCTCCCCAGCTCTCGTGTTTGTTAATAACGATTCCTGAGTGCATTTTTAATTCTCTCGGGGCTTTTTCATTCAAAGCCCTGCATTAGGGCGCCACCTGCCTGTTCTGATTTGATTTTGAAAAGTTATTTTCTCCTCCCCTTACTAATCCGTCCTCTCAGGACTTGACTGCTGCAATATTTTGCATGTGGGGCTGCCCTTGTAAACTGTTCGGTGGGCACAAACTACTGGAAGCCATCACCTAATGAGGCTAGTCGAGTGCAAGCATATTATGTCGGTTTACTAAAGCAGGTGCTCCGGCTACCTGTTCTTTTCCGGGCCCAATCCGAGGTGCTGGTGCTAATTAGTGGTGTGTTGAAGCGTTCACTGCTCATGTTGTATCTGGGGCACTGAGCTTAAATCTGTAATCATGTAAAAGAAAATCATTTTTGTTGTAACAGTTCTAAATTGATTCATAACGTTGCAGCATGTATTTTCACACTGCCGCTCAGGAGCGATCACGGCCCGGTGCGGTGATTAGAGCTACGTGGCTTGGGAGCCACCTGTGTCTCTTTCGAGCTCTGTGCCCCAAAGTGCTGCATGCCCTGCGCGTCCGAAAACTGGGCAGTTTGGTGCAGGGCTGTCACTTTGGAGGTCGAAAAATTGCCCCCTTTCACACATTCTCATTCTCTCTTTTTCTCTTTCCCCACCAGAACTGAGCTTTATCGGTCACTGTTTGGCAAAAGAGCTCACCTTGAATGAGGTGGCCAACCTTAGGAACCATCAGAGCAGAGCTGTTGGCCACATTCGACCGACTTCCACCACACAGCAACACCCCCGGCCTTCCTCTCCACCGGACAGAGCTGCCATTGTTCCTTTGGGAGATTCTCTTCTGTGGCCATTGGTTTGGCCCAGTGGAGAGATGGGCAGGATGCGAAGGCACCTTCCACTCACCTGTCTTCGCCCACCTTCTGCATTCTGCCCAGCTTCGCTGCCCTTTCACCCAGTAGGTGCTTCTGAGACTTGGATGGATTGGCATTCAGAAAGGCATCAGGCAGCCACCCTGCTGAAACATGTCAAGTCGGTACGGAGCATGAAACAGGACCTGAGAGGCAGATACGGGACCCGAAAGGCTGGGAAAGCAAACCTCTTCTGGGGTCTCGGAGGAGCCGTCGATAGGCCTCGACCTAATAAAAGTTGAATGAGGCAACCTCCTTACACGCAAAGACAACTCATTGGAAAGCCCCAAAAGAGTTTTGCATCACCTTGTGGAAAATGGAATGCCTCCAAATTGGCCTGCGACTCATCAGAAATTGGGCCCACGTGTCTTACTGGAGAAAGAACTTCCACTCTTTAATGGATGTTGCTGCTGATGGCTCATCTCCTGAATGGGGCTTCAAACCCCTGACTTGCGGGAGGTGCAGGAGGATGAGTTTTCCCCCATATACATTTTGGAAACTGCAGTAAGGGAATTATTAACCTCAAAAGTGGCCCTCCCTATAGACACTCTGCGCTTCCACAGGTTCTATTTATTAGTCTTCTGATCACTAGTTCCCAACAGGACCGACCCATGAAGTATCATTGCTCTTTAGATGTAATAATATGTAATCCATAAACGCTTGTGAGTTTTTCTGCAACTGTAGATCTTGTATGTACTTAATTATTGTTGCTGAATTCATCGAGACCTCTTTCCTCCCAGCAGAGAGACGCTGCGTGTCGAGGTGAGGCCCGGTGTAAATCTCGCAAAGGGAAGATGATTCACTTGTTTTTATTCAGAAGGTCAAAAAGCTGGGAATTAAATCCCCATAAAGTGGATTTATTAGCTTGCTATGATCAATCTCCAGTGGAGATTATCTTGCATAAATAATATGCGCATATGTAACAGAATAGTGGCAGTGGCCGTCTTTGGAGTCGTGCCCTCCCTCCCCAAAATTCAATAAAATAAGTTTACTTCATAAGCTTTGAATGGACGTAACATTGTAAGTAGTTCTCCTTTGTAGAAGTACTATTCAGTGCTTATTTTTAGGAATTGTAATCTAGGGGATTTAAAAACTAGGTTGTCTTGGTGATTGCTAAAATAACGCACATGAGCGGCGTGACCACATTAGTTGCCTGAATAGGGTGGAAGGGGATGGGAGGGAAGTTCCAGCCTTTTCAGCTTGTTGCGCAGGGTAGAGCACGTACTTTGCATAGAGCAGGCCCGTGGTCTCAAGGTCTTTTGCATGGTCTCATAGGTCCTTCTCTATACCTGGGGGGGGGGGGCAACTATTTTATACTAAAAAAAATTGCAACATCTATCTTTGAAGTTGAGAGTGTTCTGGCAAACAAAATTGGGGGAGAGAGAAGGGATGTACATGGAGACAAACTTGGGACGAGACCACTGACATGGCCAACATCTGCGTTGGACTGGTAGCTGTGCAGGTTTTGGAGGCGGTGACGGGCACCAGCCAGGCCTGTTCTCTGCACCCTCACGGCTGGCCCCAGCTGGACTCCCACAGCTTCAGCCTCTTGATCAGAGATCCAGCCCTGAATAACAAGCAAGATGGCCCAGCGCTGCAGCTGGCACATGGGCAAGGGGGTAGGCTTACAAGTTGCCCACTAATGGCAGGCAAACTTTTGGCAGTTGCAATGTTAGCCAACATTCATCTGGTCAGTCAGGCCAGCAAAAGGGAGAGGGGAGTGGTGATCCTCATTGCTGCATGATTATGTCTCTTCCAGCAGGACCCGAAAGTGCCGGCATCACCTCAGTGTCACACTGGCTCTTCTAGGTCATGCTGGAAGTGAACTCATCTCATGGCAACAAAGATTCCCCCCTACCGTAAGTACCTGCCTCCCGCGTTTTCCACCATTTGCCTTCCTCTCCTGTACTTTTTCATTCAGGCTCGCATCAGGTGTTGAAGGTTTTTTTTCCTTACATCACAAGAGTACAAATAAGTCCAATTCCCCCCACATACACTACACAATGAAACTGAAGAAATGGATCACAAGTAAATGTAAAAAAAAGGTAAAGGCAGTCCCCCTGTGCAAGCACCACTCGTTTCTGACTCTGGGGTGACGTTGCTTTCACAACATTTTCACGGCAGACATTTTACGGGGTGGTTTGCCATTGCCTTCCCTAGTCATCTACACTTACCCCCAGCAAGCTGGGGACTCATTTTACCAACCTCGGAAGGATGGAAGGCTGAGTCAACCTGGAGCCAGCTACCTGAACCAGCTTCCGCTGGGATCAAACTCAGGTCGTGAGCAGAGGGCTCTGACTGCAGTACTGCAGCTTACCACTTGAATTCTGAATTCCAAACCTTTAATGGCATAAAAAGGTAAAGGTAGTCCCCTGTGCAAGCACCAGTTGTTTCCGACTCTAGGGCGATGTTGCTTTCAGAATGTTTTCACGGCAGACTTTTTACAGGGTGGTTTGCCATTGCCTTCCCCAGTCATCTACGCTTCTCCCCCAGCAAGCTGGGGACTCATTTTACCGACCTCAGGAAGATGGAAGGCTGATTCAACCTGGAGCCAGCTACCTAAACCCAGCTTCCGCCGGGATCGAACTCAGGTTGTGAGCAGAGTTTGACTGCAGTACTGCAGCTTTACCACTCTGTAGAGATTACATGTGCATTTATACACGATCAGATTTACATTTAAGAATGTCAGCCAAAAATTTTGCCACAGCCTCAGTAACCTCTGCACCGCGGGGCTCTCAAGTAGATGTGCCCCTCTATAATTATGTCTGGGGAAGGCAATGGCAAACCACCCCATAAAAGGTTGCCAAGAAAACGTCCTGATGTGACGTCACCCCATGGGTTGGTAATGACCCAGTGCTTGCCCAGGGGGCCACCTTTCCTTTTTAAATAATTATTTCAGCTGCAAGAAAAGCATAAACAAATCTCCATTGAAATGTTGTTGCGGGGCTTTGCCTTTCAAGGTGTCTTTATGACCCCCCCCAGGGCTTGTTCCCTGCTTCTAGTTTGTTCCGTAAAGGACGTGGCTGTCCTCTCGTGCTGACGGCCCCATTCAGTACGAAACCCTGTGCCAGCTCAGCATGGCCACACAGTGCCCTGGGTGCTTGAGCTAAATTTAAAAGAATCAAGAGGATGCCTTGTTTCAAGGCTGCTTTCAGGAAATGGAATCGCAGCCAGGATTCTAAATCCGTGGCCTCTCCAAGGCGCGGAATGAGAACAGTTATCCCCAGCAGAAGATCGAAGATTTTTCCCCCCCTCCCTCTAGGGTGCAGAAAGTATCTGTGTCAAGGTGAGTATTGACTTTTGTCTTGGAAAATGTATGTCGCATGGATGAATAAATCTTTATGCGTACTTGCAGCAAAGCCGTGGCCGTAGATCTTAGAGATGCCCATTGATTTTCCCTTTTCTTTTTCTCTGCTTCTCTCTGCCTTCACCCTTCTCTCTTTCGCCGGTTTTCTGAACCGTCAAAACACACCAGGCAGAAACTTCTGAGCATTTTGCGCTTGACCCCTCTGGGTTTGCCATTTCTGTTTCCTGCAACTTTTGCCACAAAGTTCCCCAGAACTGTGGCAACTTCTGCAAAAACGGAGGGGGTCTGGAGACTCGGGGGGGGGGCAAGGCAAGGATGCTGCACAGGTCTTCCTTTATGCCCACGTGGTGCCTTTTAAAGTTTGTACTGTTGGACAAGTTGGCAGGGGAGGGAGAAATCAAATAGCCCCTTGCCAGACTATGCACAAAGCAATGCAAAAAATCAGAGCTCTGAGCCATTTAATGACTGAAGTTTCCCAAACTTTTGATACCTCCTTTGATTCCCCTCCCACCCCCCAGATTACAACTGGCAGCACAGGACACTGTCACTCTTGGGGGAGGGCGGGATATGTATTTTCTTGATCAGCTCCCCAGACAATGGGCAGGCATGTTCCTCACAGCTGCTGTTCATATCATAGAGTTGAAAGGGACCTCCACGGTCATCTAGTCCAACCCCCTGCACAATGCAGGAAACTCACAAACACCTCCCCCTAAATTCACAGGATCTTCACTGCTGTCAGATGGCCATCTAGCCTCTGTTTAAAAACCTCCAAGGAAGGAGAGCCCACCACCTCCCGAGGAAGCCTGTTCCACTGAGGAACCGCTCTAACAGTAAGGAAGTTCTTCCTAACGATGAGCCAGAAACTCTTTTGATGTAATTTCAACCCATCAAAATCGCCCTCTCCTTTCTCCAGGGCTGGGTTTCTGATTCCACCACAACTGCAAACTGCTTGCGGACTATCAAAGATTTCAGGTTTTCACGGCTGGTAACATCATTAGGGTTTGTTGAATCTTTCGAGCTCAAGTGTCGTGTTCTACTGGAGAAAGTTTTTCTTCCAGACGTTTTGTTCTCAGCGGCGGAGAACATCCTCAGTGGCGTTGCAGCCGGAGCAGGCGCTCTGACCTTCTTGGCTGCTGTGCATTGAGTGAGGCCAGGGCTGCTGGAGAGCTGCTATTTCTAGGCTGGAGGGGGTGTGGTGAAAGGGCAATTGGTTTGTGGATGTGTCCATTGTTTGGTAGGGCTTCCTGGAAGGGTAGTGATAAGGAAACTGGCTGTTGAATGTGACCATTGTTCTGTGTTAATTGCTGGGAGGGTTGGAAGGGGTGTGAAGATAAGGAAGATGGTTGTTGACTGTGCTGATTGTTCTGTGAAATGTGCTGGTTGTTCTGTGCTTGCGGACTGTGTAAGGTCTAATGGCTGAGTTAGGAATTGAGTCCCTGGTTCGAATCTCTCCTGCCACAAACTCACTCCAAAGACTTCAGCAGGTGGCTCCCTCAGCCCACAATTTTGTTGGTGTTTTAAACCCAGTTTATGATAAGTGGTTAATTGCCCTCCTCCCCTAGTCATGGGATGCAGATTTAAAAAAAAAAATTAAATACTAAAAAAAGGAGAACAGCAGCTGACTGGAGAATTTTAGTTGATGAATTTATCTGCTAATGAATTGCTTTAAACGTAGTTCATCCAGATCTTAATATTGGTGCATTTTGAGATACTGAACTTTTTTTGTTCACTAGTAAGTTATGCCAGGGCTTTTTTTGTAGAGGAGCTCCTTTGCATATTAGGCCACACCTCCCTGATGTAGCCAATCCTCCAAGAGCTTGCAGTAGGCCCTGTCCTAAGAGCACTTGGAGGATTGGCTACATCAGGGGTGTGGCCTAATATGCAAAGGAGCTCCTGCTAAAAAAAAAAGCCCGGAATTATGCCTTATTCACCAAAATAACTTCTCTCTGATAAAACTTTTGTTCCTAATCACAATAACTCACCGGAAGCAAAAATTATCTTTAGAAACTCTGCTCTGACTGTCCCACCTCCCATTTAGAATTTGCTCTTCCCAATTCAAAATGAGCCCCCACCAAGTAACAGGTGGCCACAGTGTTCTGGAGGCTGCACTGCTGCAATGGACCAACGGTGATGCAGACCAAAGCAGTTCCCCTCTATTCTTGATCCTGTCGTGTCCTGCACATAAAATAATGCTATTTGTCACTGGGAAAACCGGTCTGAAAGAGAGGACAGGAAAAGCCCACCTTCTGTGTCATGCATGCAGGACAAAGATGTCCCATCATTCTCCCTTGCCACCCAGTACAGCTTGGTTGGGTGTTATGTGGCCTTAAATCTGGTGTTGGGCTACTCCGTTTGTGGCAGACTTCCACCCCGCCTTCCTTGGTTTTTCTCAACACCTGGAGGGGCTTTTCTTCCACTTTGGGTAGCTCCCCACCACCATCTGACTTTTGAATGGAATTGCCCACTGGGAGGGTCAGGACTTCCAGCTTCCCTTCCAAGCTCTGAGGCCTTGTCTCTGTCTCCCGCTGCCCAGTGGAGGATTAGCTACTTGCCAACCTCCTGTCTTCCCCCTGGTGCTCCTTTTAAAATAGTGTAACCAAGAGAATGGAGGTTTATGTGGTTCAGAGAACCACTGCCACCAGCATAAGTTATGGGGGGCTCTTTCACACATATTGTGTGGCTCTAGAAGCCCCCAACACCCTGTCACAGCTGGCTTGGAGAAGGCATCTTTAAATCACTTCTCTAAGCTAAGCCAGCCAGCAGCTTGGAGGTTGCTTTTAAAGTTGCTTTCTTTCCAATTCTTCCCTCCTCCATCTGTTTGCATTCCTTCCTACCTTGTCTTATAGCTCTCAAACATCTGATGTTTATGTCTTGTGGCTCTCAAATATCTGACGTTTATTCTATGTGGCTCTTGCGTTAAGCAAGTCTGGCCACCCCTGTTTTTACTATAAAAGGAACTTTACAAGCATACTTTTAGCACAGCACCAGAGTGAGCAAGGGATCCAAAAGAAATAGGGAAAAAATGCAGTTTGTTATTTTAGATTTCGATCCCACCCTTCCCAAAAACAGGCTCAGTTCCTCTGCCCCTCTCTACCTCAGATGCTAAAATAGAACAGGCTCCTGGAGCTTTAAGAAGTTACAGATCTCTACAGAATGGCAATACCTTAAGGCTTGTTCCAGCTCTTTAGGTGAGGGCAACAGCTGCCTTCCCAGAGGAGGGGTCTGTGTCCCAGACCCATAGCGAGGAGTTTTTGCTTTGGGGGCAGTTAAATTTCAGGGGAGGCACTCGTTAATCTAAGGGAATTTTAAAATTTATTTATTGCATTTATATCCCGCCCTCCCCTAGCAGGCTCAGGGCGGCTGACAACAATTGACAAAACATAATATTAAGAACAAGATACAATAAAATCATTAAAACAATTTAACAGTTCAAAACAATTTAAAAATATAGTATACTTTCCAATACAGTCACTAGGATCCAAATGGCGGGTTTTAGTTCTTGTTGAGCACTGCATCTGACGATGTTATAAAATAATTCGTTGGCGCTCGAAATTTGTACTGGGGTGGTTCCAGTGTCAATGCTGGAGGATGGTGAGATGGTGGTCGCCTCCCTGTTGTTTCTTAAATGCTAGTTTAAATAATTCTGTCTTACAGGCCCTGCAGAATTGTGGCAAATCCCGCAGGGCCCTGATGTTTTTTTTGGGGGGGGGGCATTCCACATGGCAGGGGCTGCCACTTAAAAGGCTCTTACTCGAGTGGTGGACAGCCATGCTTCTTTTGGCCCAGGGATCGTAAGAAGGTTTTGTGTACTTGATCGAAGTGCTCTCTGAGGCTCCTAAGGGGAGAGGCAGTCCCGGAGGTAGGCAGGTCCCAGGCCATATAGGGCTTTAAAGGTCATAAGCGAATCCGGAACGCCACGTTTGATTAATGCCCCTCCTGTTCTCCCCCTCCTCTCTGCACATGGCTGAGGAGGGGAGTGAGATCCAGCCCTGGAGAAGCCCCCTTCCATGCTCTGTTGTGTGGCCCCTCCCTCTCCGGGATCATTGTCAACTTCTACGCTGCCCCCCTCCCGAGCGCACACTGAGCCGCCTGGCCATGGAGCAGAGGGAGGAGTAGCATGGCCGTGGGGAGAGGAGGGCTGCCACCAAGGACATGCTGACTTGCAGCTCTGTGTTGCCAGGTTGCTCTGCTGGGACTCAGCTCCCGTTGGAAGGCTCCTCTCATAGTCTGCCTCGCTTTCTCGGTGCTGCCTCTGGGGCTCCGATCCCAAGACTGGTTGCAGGGAGATGAGTCTGGGGCATCCGGGGTGGAGGGAAGGGAAAGGGTCCTCTTCATGAGCCCTTAAAATGTCCCCCCCCCCCACCAGCCCTGGCAAAACCGGGCAGTGTCACTGTCCTTTCTGCCGTCACTTTGGGAGCAAAAAATCCTGTGGGGGGTGGGGGTGGGCCGGGGGTGGCTCTCTAAGGGATCAGAAACGTCGAGGTGGTGAGATGGATGGCTCGGCCCGATGCCTTAGAGCTGACCTTGATCCGCATTCCTGAAGCTACAGGCTGTGGTGTTTCTGGAGGTCTCACCGTCTCTGTCTGAAGGAGCTCCTCTCCCCTGCTGGAAGTGTTTGTGTCTGCGGGGTTGTGGCATCGCCAAGGATGTTGCTTTTCTGAAGCATCATGGAAAGTTTTGTGAACTTTTAGCTTAAAAGAGGAGATAGAATCAGCAAGAGAGAGAGAGAGAGACTGAAATAACGCCCAAAAGATTGCTGTACTTTTTAGCCATACTTGTTCCTTAAACCTTAACCTCCTACTACCCATTCTTTTATATCAAAACTCTAAAAGAGAAACAGTGCTTAGAATTCTCTTGTTTATTCTGTGGGGGAATCATCCTTTTAATGGCTCTTCTTCCTTTTCGGGTGGGCTGAAGGCAGCAGAGAAACTAGATAGTCTGTGGACTTCCTGGATCCTGATCTGAGTGAAGGTCTCCCCAAAAGGGAGGCCCCCACAGTGAAGGCCAGGCCCGTTTTAAAACAACGGGAGTGACAACTCTACAGCCACAACATGGCCAGTTCAGATTTCCCACCTGTAGGTGACCCCAGGCAAGCCATTAGCTCAGCCCCTAGGGCCTTCTCCTACCTTACAGGGTTATGGTAAAGGTTATGGGGTTTGGGGGGGATTCTGAGAAGAGCTTGAAATACCCTGAAGAGAGAGTATATACATAAATGCTCAATATTATTCTTAAGAATAGGGAGTGGGAAGGATTAGCATCCATTCTTGGCACAGGATTATAATTGGCACACCAAGGCGTGCATTTCCTTTCTCCCTTTTGACTCCGCCGTCCTTTCTCAAGTCGCTTCCCGCTGCTCGCGGGCACCCGGCTTCCTTTTCAAGCTCGGCTGCATGTTAAAAGGCGAGCGCAGAACCACTCGAAAATGCTGATAAGGCTTGTTTCGTATTGTTGGTAGAGATAAGCAGGAGAACGTGCGAGAGCCATTCAAAGACCTTCCAAGTAGGCGTCCCAATTTTTCACTTATCAGCATTTGAGCAGGCTTTCGGGCCCCCCCTCACCTGTGGGGCACGCCACACCAAGAACCCCCATGGTTGGGGGCTTTAGCTGCAAGAGCCCCCCTTTTATCCACTCACCTCGCTTAGAAGGTCAGGTCTCTAATCCCCGAACAGGAAAAATGGGATGTTTCTAGAACTGGCAAGAGAAACCTTAGAAACCTCATACAGCTCTCAAGCCAGAGACCTTTGCGGAAGCTTTCTGAGAGCCTCGTTGTCGCTGTTGTGACACAGCTTGCTGTTAATCACTTCTGTTGGTGGGGCAAGACATACAGACGCCAATATGAATACTTAGAGCAGGGGTGTCAAACAGACAGCCCGGGGCCGAATCAGCCTCCCAGAGGGCTCCTATCAGGCCCCCGAGCAACTGCTTGTCATCTTCTTCCTTCTCTCTCTCTCTTGCTTCCTTCTGCATCACAGCTTGCTTTGCCAGGCTTGCTCAATTGCAGAGGGGCTACAGAGCAAAGCATCTATTTTCTCCATTGGCTGAGGCTCCTCCCTTGGGGAGGAAGGGGGGGAGAGCTTGGTTTGCTGGGCTCTCTCAATTGCACAGCAGAGCTACTGAGACAAGCCTCTCTTCCTTCTATTGGCTGAGGCTCCTCTCCCTCCTGGCCCCCAGGGGAAGGAAAGAAAGAGCTGGAGCTTCCTTTGCCCAGTTCCCTGGATCCCATGGGAGAGATACAAACCTTTAAGACCAACAAGTGCTAATGTTTTAAGCATGTTTTATTTTAAGGGTTTTTAAAAAAATCTTTGTGTTTGTGTCCTTTATAAAGTTTATGTATCTGTTACCTAATCTTAAATAGGTACGCACACAGCCCAGCCTGACATGGCTCAGCCCGACAAGGTCATATCCGGCCCTCATAATGTTCTAATTTAAGCTCCGCATAGACACCCTCCCCCCCCCAGCCGTGTATTTTGGACTGATTGAAATGCTCTCCCAACAGGTTTTATTTTATTATTTCTTCAAAGTCTTTGTAGTCTGCCTTTCTCATTGAGACGCAAGGTGGACTGCACAGTTAAGTCGATGCAGTCACTTAGGTAGGATTTTTAATAAGCCCCGTAAGTACCAGGATGTGGAGGACCAAAATCTGAAACAAATGTACAATATTAGGTAGGATTCAGAAAGCAGATGCAATGGACATCTTGAGTTTCCCGTGAGCTTCTGGACTATCTGTGGTGACTGGATCTATCAAATGTTCCCTGCTTGGGTTTCCGTTCAGATTTGTTTGCATTTTTATAAATAGTTTGCTTCTTTTCATTGCCTGTTCGTACATTGGGTATGCATTGCAGATACATTGTGCATGCTTTATAACATGCATTTTGTACATAAAATGTATAATGCTGATAGGTTAGTGCACGCATAATGCTGAAAACATACCGGTTCGGGGTGGGGGGGGAAGGTGTCTGTGAAGAAAATGGGGTGAAAATGTATCGGTTCGGTTGACAGAAGGGATATGCAGAATTGGACCAGATATCCTCAGGCTGAAACAGTCAGGGTGAGAAATGTGATATTGTTCCTATTTTAAAATATTCCTTGGAATAAAAGTGTCACCACAGGAGCAGGTCCCATACATGGACTGGAGGAGTGCCTCTCTCTCTCTCTCTCTCTCACACACACACACCACACACAGTGGAGGAAGGGATTGATTTGTGAAAGAAGACTGATACAAAAGCCACAAAGTGAAAATTCCAAGGAAGTTGCCTGAGACTGATTTTTCTCTTTAGGAGCTTTCATGCAGTTGGTATATTGTTGTAGTGACCCAGCCTGTGTGTGTGTGTGTGTGTGTGAGTGTTAGCATTAACACGAGCCGCCCTGAGCCTGCCTTTGGCGGGGGAGGGCGGGATACAAAAATAAATTTACTTACTTACTTACTAGCATTAGCAAGAAGGTGATTGCATGGCTCCTGCAGAAGAGATCCACACCCTCTTGAAAGGGAGGATGTCACATCTCTGGGAAAGATCTGGGCATTTGCCTCTCTGTGAAGTTGGACCACGTCCCTAAGCAGGGTTGGACCGGCAAGGAAGTCCAAGGCCATTCTGCGGAGGCAGGCAACGGCAAACCACCTCTGCAGTGTCTCTTGCTGTGAAAACTCTCTGGAGGGTATGGAGAACTCCTGCCCCTGAAGTTTAAAAAGGGGGGGGGGGGTTCTCTCCAGAAGTTCAATGACCTGCTAGTTGCATCTCTATATATGCTGATAGACCTGGTAGAAAAACCAAATAAAGAATTTGGTACTAGGAAGTCTCAAGGGGATTCCTGGAGATTTCCCAGAATACCTTCCAAGAGGGCTCCCAGGATGCACCTGCAATGTGGGCAGACGGGGTCAGGAGGTGGAGGGAGTGATGCAAAGTGGGTGGAGTCAGGGGATTAAGAAAACTGCCCTTGCAAGGGAAAGTTGTTCTCTCTCGTTCCCTGGGGGGCTTGGCCGAGGAGGGTGCTGTGCTCTCAACTGCAAGCAGGCAGCCATCTTTTTCTGACCACGCCGTCTCCCAGGTAATGTAACTTAGGCAGGAACCTTGAAACTTTGTAAGATTATTAGTGGCTGCCCTGTTTTGACATCAGTTAGGGCATGTCTAGAACAGGGAAAGGGGGGGGCGTTTATCACCAGTTTTCTTTTGAAATCCGTTTGCTGATCTAGTGCTGTGCATAAGGATGCTTTGTAAGTATTTTCTCTTCAATATATATATATATTAAACTTTTGAGGCTGGTTCTCTGTCTCCGTACACCCAGATCCCCCACTGTCTTGGACACTCTAGTGCAAGAGGGGAGCCCCAAAGTTGTAATCGGTCCTGGTAGCAACCAGGCTCTGAGTAATGGGGCCTCAGGTTGGGAGGGGGAGCTAGGAGCTCTATCCTTCTTAGCAGGGAGGCCCTGCCCCCCCCCCAAAAGGACAGTTGGTGTTACCCAAGTTCTTTCCACTTGGGGGAGTCACCTGAATAGAAAGAAGTAACCCCCTCCAGGAGTTGGCAACACCAAGGAGGGGTGGGCAGAGCCGGGGCTGCAAGTCGAAGCAGGCTTATTCCATCACAGGGTTACCCAGAGCTCTTTTTCTAGCAGACCACGCTTCCTGATGTAGCCAATCCTCGAGAGCTTACAGGGCTCTTAATTCAGGGCCTCCTGTAAGCTCCAGGAGGGGCGTGGCCTAATATGCAGAGGAGCTCCTGCTAGAAAAAAAGCCCTGGGGTTACCATAAGTTGGCTGGGATTTGAGGATGCTTCCCATCACCACCTTCTCAGAGCCTGGGGATGTATTGGTTGTTGTTGTTATTCTTTGTGCATTTTCAGTCTTGTGATATTTTAGGTAGCTGGGAACTACAAACCTGGCTCTCCAGGACTGGTAGAGGGGGCTGAACCGGGAGATTGTGGCCAGCTGTAGACGGGGTGGTCCAACAGGCTGCCGTCTTCCTCCTCCTCCACCACCACCTTTGAGGATGCTCGGCCTGCCTCCAGCTCTGCTTCCCAAGCGGGGCACGTTCTGCTGACATCTTGGCGTCCATCAGGTATTGCGGCCGGAGAGCCGAAGCAACATTTACTAGCAAAGGGCAACTGTTTAAGCAGGATTTCCTCAAGAACATGTTCCTAATACCATCAATTAACAGCTTCTTGGAATTTCCCAACAGAATTTTAATTCTTCCCCTGTTCACAATTCTGCTGTTAATTAGCATTTTTGTGTCCAAATTGCCCTTTTTTAAAAGGGGGAGGGGGTTGAGGTGAACATGGCGACAGGGACGCTCCTCCCTCCTCTCCTCTCCTCTCCCCAAATTTCAGGACAGAATTTCAACTTTCAGACAAACAACTTCATTTACAAGTATGGCTCTAATTAGCGTCTGAATTAGTAAAGCTGTGCCCCCCCTCCCGTTACACACACACACACACACACACACACACTCTCTCTCACACAGAGATCGGCAAAAGCCCTGAGGGGACCTGCGGAATAGAGAGAATCGCATTTCCAATTATTTTGTTGAATTGCTAATTTAGTTATTGTGCCAGGCGTAATTGTGATGGGTATTGGGTGTGCAATTCAATTTGTTTTAAATATTTGTGGGAAGGCTGATCGGTAATGGAGCTGACCTATTTCGCGGCCTAAATTGAGAGAAAGGACTCCAGCACGCACACAAACACCCCGAGTGGGGGGGGGGAGGGGGAAAGCGCAGTGACAAAGCGGCGGTTGTTTTGTTTCCGTTTTTATTTTGATCTCTCTTCATCTCTCTTAAGACGGCTGAAGCAACAAAAGGTTTAAATTAAAAGATGATGGCCCTTTGATCCTCCTGCTTTTGAAGGCTTCAGGGCTACCCTTTGGGGCATTTTTAAAATATGTAGATATTTTAGGGTAAAGTGTTTAAATCTGCATTTGGAGAGTTCAGAGGGAGTCGCCTCTTTCTTTTTTGCTCTGGTATCTGTTTTTGTTTTGACAATTTTGATAAAATGTAACACCATTTCGTCTTAAATTAGGCACAAAGGGGTTTTTTTTTATTTTAAACAAAATAAATTAAAAGGGATCTGTTTGGGAGTAAACAGAGCTATTTACGCATCCCGCTTACCTAGTAGGGGGGAAATGGTTCCATTACGTTACACCTGCAATTAAATCCAGTTGAATAACTGGGAACTGGCTGTCTGTGCAGCCACTTGTAAAACAGTTTTAATGGACAAAATTGTGCCCGAACGTTAAGAGGTGCGTTTTGTTTGATCTCCAAGCAGCCTGATGTGGAGGTAGGTGAGGTGTGGGGCTTCAAGTGATTAATGTACTCAGATTTCTGCATTGAAAATAAAATTCTGTATATAGAAACCTCCAAATTTTGCAAATCTGCTAAAGTACATTAAGTTAATATTTTGTTCTGTGTTTTATTCTCCTCCCTCCGTCTTAATAGGTTAAAAAAAGCTTAGAAAAAAATACTAAACCGCATTTGTGAGCTCTGGTTTACACTAAGCAAAGAGATTCTTGGATTATGCCATGCTAGACTACTGATGGGGGTGTGTGTGATCTTAAATAATCTCCCCCACAAAAAAGCACCCCAAAGTCCATGCATGTAGAAGATCAGAATGTCAGGGTAAAGGCTCTTCTCCCTGACCTGCTTGTTTTCTATAGGCAGGAATTTGGAGCGGAGCAGTTGTGGGGGGCACTCCTATGGGGAAACGTGTGTGGCTGTGCTTACAGGCTTGAGTTCTCTTGTGCTCTGCTGTGGCTTCTGTAACTGTGGCCTACCTGTGGGCTGTCTTTTCCCGTATTTTCCTTCCCAGGAACTAAGATCACTGGAAGAGGCCCGCCCGACTGTCCCATCAGTCAAGGAAGCTCATTTGGAAGAGACTTTTCAGTGGCAGCGCCACAGTTCTGGAGCAACCGCCCCAGGGAGGTGCGCCTGGCCCTCTCACTTGATCTTTGGGAGCCAGCTGAAGACTGTTCCAAGAAAGCGACCGATTTCTCACTAGGCTTATTCCGGTCTTGGAGTCCTTTTTCCCCTGGTGCTGCCGCGGGGCTGCGTCTTGTCCCACCTCTTTCCTGAGGCAAGCAGAAACAGAGGATCTTGTTTGCTGCAGGAAAGAGGCAGGGCAACTCGCAGCCCTGCAACAGCTTGTGCGAAATTGGACAAAGCACCAGGGGGAAAAGGGCTCAGACACTGGAACAAGCCTAGTGTGAAATCAGTCTGTATTTGGTTAAGTTTACTAGCAATCCTGAATTGTGATTTTAAATTTTGGCTTTAGGTATTTTAATGTATGCTACTGTATCTATATTGGAAATCGCCTTGAGCTTCGTGAGGAAGAAAGGTGACTAATCAATATATTAAATAAAATGCTTGGGCAACAACTTGAGTTCAGCAGAATAGAAATGTTTTAAATGGATTCATAAATAAAGAGGGAGAAGATGCTAGTTGCTTAAAAAAATGGCCAAGCAGATTTTCTGCTTCTGACAAAAAGAGGGAGAAGGTAAATATTAGAAGAACTTGGTGCGTGCAGCAAAGCTGCTGCATCCCATACAAAACCGCTGGACTGGGCCAGAGGATGGAAGTATGGAAAGGAAGGGCCGTGGTTCCACCATCTGCCAATGATTCTCCTTAACAGCAGCAACACAGAACCTGAGGTTTGTCTTTGCCTAAAGGGTTTCCAAGGTACTCTGGGTTACAGGGCCATTCTTGTAGATGACTGCAAGATAGGCTGCATCACAGCAATGAGGTGCAGAATTCTGAGAGAGACTTTTGTTGACCTCCAGGGGTCAAAGTAGGATATGCATCTTAAGGCCTTTCAAAATTTGCTTCGTTGTGACCAGCTGGGGAGGGACGGAACAACTGATTGTAAAATGAAAAGCCATGCTCCAGAACCCAGATATTGTCTGATTGTTTTTATTAAAAGAAACTTGAGGTAAGTTATTCAGAACATATGCCAGTAACACTTCAGTTGGTTGGGTGAACAGGACTCTTGCATTCCTGTGTGTCTTCCAAAGATGCAGTCGGCAGGACCAGCATCCTTCTGCTACACCAGGCTGGCCATTGGCAGGTATCTCCCCCTCCCCACCCCACCCCACCCCAGTCCAAACTGCTGGGGGGAAACACAAAAGGCCATTTTTTTTTTCAGCAAAGTGGGCCACCAACAAACCACAACCCAAAGAGCCGTCACCCTTGGAAGCTGACTTGAGGGTCAGTGAAGAGCTAGGCCATTTTTGCCAAATGAGATGGTTGGGATTAGCTGCACCCCACCCCACCCCCGCTCAAATCTGTCACCTGTTGGGAAGCAAGTGGATTCCACGGCCGATGACCAGGAGAAAAGCCAGTGGCAGAAGCTCCACTTTGCATCACTCCAGTGTGCCCACCTGTGGCTCTGTCAGTGGTAGAAAGCAGGGGCCCTCTTTCCTGGTGTCCACCAAGTGTTTGTAGAAGGCAGAGCTTTTGCCCAGCAAGGCATCTGATAGGCTCTGTGGATTCTGGAAACTGTTGCTTTGGTGGCAGCTGCCAGCACAAGGATCTTCACTGCATGGTTGAAGGTCACCTGTTGGGAAGCTAGTGGGGGGGGGGGTGCCCATTTTGTGCCTGGTTGTTCTTCCTCTGGCAGATGTTTTGCGGTTACTCCCTGCATCGGAATCCCAAAGGTTCCCACTGCCTCAAAAAGAAGGCTCTAAAGGGTTACTTTTTGATTTTAAAAAAGGAACACAAACTGACTATGCTTCCCGGAGCCCCTCTTGGGACTGGGCAGGGCAGAACGGATTTTCTCAAACCCCCCCCCCCCTTGATGTGAATTAAGTGGAAACAGACCCCCGGGGGGAGGGGCCACCGTCTTAACAGGGGCAGGCTTGGGGGTGTGGCAGTCCTTCAAGCCGAAAGAGCAGGACCCAGCCCCTTTCGTGGGGAAACTGAGGCCTGATGCTACAAAAACCAGTGTTTTCTAAACAGCAAGGCTTGTGCCCACGACTTTGTCATGCATCCATCACAGGGCAGATCATCTGGGGATGTAACTGAGGCCCCCCGCTCAACCTGGGGGGGGAAGAGGAAAGTGGAGCAGGGAGAAACACTCCCCCCCCTAAGTCCGGCTCAAGCTCCTTTGCATGTTCCCACACAAGACTTTGTTCCAGAAAGAAACCAGTTCCAAACACCCCCTCTTCCCCTCTCCCCCCCCACTTTATGTGACAGAGGATCTACCCTGCTCTCCTAAGAGATCTATGGGCAAGGGGGGGGGTCCACAGCAGGCTCATGCTTGCCTTGTTCTAGAGTTCGGGAGCTTTAGGCTGCAACTTTCCTGGGCGCACCTCCAAAACCGAATGAAGGGAATGTCGCCTCTTAAGGCTGCCTCCGCTGCACACAGGAATGGCTAGGAAGGTGGGCTGTCACTGAGGATCGCTGCGGCTTCTATGGCAACGAATATTTGTTTCCCACGGGAGATAAAAACCTGACAAACAAGGGGGCAAAGGAGTTTAGGTCTTTGGCCCAGCCAAGGAGAGAGCAGCAGATTACAATTCTGCACATAAACCGGGTGGCCAGCAGAGGTGAGGATCTCAAAGCCAGTGGGGCAAAGCAGAGGTTTCTACCTACGGATGCCAATTCTGGGTGGGGAATTCCTGGAGATTTGGGAGTGGAGCCAAGGGAGGGCAGGGTGGGGGAGGGGCCTTAGACAGTGTGATACCATGGAAGCCACCCTCCAAAGCCACCATTTTCTCCAGGGGAACTGAAGAAAAGCTGTAGTTCCAGGATATCTCAAGGTTGGCAACCCTACGTTCTGGCCCACAGACCGATACTGTTGGCAAACACTGGACAGAGACGGTTGGGAGGGCAGGAATAGTTAATGAAGTGACAACCACACCGGACAGACGTAGGTGCAGGGCTTGAGCTGCTGTGGCCCCTTAGATCAAGAAAGCAGATGAGGGGGCCTGTAAGACCTCGGGGTACCGCAGACCCGTCATCATCTCTTGCAGGTGCCGTGCAAACAACAGTTAGCTGACACACTGGTCCATTCACACTCTGTTAAATAAATAGGTACCAGACTGACATCCATAAGTTAACTGGTTGGGAGCCTGTATTCCCGAAGGCTTTCGGAACTGGCGAGGGTGCTCTCTCCAGTCCAAGTCTCTGATTTGTGTGTTTCTTGTTTTGTTTTTAAAAAGGAAGAAAATTTAAAAAGTCCTTTTCCAGCATTTCCCCACACAAAGGGATGCAAAAGTCAGGAAGGCAAGAAGGGGAGCAGTGGAGCCCGTTCCGCCAGGCAGGCAGGCCCTGCGGCCGCTTACGTCGAGGCCGGGGAGTCCATTGTTGAGAGAATGCGCACAATCTCGGCCCGCTGAGTCGCCGATATATGCTGAGTCATGTGGACGATGGAATCCATGGCAACCTCCGGATTGGCTTGGATCAAACTAGGATAAGAGTGGGGGAGAGAATGCAGGTCAGGTGGTTTGCGGCTTCTTGGGGGAAGCAGAGAACAGAGTCACTCCGCGTGGCTCAGAGACTGAACCAGCTGGGAGGTGGCTCGGCCCCCCAGGCAGAGGGTTGTTGGTGCCGCCCTGGGCTTTTTTTCTGGGGGGACACACCAGGGCAGAGTTCCAGAACCTCTTGGGGGAAACCACATTTTCAAAAAAATGTCTAAAAATGCACGAGAGGCACCTTTGAGCCAACAAAGTACGTTAAAGCACAGTGGCTTTAAGGTTAGCGTTCAGCGTTAGGCACCAAAAGCAAGACCCGAAAAAGAACTGAGGAAGTTGGTGACAGGCTTAAAGTTTGAAAGCTGCTTTAGAGGTAAGTCCGCAGTGCATGAACACAATATCGTTCCAAAGAATCGCGTGTGTTTCGCCTTCATTTCCCTCTTCAGAGTTCCGGCACCTCTTTCCCCAGAAAAAAAGCCCTGCTATGTTGACCAACAGTGTCGTTTCCTTGAGGGGCATTTCCCAGGAAGGAAAACCTTTTCTGTGGGTCTCCAAGCAGGAAATGGGATGGGGATGAGGGGGACAGGGGAGAGACAAGGAACCTTGGGAAGAGGCAGGGAGGGAGCTAAAAGCGGCAGAATAAAGGTTCTCTGGGAAAACTAGCCACAGCTTGGCCTGCAGGTTGTAGATGGGGGTTGGGGTGGCACAAGCTGGTCTTTACCAATCATGTGAAGCCCTCAAGTAAGGAGGAAGGGAGGGGAGGAGATGGGGCATGATGCTTTCCTGACCAGCCCAGGGGTTCCCAACATGGCCATGGTGCCCCCCACCCCTTTCCACGTGTTCGGTGGGCCAGGTGGGGCTTTGCTTCTGATTAGCCACTGGAGATCTGATTGGCTGTGCAGATCTTCAAAAGGGTTGCTTTGACAGCAGCTGCTGCAACAACCTAAGAATCTTCACTGTGTGACTGAAGGGAAACCATGTTCATTGCAGAAAATATTTTAAGATGGTATTTTCATTTTAAAAGGCGCCCTGTTATACAGACCACCCTGTGTCCCAATTCTGAAGCAGCCAAAGGTGGGGGACCTCTGGACTCGTAGAACCAGCCACAGCCCCCCCCCCCCTTTCCAAGGGTTGCCTCACCTTCGTATCTGCTTGAGGATGTAGTCTCGGGAGATGTACTTGATGTTCTCGTCCACCACCGAGCGGCTGCCCTCCTCCTCCGCCAGCTGCTTCTCCAGCCACTCCACCAGGTCCTTGTTGTTGTCCCACAAGTATGCCTGCCAGACCAGACCAGACCAGACGTCGTCATTGCTCCAGCCATGACCAGGGGGGGGGGGTTCCTACAGATCAACCGTCTCCCCACTGCAGAAACACACACACACTCTTTCTCTCTCGATGGGTGCAATCCGATTAAGTGGCTCCACCAAGAAGAGGATTGGCACAAAACGTACTGCCCGCCCTTCTTCTCAGTGTGTTTAGCTAGACAAGATGAACCCCATAGAGAAGGTTCTCCTCCGAAAAGCCCTCCCCTGCCTTCTCTCCAGTGCTGGCTGCTGGGCATTTGCTTGAGGGAGCTATGCTGGCGCAACAGGGCCAGATCTCGGGGTGCTGGCTGAGGGGGACGGGGCTAGCTACACCTGCCCTCCCAAACCACCTGTTAAGCATTGTTTGGGCCCTTACCCCAGCTCCTTCCTCTTCCTGCCCCTAAGGAGAAGAGTGCCCTTTGCTGGCTGGCCCAGACACACCGAGTCTCATCAGCTCTCAGAAGCTAAGCAGGGTTGGCAAGAGCTTAGATGAGAGGCCTCCAATGATGCCCGGGTGATGGCAAGCCCCGCCTCTGCACACCTCTTGCTTTGGAAGCCTCCCAGCGGATTGCCATAACTTGGCTGCAGTTCAACAGCCTTTTTGGCCACCAAGCAGAAAAGCAGAGGGCCCCACCACAGCCATGTTGCAGGAGCTCAACAACAAACGGAGCAGCTGAACAGCACCTGGAGGCCTGGGAGTGCAGCACATGTGCCTTCGAGTTATAATCCCTTCCACCACTGCCCCAGAAGCTGGGCATTATTACCCCAACATTACAGCTGAGCAGGGCTGGGCAAGTTTGCCTGAGCCTCACTCCTCAGTCCAAGGCAGAGGCCAGGGCTCCCCTGTGTGCAGCCACCATGCTAGGCTAGCTGCCTGCCACTGTATCCAATCCAAAGGTCCCTGGGTGGGACACAGGGCCACCCTGCCCAGATGCAGAAGGGCACCACTGCTCTGAGACTTTAGCTTGGAGAAACGTCGACTGCGGGGTGACATGATGGAGGTTTACAAGATTCTGCATGGGATAGAGAAGGTAGAGAAAGACGGGCTTTTCTCCCTTTCTCACAATACAAGAACTCGGCATTCAATTAAATTGCTGAGCAGTCGGATTAGAACGGATAAAAGGAGGTACTTCTTCACCCAAAGGGTGATTAACGTGGAATTCACTGCCACAGGAGGTGGTGGCGGCTGCAAGCATAGCCAGCTTCAAGAGGGGATTGGATAAGCATCTGGAGCAGAGGTTCATCAGTGGCTATTAGCCACAGTGTATTGTTGGAACTCTCTGTCTGGGGCAGTGATGCTGTGTAATCTTGGTGCTTGGGGGGCACAGTGGGAGGGCTTCCAGTGTCCTGGCCCCACTGATGGGTTTCCTGATGGCAGATGGGGGGGAGGGTTTTTGGAAGTCCCCACTAATGAGCATGGAGATCTCGAGGCTTCTAGTGTTTTTTGGCCACCGTGTGACACAATGTGTTGGACTGGATGGGCCATTGGCCTGATCCAACATGGCTTCTCTTATGTTCTAACAGCCGAGACTCATTTCTTTCTGAATTAAAGTGAGGAGGCGCACCTCACTCTCTCTCCCACAAAAGACTGGCATTTAGCATGTCACTGCTCTGAAAGGAACCCAAACTCCAAGAATCACTGTTGTGAGCCTGTCACCTCTGAGCGCAGAAGAACATCACGAATGCTCATGCTGGGTCAGACCAGTGGTTCACCCAGGCCAGCATCCTGCCTCCCACAGAGGACAGCCCGTTGCCCTGGAGAGCCAGCCCACAGGGCACAAAGGCCAAGGCCCTCCCCTATGTTGTCTCCTAACCACGAGTATCAAGAGGTTTCCTATCTCTGGACATGGAGATTCCTTTTGCTCACCAGGGCTAGTAGCCATTGACGGACTTCTCCTCCACGCACCTGTCCAGTTCTCTTGTAAAGTCACTGGAGATTGCAGCAGTTGCTGCCTCCAGTGGCACAACTCCCCAACTGAAAACCTAACTGTCAATCCAGTCCAAATCCAATATCTTCAACTGTTCACTGACTAAAGACTGTCCTTTGCGTCTTGCTCACCAACTCCCTTGGGGGCTCCTGAGTCCTGGTGTTGTGGGAGAGGGACAAAAGGCTCCCTCTAGCCACTTTTTCTTCATCCCATCCATAACGTTATAAACCTCTATCATGGGCAAGCAGTTCTGCTGTCAAAAAGAGGGGCTGAGCCGCATCCAGTGCAGAGATGCAGAATTATCACCCTGACTTAAAAGCAGACTGGAAGGAAGCAAGAGCAGAACAGAGACTCATGCCAGGCACAGAGGACAGTCTCTTCTGGAAGCAGGTATTAGTTTTTCATTTTTTCTTTCAGTGCCCAGGGAAGGGAGGGAGAAATAGAGAGGCTGAAAATGACTCATGCAGAGAAATCTAAGCTTCCACGCAGCTCCAGTGTAACAAGTATTCATAAAACATAATTCAGAAGCCGCTGCAGAATTCTCTCCAAAGCATGACTTTTATTCTAAGCAAGTTTCTAGTTCTCATTAGCAGCAAAATGAAAAAGGGAAACTGTTTTCACACACAGGATTCGATTTCTCCTGCTTGTAACCCATCGAGAAACCTAACCCCCATTTTAGTGGTGGAGAGCATTATGAGAGGGGTCAAAGTGTCACCAGCCACAGAAAAAAGATCACAGTGGCAAATCATTTTCTTTCTTTTTCTGTGGCAAGATCATTTAGCTCAGTATTTGCTAGGTAGTTGACTACATAATCATTCCGGAGTGTGTTAGAAGCCTAATAGCCTTCTCGCTGCTTCTCTTCGCCTCTCATTTTCTTTACAAATCATTTAAGAATCGTTAATGGTTTCCGGAAAAACCAAGTACCACCATTAGCGCTCATTCATATTTATGTCATTTTATTTGGGTAATTAAACACAAAAGCTCGTCATTTAAAGGTGCACTATCCTTCTCTGTTATCGCTAACGAAGTCAAAGTCAGAATGACAATGAATTCTGCATCATGATTTAATAGGTGGGCAGGGTTAAAAAAAAACCCCCAGATGAAGCATCTCCAGCGCCTGCGGGGGGGGGGGGGGGGTGGAGGGGGAGGGGAGGAAACAGCTGCTGTGCTCCTTGAACCCCTGGCCTGCCAGTTCTGCAGTGGTCCAGTGAAACACACCATGGGGTATGCAAAGACGACACACAAAAAAGACTGGCTTCAGAAAATGGGCCCTTTGCTGGCAGCACATGCAAGGACAAAGGACAGACTCTGTTCTTCTTAGCCCAGGCCATGGTGACGAGGGGGATATCAGGAAGACAGAGAAGAGGAGGGCAGAAAACAGCAGTACTTTAGACAGGTGCATCTTCAAAGTCCTCAGTACAGACAGGGCCACAAAGGCAGACTAGGTGACTGCCTAGGGTGCTGGCCTTCTGGGGGCACCAAATTGGGCACCCCCCATGTGACTCAGTGATGTCACCAGTGCAAGGGGAGGATGCCGGAAGTCAGCCTTGCCTAGGGTGCCAGACAGTCCAGGGCTGGCCCTGAGTACATGTGCTTTCCCAGCTGACAGAGGTATTCCCTTCTCCCCCAAATAAAGTAGGAAACTTTTGTTTTCCTTACTCTTAAGAACCCTCCTTGATTATGTTGACTTGTTTTAACTACAGCTAGAAACTATTTTCAAATGGTGTAGTGGTTAAGTGTGCGGACTCTTATCTGGGAGAACCAGGTTTGATTCTCCCCTCCTCCACTTGCAGCTGCTGGAATGGCCTTGGGTCAGCCTGAGCTCTCTCAGGAGTTATCCTTGAAAGGGCAGCTGCTGGGAGAGCCCTCTCAGCCCCACCCACCTCACAGGGTGTCTGTTGTGGGGGAGGAAGGGAAAGGAGATTGTGAGCCGCTCTGAGGTTCAGAGTGGAGGGCTGGATATAAATCCAATATCATCTTCTTCTCAAGAACCTGTGTGATTAAAGTGGTTATAGTCCTGGACTACACTCTGGGAGATCCAGGTTCGAATCACCACTCTTCCATGGAAGTTGGCTGGATGACCTAGGGCCAGATGGCAGTTGGTGAGAATAAAAAGCAGGGAGCAGGACCATGGCAGTTAGCCATGCTAGATCCCAGAGGGGAGAAAAGCAGAGTAGAAGGGTCTAAACTAGCCTGTCTGTGCGTCCTGCAGTCCTTCCAAATATAAGGAGGGGATAAAACATGGTACTGTAAGGAGCTGAAAAATTATATGCAGCCGCCTCCCCAGTCTAGTATTTTATACCAAGCCACATATTCTTTGTTGTTTTATTTTTCAAGATTTATCCGAAATGATGATGGCTAGAAATACAATAGCACACTGGCAGAGGACATGATTTATACATAGATGCCCCTAGATTCCTCCCACGACCTCCAGCTAAAGGATCTCCTGGGAATGTCCTCTCTCTGCAAGGGAGGCAAAGTACGGTGTGGGGACCCCCCACTTCCCAGAAGGACATGGGCTTTGTGAGAGCTTCGTTGGGGGGAGGAGGAGTCATGTGAAAAGTGCCCTCTCCCACTGATGTAAAAGGAACAGGGGCTGTTTCTTGAGTTAATCTTTTGGTCCTGACAGCTAGAGATTGTTAAGTCCCTAAAATTACAGAACAGCTGTGATAATGCAGTGTCCTTTTCCAAATACGCACTAGCAAGAACCACACAGTCACACCATCCCTCTGACTGAAGAAAAGGCAAGGCAGAGATTAAAAAAGCATTTCTCCTATGAAAACGGGTCTCATCGATGAGCCCCTCACAGGGTTCCTGAGAGGATGAATCTGGACATTACATGCCTGGACCCTGTCTGGGGGGACAACAGGGACGTGCTGTAGGTGGGGCTGCCCTTGAAAAACTGACCAGGTGCAGAATAGGACCTCTCAGGCAATCCGGACCTCACTGCAGCTCTTGGCTACCAACTTATTTCTGAGCAGGAGCTGGTTTTGACCTTCAGGCTCCACTACAGCCTGAGTTTGGCATGGCTCGGGGGGGGGGGGGGAATTCTCCCACATATCCCCCAATGGAGAATAAGCATCAGCCATTACACGCAGTGTCCTCATCCAGGTTAACCTCAGCCAAGAACCTGCACTGCAGGATTCTCTTACAGGCCTGGTCTGCTGAGACATCCAAGTAGCTCGAGGGTAACATACCTTGTGTCAGGCTCAGACTTACATCATTTGCCCCAGCTAGCTCCTAACTCCTCCCCCCCACACACACACCCTTTAGCAGAGGGGCTGTGGCTCAGTAGAAGAGTGTCTGCTTGGCATGTTGAAAGTCCCAGGTTCAATCCTGGGCAGCATCTCCAGTTAAAAGGACCTAGTGGTAGGTGCATGAAAGATCTGAGACCCTGGAGAGCCACTGCCACTCTAAGCAGACAAGACAGACTTTGATGGATCTGATTCAGTATAAGGCAAGTTCATGTGTGCATTCTTTTAACATTGTCATTTGGGGAGGGACGGTGGCTCAGTGGTAGAGCATCTGCTTGGGAAGCAGAAGGTCCCAGGTTCAATCCCTGGCATCTCCAACTAAAAAGGGTCCAGGCAAATAGGTGTGAAAAGACAATACTGACTTTGATGGACCAAGGGTTAGGTCAGTATATTCAGTATAAGGCAGCTTCATATGTTCATCACTGGGCAGTTTTAATGATTTCATAGAGCTCTGCTAAACATTCGATTGCATTTGTGGGAAGCGGGTGGATTTGAGGGGTTAAAATGTTCACTGATGCCCACCCTTTCATCTTCCTGCACTCCAATTGGCTATTTTCCCAACAAACACTCCCCCCACACACTTGGGTGCCAATTTTCTTTTCTTTTCTGATATTATACCAGCCAATTAAGGGCCACATCATGCATTCTATGCAGTTACGGTGCCATGTAGCCAATCAGACCAGGCTACACAACAACAGCTCAGTTCAGGAAGTCTAGTTTGCCCATAAAATTAATACTCAGCTCTCCATCTACCACTCACATTCTGGTTTCCTCCCACAAGTCCCACTTTCATCCTGGCTAACCACAGCTAGCGGAGTGGCCAGCATTCAGGCGATCCCACTAACCACAGTTTGCTTAAGTGTGGTTTTCATGGAGGAGGAGGAGGAAGAAGACTGCAGATTTATACCCCGCCCTTCTCTCTGAATCAGAGTCTCAGAGCGGCTTACAAATCTCCTTTATCTCCTTCCCCCACAACAGACACCCTGTGAGGTGGGAGGGACTGAGAGAGCTCTCACAGCAACTGCCCTTTCAAGGACAACTCCTATGAGGGTTATGGTTGACCCAAGGCCATTCCAGCAGCTGCAAGTGGAGGAGTGGGAAATCAAACCCAGTTCTGCCAGATAAGAGTCCGTGCACTTAACCACTGCATCAAACTGGTTCACTTATGGCCCTTAAGGCAGGGAAGCAGCATTTGAATCTAAATAAATCAGCAAAACATGTAATGTCTTAAAATGAACTAAAATCAGGGGGGTCAGAGGAAAGTGGATAGAGGTGGTCCGTGTGGCACCCCCACTGCCCTCATACGGCATGGATGGGGGGGGGGAGGGACAGTGTGCACAGCCAGGTAAGTGAATTACAACTGCAGGCTTTGTGAGTACAGGAAGCAATGTTTTTTAGCATCTATTTAGGTTATTTATAGTCTGCCTTCCTCGCAGAGAGTCAAGGCAGATTACAGAGTGTAAGTCAAGTACTATCAACAGGATGGAACATAACATAAGAGAAGCCATGATGGATCAGGGAACATCCAATGGACAGTACAATGAGTCTGAAGTGTGACTTCTGCTCATCCAGGAAAACCCAAAACACTTTGGCCTGTTGAAGCCTTTTCTAAAAATGGCCAAGAGGAGGGTGCACATTTTGTATTGGGGGGGGGGGGGGGATATTCACAAGAAGCTCCCTTTGGGTTCATTTTACCAATGGCTTACATCGGTATGTTTTCAATTATTGGTTGTAAGCCATCCTGAATAAATGAATCTAAATAAATCGGCAAAACATAATACGGATTATCAAACTTGCATTGTGATATAGTATAATTAATAGTGTAATAATAGGGGGCTGTCAACCAACCAAGGGTTTTGAGTTGATCTGACTTTCAGCTGATTACACTCAAATAAATGTGTGTATTGCCAAATCATCGATATGGCTGTCTTGTGGAAAGTGGCATTGTTTCAGCTATAGGGTAAGTCACACTTTAACACGCAGGCTATGTTTAATACCGTTTGGGAATCCAGAAATCACCTGCCCCACTGAGATACCAGAGCCAAAAATGGATTTAGAAAAGAAAAGAAGCAAATTCAAATCCCACTAGTATTTTTGGAAGACTGAGACTTGAAAGAGCATCAACATTGACTTCAGCTTTGTCAACGGCATTGATGGAGCCCGGCCAATCTACTGGATAGTGCTTCTTACTAGTGTTCCCTCTAAGCTGAGTTAGTGTGAGTTAGCTCATCATTTTTTAGCTTCCAGCTCAAACATTTTTGTCTTTGCTCAGGAGAAATAGCCCCAGAGCAAACTAATTTATGCACTAGTTCACAACTCTAATGCCAGTAGCTCACAAAGCAGAATTTTTGCTCACAAGAATAGCCACCTTCAAGAGGGGGTTAGATAAAAAATATGGAGCAGAGGTCCATCAGTGGCTATTAGCCACAGTGTGTATATGTATGTGTATATATATAATTTTCTTTTGGCCACTGTGTGACACAGAGTGTTGGACTGGATGGAGCCATTGGCCTGATCTAACATGGCTTCTCTTATGTTCTTATATTCTTAAAACTCCACGGCTTAGAGGGAGCACTGGTTCTTACTATCAAAAAGAATGAGAGCTGCTGTGGCACCCCCAAAAGGCAAACCCAAAGCAAACCCCACCTCCCGGTGAAAGTTTCCTCTTTCACTGAATTTGGCAAAGGGAGGGGGGAACTGGAGCTTTTGTGGCTCGACACCCAGGCAGTGGCCTCCAACCTCAACCCCACCAATGAATCGGGAGGCAGGTTTTGAACCCGCCATCAAAGCTCCCATTCATTAATCTTCTGAAGATATTTATTAAGAGCCTGCAATGTTAAGAAATCATAATCATAAAAAATAACAATTGTTTGCAATGATCGTTATTCTAAACTCACACCCGCCACTTCTGCGCCTGCTGACCGCGACCGCCTCTGCATACCAATGGAGGTGTTCCCAGCAAGCTCCCTCCCCACCTCCTCCCCCAGCCCAGACCTGCAAATGCCTGCCACTCGGCAGACCTGGGTGATGCTGGGATTTGCTCAAGAATCTCAAAAGCTTTTAGTTTAGGCGAATATTTAATACTCTTATTAATCATTTTTAATCCGTTTGCCTTTAATTAAGAAACAGCATGATGCTTTCCTATCAACATATGCCAGGGAGCAGATTAATTGTGGCTTAAGATAACTCTCCTTGATTGGTGTAATGTATGAGCTAACGAGACACCCGGCTGTAAAAAGAAAGGATGCTCAGACGCTACCTTACAAAGCCCCAAGCCCCTCCCTCCAAGGGGGAAAAAACTTTTCTCCCCTTATACTCTTTCCTTTTCAGTGCCCTCGGGCGCTCGGGATTTGATTTATGTATTTCTTTGTGTGTGTGGCTTCCCCCCTTCCCTTTCTTTAATTCACAAACAAGAAGAACGTAACAGTGAGACCAAAGAACAGCTCTGGGAGATCCCTGTTTTCTTCCTCTGTTTTTAAGGTAGATATATTTTGCAACAGACACAGTGATTGGAGGGTAATATCTTTGTTAGGAAAAGACTACCACCCTCAAGATTAATTCACTGCCTGGAGTAAGTGGTAGGAAATGGCCACAGAAGTTCACGAGAAGAATGGAAGTGGAGGAGTGGGGAATCAAACCTGGTTCTCCCAGATAAGATTTATATCCTGCCCTATACTCTGAATCTCTCAGTGGTCACAATCTCCTTTACCTTCCCTCCCACCACCCAACAAACACCCTGTGAGGTGGGTGGGGCTGAGAGAGCTTTTTACAGCAGCTGCCTATTCAAGGACAACCTCTGCCAGAGCTATGGCTGACCCAAGGCCATTTCAGCAGCTGCAAGTGGAGGAGTGGGGAATCAAACCTGGTTCTCCCAGATAAGATAAGAGTCTGCGCACTTAACCACTACACCAAACTGTGTATCCTAAGAATTTAACGATATTCAGGAAAATGCCAGACATTTACCACAGGGGTCTTTGAACTGGAAATCTCTCTCTCTCCCCTGCGCCCCCCCCCCCGCACATTTGGAAGCCATTCCCATCTGTGGTTTACCTTCACTGTGCCTTCTACTTCCACAAACCAGCGCCTCAACATGGCCTGAATCTGGCCATCTGTTAGTTCAGGGTTGGCATCGTGGATCTTCTTTTTGACCAAGTCTTCCAGAAGAAGGCGCCGGAGCCTCCAATAGAAGAACGTACGGGAGGTTTTCCAATCTAGAATGTCCTGCGTGAGAGAGGGAGAAGAAGTTAAAATGGAGGGAGAGCATAACATGCCAAAAAGAATCTGACCAGACCCAAGGAAACCATGTCTGCCATCTTAATGTAATCTTTAATTTTAGAGATAATTTATTATGTGTGTATTTTCTTGTATGATTTTATCTTGTAACCTGCCCTGAGCTCACATTGGTGGGAAGGGGGGGACATAAATCACACTAATAATACATAAAATAGCATCTCCCCGGCATCTCCAACTAAAAGGGTCCAGGCAAATAGGTGTAAAAAACCTCAGCTTGAGACCCTGGAGAGCCGCTACCAGTCTGAGAAGACAATACTGACTTTGATGGACCAAAAGCCCTGGTGTCTCAGCAGCGGTCAGCCCAGTCGTCATGGGGCTACCAGATGGCAGCTTGCCTTGCATTTCCCCTGCCTTTTAGCTAGATGGAATGCTTCATGTTTTTATGAATTTATTGCTGTCTTGTTGCGAGCCGCTCTGAGCCTGCTTGCGGGACAGAGTGGGATATAAGCAAAAAAAAATTAAAATACAATAAATGTTGTTCACACCCCTCTACGCACTATGGGTGGGGTTTCATTTAAATCATCTGGTCTACATGCCCGCTTATTACAGCCACAAGCATTGACAAGAATGTGTGGAAACGTCCTGATGTACAATACTTGAAACTGAAAAAGTTAATTCCCCTCCTTCCCCGGACAGTTTTGCTGGCCATGCCTGTGGAGAAAGCCCCTGCAGAGTCCGGAAGAGAGCCACCTCTCGAAAATGCCTTGAGGCTGGAACTCACCACTCCCTCTTGTGGCAGGGGCAGCCGTGCAGCCAGGCTTCCAAGGAAGGCCAGGAGGTACGTGATGACGAGAGCAGAGACCGAACCCTCTGAAAGACGTGCTGGGCCTCACCAGCTACAAGGTGGCAAACAACTGAAGTCTACCAGCAGGGGCGCAACAAGGACAGAGGAAGGAGGAGCAAAGGTTGCCCAGATGGCCATAGCCCCCAAACTGCTGGTTGGCCCCATTATGGGTCAGGAAGGAGGGCAGGGGGGGACAGCAGCTGGAGAGAGGAGCCTGGCAGCTCTACAGCATTTAGGGCTCAGCCTTCTGAAGCTAAGGAGGACCTCTTTGGTGCCCAGAAAGATAGGGGTGATAGTAAAGAAGTCAGATGGAGCGTCCCTTCCCTTCCCTTCTAGAGCAGAGGGTGCTACATAAGAACATCAGAGAAGCCATGTTGGATCAGGCCAATGGCCCATCCAGTCCAACACTCTGTGTCACCTAAGAATATAAGAGAAGCCCTGTTGGATCAGGCCAATGGCCCATCCAGTCCAACACTCTGTGTCCCATAAGAACATAAGAGAAGCTCTGTTGGATCAGGCCAATGGCCCATCCAGTCCAACACTCTGTGTCACAGAAGAACATAAGAGAAGCCATGTTGGATCAGGCCAATGGCCCATCCAGTCTGACACTTTTTCTGTGTCACAGTGGCCAAAAAAAACAGGTGCCACCAGGAGGTCCATCAGTAGGGCCTCTTGAAACTCTTTAAGGGTAACTCTCTTGAAGCCCTTCCACTGTTGCCCCTCCCAAGCACCCAGAATACAGAGCATCTCTGCCCCAAACATAAGAAGAAGAAGATATTGGATTTATATCCCGCCCTCCACTCCGAAGAGTCTCAGAGCGGCTCACAATCTCCTTTACCTTCCTCCCTCACAACAGATACCCTGTGAGGTGGGTGGGGCTGAGAGGGCTCTTACAGCAGCTTCCCTTTCAAGGACAACCTCTGCCAGAGCTATGGCTGACCCAAGGCCATTCCAGCAGGTGCAAGTGGAGGAGTGGGGAATCAAACCCGGTTCTCCCAGATAAGAGTCCACACACTTAACCACTACACCAAACTGGCATCAGAGAAGCCATGTTGGATAGGTCAACGGCCCATCCAGTCCAATCCTCTGTGTCACACAGTGGCCAAAAAAACTAGGTGCCATCAGGAGGTCCACCAGTGGGGCCAGGTCACTAGAAGCCCTCCCACTGTTGCTCCCCCCAAGCACCAAGAATACAGAGCATCACTTGCCCCAGATAGAGAGTTCCAACAACAGGCTGTGGCTAAGGGCCACTGATGGACCTCTGCTCCAGATGTTGATCCAATCCCCTCTTGAAGCTGGCTATGCTTGCATCTACTTAAACCCAGGTGAGACAGAGCTATCCCAGCCTGCAAGGTAGACCAAGTGCTGCCCTTTAAGGGATAAAAGGAAACCTGTGACCCCCATTAGCTGGCTCCTGTTCTCATGTTAAGGCAAATGGCAGGATTCTCGGCACTCCCAAGGCAGGCCAAGGGCCTCCTTCCCAGACCGCCTCTGAAATTTCGGTCTGCGATGACTGCTTCGGCTCCAATTCAATGCATGTCCGCACATGCTGGGGCTTTTGACAGCAGCAGCAAAGGAAAGGATTCATAATACTTACTGTAATGACACCCTTCTCCTGCATCCGGCCGGGCGTGTCGTGCAAGTCAGCAAACTGCACGGCTACCTGATGGTAAATGGGAATTAGGAATTCTTCCCGTTCCTTCAGCTTAGTCTCGAGTTCCTTCCGCTCAGCTGGGCTTAGCTCCGGGGTGCCTGAAATCAAACAAAAGACGGCTGTCAAAGACCCCGGGAGATGAGACAGAGAACGAGGCACAAGCAAAGAGTGATTGGGCCTGGGAAGAAAAGACGGTCTCCGTCGCTGGCTCTGGAAGCTTAAAAAACAAACGTTTACTTGGGTGCAGTCACAGATGAAAGGAGTCATTCCACAACCCCACCCTTTGGCCCCCCGTGCCATCAGAGGCATCCTCATCCTCGCCCTACCTGAGGGCTCAGCAAAGGGTCTCAGCAGGACAGAATCAAGGCTGCAGGCAGAATCGAAGGCGAGGCCCAGAAAACCTGACAAAAATGCATTTATGCTACGTGGGAACAGATTCTACATAGAAGGCAGCTGACATGGAGAAATCTCCTCTGCTTCCAAGATCTTGGATTTAAATGTGCTTGGAATCCCAAAGCAAGGAGTGGGGGGATTCAATGGAAGGAAGAAGGCCCCAGAGTCAAGACAAAATGACCAGCAAGAGAGGTAGAAAGAGAGACCTCTAGGAAGGGCAGCAAGCAGAGAATGGGGGAGACGTCTGTCCACAGTCGCTTGTCCCCAGTATCTGGAATGCTCTTCTGAAATACGGGGCCCCATTTAACTGTTTTGGCTAGTAGGTGTTGACAGCCCAACTTCTGGAATGAAATCCTTTAAAATAAATAAACTCCTCAAGGTGGATGGACATTCCCATTACCTTGCAGCAGTGGAGTTTTGCAGAACGTAATTTCACATTGTGTGAAGGCGTAATCAGAATGACCCCCAGTGCTGATATTGTGGTACATTAAAAAAAATCTTTATCCACTCCTTCTACATTACTAACGAAGATACAGACTTCTATTTTGCTGTTATTAAAAAATAAAATTAAAAGTTCTGGTATTCTGAACACAGAAATGATATCAAGCAGATGAGACAGACAGAGAATACTCAGCAGTTAATAGCTCAAGCAGCTGAGCCAAACCATTATTATATTGGGCAAAGCGAAGCTGTATTGGAAGGAGAAACTCCTTCTGGAGCCCAAATAAGGCTCGCTCCACAGGGCAAGGAAGCGAAAGTCCACACTGGTTATATATTCTGTACGGACAGGAAAGAAAGAAAGAAAGAAAGAAAGAAAGAAAGAAAGAAAGAAAGAAAGAAAGAAAGAAAGAAAGAAAGAAAGAAAGAAAGAAAGAAAGAAAGAAAGAAAGAAAGAAAGAAAGAAAGAAAGAAAGAAAGAAAGAAAGAAAGAAAGAAAGAAAGAGAGAGAGAGAGAGAGAGAGAGAGAGAGAGAGAGAGAGAGAGAGAGAAAGAAAGAAAGAAAGAAAGAAAGAAAGAAAGAAAAGAAAGAAAGCTTTTTTTTTTCAATAATGATTTATTGTAAATCACACAGCAAAAACAAACCAAAACAAGAACATAACAAATAGAATATACACACAGAAACCGTGACTCTCCCACCACCTATCCACCCACATATATATGGAGTTTTAAGGGCTTTAGACTATACCGGTTCTAATGTCTCATCACAAATCCAATACTTTTTGCCCATAGATACACTGGTTCCCAGGTCTTTATACACTCCTGCCAGTTACCATCTATCAATCTTATGGTCAAAATATCCATTTCGGCAGAGTCTAATAATTTAAATAAAAATTCTTCCTTATCCGGAATTTGGGGGGGTTTCCAGTATTTCGCATAAAGTATCCTAGCAGCAGTGATCATATACATTAATAGTTTTTTTTTTCCCCTCGGGATAAATTTTCTTTACATATACTCAATAAATAGAGTTCAGGCGAGTGTTTGATCCTCTTTTTAAAAACTTTTTGAATCCATATATTAATTTGTATCCAAAATTTTTTAGCAGATTCGCACTTCCACCAAATGTGGTAGAGCATCCCTTTAACCTTTTTACATTTCCAACATTTATTATTGTAGCTTTTTTATTCAGCTATTTTCACATGCTGAATATGGGGTTAGAACTTGGCTCTCTGGAAACTGATGGTTATAATCCCAAAACATCCTCTCAGCACTCAATAAAGCACCATTTGCTTGGATCTCCCCATTTTTGAAAACACAGCTAATAGAACAGTGCAGTGGTGCAAACAGTGCCAAATCCCTGTCTCTATTTATTCCCCCTCTAACTGCAAGGTGCCATGCACTCAGATGGTGCTGTGTAAAGAATAATTAATAAAATACAAAGCATCCCAGGCCCGCATGTAAACTTGAGAAGTAGAAATTACACAAGTGAATGGTTGAAAGGAAAGATACGGTCTAGTCAGCACCACGGACAGCCCCTTCGCCAGCAAAACCAAAACCAAAAAAGCACCCATGCACCTACGTCCGGATAACTTTTTGTTTGTTGCTTTGAAAATCCTTCTGATGCACTGGTAATTTTGAAAGACTACAGTTTACATGAGGGAGAGCTATAATGCCAAATAAGGAACACAAAAGAGATTCAAAGCTCAAGGTAAATGCGGAAGGGGTGGAGCAACACAGAAGTGGAATGAGGGGGAGGGAGTAAAAACCACTCTTACCTGACCCTTTTTCTAAATCTCAATGCCAAGACTTACTCACAGAAAAAAAAATACTTAGTGTCTGTATAACGCTTATATATTTTCTACCAGAGGGGAAATTCCAGTCTAAGGTGAGTGATTTAGACTGGGGGTAGCCCAGGTTAGCCTGATTGCATCAGCTCTGAGAAGCTAAGCAGAGTCAGCCCTGGCTAGTATTTGGCTGGGAGACCACCAAGGAATACCAGGGCTATGACACAGGGGCAGGCAACGGCAAACCACCTCTGAATGTCTCTTGCCTTGAAAACCCCCAACCAGGGGCTGCCATAAGTCAGCTGTGACTAGATGGCGCAAACACCAACAAATGGTGGAGGCGTGGGGAAAGGCATTAACCATCCCCTGCCTGCAAGCTAGAACGACAATCTGCAAATAATTTCAACCAGGGAACATTTTGTAGAAAAAGAGGTGCCAGAGCTCATTAGCACAACTCATTTGCATATGCCACACACCCCCTGACATCACTGGAAGGTGTGCTAAAGTATATCAGCTCAGCATCTACCTTGAAATGCTTCTTGATTTATAATTTTCATCATAAAACCTTACTTGCATCATGCTTTTTTACATTTCTTTCTCCTATGGGGCCACAGTGGCATGATGAAGATTTCCATCTGTCTGCTTTGTATGTTTTGGTTATTTTCCCATTTTTCGTGGGGAAAAATATTAGAAAGTTTTGTCAAATCTTAGAGTTCAGCAAAATTCTCACAGAGGGGTTTGAACAATGGAGCCCAGAAGCGAGTATTTGGGGTGAGGGTAAGAAATAAAGAGCACAATGAAATGTAGAGGTTCCGGAGCTCTGCTCCTGTGAGCTCCTGCCCAAAACGAGGCCTGATTTCAACTAACCCTGCAGCTAAAGTCTAAGGCTGGAGTTTTAACATGTGCATCCCTTGGAATAAAAAAGGCAACAGGAGCAGAGACTGCCTATTTAGTAGACATCAGGCGCACACATCAGGGTGGATGCTGGAGAAAGGGACTGATCCCCTACCAAGAGACAGCTGCGTGGCAATTTCTCTGCCCTCCTTTTCAGCCAGTCTTGGCAGGATGGGGGGAGGGAGAGGGAGGAAGGCTTCAGGCTGACTCATGGTAACTGGCAAAACAGGCAGAAGAAACTGGGTCAGGAAAGATGACTTGGGCAGGTGGAGAAAAGAATCTGGTTACTGGGGATGGAGGGAAGGGGATGAAAAGGGAAGTGGGGTGCCAAGCCTTGGGTCCTTTCAGGGGAAGGGCAGGGCAATCACATTTTGAGTAAACTGAGTGCACACAGAAGTGAAGCCCAATTTAAAAGCAACAAACATTTAAATTGCATAATACATGCAACAACTGCAAGACTGCACCCCCCCCCCCCGATGGCATGGATGCATTTGGGCCCATGCCTTTGCAGTGTCACAATTACTTTTAAATCCTGTGTTTGTACTAAATAAACACACACACAAACTCATTCTTTCATACCATGCTTATCTTCCTAATGGGGATCACCTTGTGAGGTAAGTTAGGCTGAGAGAGTATGGTGGATCCAACAATAGCCCAAATAGCCTCCCTCCAACCTAAGCAGATCTTCTTCCAACAGAAACACTGCTTAAATTGGAGGAAGACTCCTGAGATTAGAGGAAGCTTCAAACCTGAGCCAAAAGGAAAGGTGAGCCACACATATTTTAGTAACTAAGCTCTGCTTAGTGGAGTTGGTAGGACAAAGGAAGGATCCACCTGTGTGACAGACCCAAAGTCACCCAGCAGGCTTCTGTGGCAGAGTGGGGTTTTGAACCTGGGTCTCTCAGCTTCTAGTCTGACACTCTAACCCAGGGGTGTCAAATGCGTGGCCCGGGGGACAGATCAGGTCTCTGGAGGGCTCCTATCAATCCTGCACAAGAGAGAGTGTGTTTTATTGGGTCATTATGCCAGGCTCTCCTTGGTGCAAGTGGGTTTTGCTTCTCCCTTTTCTCTGTATTCATGCCTTCATGATCCAGTCTTTCTCAGTAGGAAATCAATGTGAACTATTTAGATGAGGAATAACCACAAACCAGTGAAGTGGATTAGACTGAGAGTGTGTGTCCAGACCAGGTTCACCCAGCACATTTTCCTTTGGGGGTTTTAACCTAGGCTTCCCAAATAAGTAGGTTGATACTGATCACTGTACTTGATGTCTCTGTATTCTTGAACTGCCTCATTGAAGTTGTAGTTTATCTGGAGAAGACTATAGTTTTGTAGACAAACACATAGCCCACAGTCTGTGTCATGGTGCCTTCACATGTTCTTAACCAGCACGCAAAGCAACTTATGTTCAAAAGGTCACAATGCCCAACCGTTTCATGGTTTCCTCTGGCTCTTAGGCTCAAAGCATTGACCATGAGATTTCTGTAATGAATGTCAACAAATCAAAAGTAGGTTTGCGACTTACAGATACACACCTGAACAGCAAACTCAAGATTGCTACAGCACAGAAATGGTCTCCAGATTTTGATGCAATAATTCAGAACAAGAGGTGTCAGTTATTAGAGACTGTTAAATAAAATATTGCAATGCTAATCTTTTAAGCATGTTTTATTTTAAGTTTTTAAAAAATCTTTAATTGTGTTTGTGTCCTTTATAAAGTTTATATCTCCACTACCTGGCATCACATATTAAGGCACACATGGCCCAGCCCGACAAGGTCTCATTTATGTCAGATCCGACCCTCATGAGTTCGACACCCCTGCTCTAACCACTACACCACACCCATCACTACTCCACACCCACCCACCCGTTATTCAGTCTTTGCTGAATAATACTCAAGTATTCTGGCCTACATGCTGTCCTCTTGTTGTCAAGGCAAACCAAGCCAGCCCCAGTAATGATCCAGGTGAGATTAACAAATATGTCAATGTCTATTTTCTGCTTAATTTAAAAGTGGCGTCTATAAAGATTTTTAGCTTCTGAACCCTGTTCTCCCAAAATAAAGAAGGTAACAATGAAAGGAAAAGGGGAGGGGGGGAGAAGAGAATAAAGAGTGATTATCCTATCATTGATTGATTGTCAGGAACATTCCTCATTCACTGGGCATTGTAAGCAGCTAAGCTTTCAATCAATTCCATAAGCCCCCGATACAATTAAATATCAAGAGATGGGTTTCTTCTTTTCCCCCAGCCCAGATCTTCAGGGTAGGGAGGAGTTTGAATTCTTCCTTTTATTCATTGAAACATTCAGGGGAAACCTGGTTTTGTGAAATATGAAATGTGTGTCACTGTGTCGAGCCGCTGTTAAGTTCCATTCTTGGTGCAAGTGGAGCAACTTGGAGGCAGTGATGTGCAGGCGCTGCTTGCACAGTTTGCCAAAATTATGACATTAGTAGGGGAAGGGAGGGCATGGACTTTTCCCCAGGGCTATGTGTATGTATTCTTCAACGACTCTATGTATTGGAGTTGCATGCAGAATAGTAAAGATAGTCCCCTGTGCAAGCACCAGTCATTTCCAACTCTGGGGTGATGTCATGTCACAACGTTTTCATGGCAGACCTTTCTCAGCCTAAACTACATCACCGGGTTTTTGCTCTGAGAATTAAATAGCATAAGGGGAAGTGCTATAAAGCAGGGTATAAACACCTAAACAAATTAATAAATGGATAAAGAGAGATTAACAGGGAGATCAAACAAAAATATGTTGGAATACTTGCTTTCAGAAAACGATCATGAGACAACACGCCAAGTTGCAAGATACTGTGTACAGGTTTACAAACACTGAAAACTGCAGAGCAAGGTCTGATTTTTATGTAGACAATTTAGGATTTTGTATCTTGTATTTTATTATAAAGGTAAAGGTAGTCCCTTATGCAAGCACCAGTCGTTTCCGACTCTGGGGTGATGTCGCATCATGATGTTTTTATGGCAGACTTTTTACAGGGTGGTTTGCCATTGCCTTCCTCAGTCATCTACACTTTACCCCCAGCAAGCTGGGGCCTCATTTTACCGACCTCAGAAGGATGCAAGGCTGAGTCAACCCGGAGCTGGCTACCTGAACCAGCTTCCGCTTCGATCGAACTCAGGTCGTGAGCTTGGACTGCAGTACTGCAGCTTACCACTCTGCGCCACAGGTCTCCTTGCATGCAGAATGCTGCATATTACAATACATACTTTTTTTTAAAGAAAAAAGTTTCCAAACCTTGAAGATATAGAGATAGGCTTGAACACGCATGTGCTGGTTTTTTTTTTAAATTATAATCCCAATTCTCTCCCCAATCAGGACCCAAAGCAACATTTCACATAATTTCCCTTCCGCCTCCACTTTATCCTCACCACAAGCTGAGAGACAGTGACTGGCCCTAGGTCACCCAGCAAACTTCCATGACAGAGTGAGAATTCAAATCCAGACATCCCATGTCCTGTTCTAGCACTACGATCATTCTAACCCAGTCCAGTATGCAAAATAGCAATGCCTTGTGAACTCTTGAAAGCCAGAAAGGTCCCAGTAGATTTCACTGCACTCATGGGCTGAGGAGCGAGTTTGAAAAACCTCAGCTTGAGACCCTGGAGAGCCGCTGCCAGTCTGAGAAGACAATACTGACTTTGATGGACCCAGGGTCTGATTCAGTATAAGGCAGCTTCATGTGTTCATGTGTTATCACAGGTATGCCAGACCCCAAAACTTTTATGGAAGGGGCTTGGAATCCCTGGTTTGCAAAAAGTCAACTGACAGCAACCGCCTTCCAGAATGCGTACAGGCAAGGAATGGCAAAGTCCGAAGCCCCTCACTTAAACGGCGAGCCTCTTGCAAAACAACCAGTCAACTGCTCTGGTTATTCCCTCCCCTGCGTGTGTCTCATGGTGAGAAAGAAAGAGTGAAAAAGTCATTGAGATGCGCTGCATCCTGCAGTGACTGTAACCTCCAAGAATGTCAGGGCTCGAGCTGTCTTTATTAAAGTTCCTGCCGGGCGGAAATGGCTCGGTGGGACCGTGAATCACGGCTTTCCTGAACATTCAGGATCAAAGCACTTTTTTGAAAAGAAGAAGCATAGCCAGTTTAACAGGAGAGACAAAAATTACTTCCAAAACCATTACAGCTTCTCTCCGGGATTGCAGAATTCCAAACAGAGATTCTGAAAAGGAGACAGCTGACGGGCTGGAAGCCATGCGGCTCTCTTTCACTGGCCAGTGCTGGACACTGGTAGATCCGTTCAGCTAGCAAAAGAGCTCTCCTCCAGCAGAATGAACCTTCAAGGCCTTTGGTTGGGGGGCAACCCCAACTCATGATCCGATGTTACACAAATGAGCGCCAGGATCACCCTGAGCCTCTTCCCTTCCTGCCCTCCCATTCTTCTTCCTTATCAAACCCACATTTGCAATTCTGATATGGAAGGGAGCCGTACACCAGTTTGCCAGTTCAGACATGGGGAAGGGGGTCAAGTGTGAGCTCAACTGTCTCTTAAGTGCTGCTAAAATCAGAATTAGGAAAGAGCAGAAGTGATTTTAGTCTAGTCTCCTCTAGCAACAGGGCATTTTTTAATCCACCTACTCCTTATGAATTCAAACAGGTGCACTGCAAAAAATATACCTGCAGGGCAAAGAGATCAAGATCACAAACACACAAGACAAGCCATGCCCTCCAAAACAGCTTTCTGCCCCTGACAGTAATTCTGAGATACTCGCAAGCAGGGTATGAAGGAAACTGGCATTTCCCAGTCTTTGTTCTTGGCAGCTGTTACTCAAAAGTTGATGGCCACTGAACTTGGGAGGTTCAATTCAGCTACCATATTGCATAAGAAGTGACAGAATTAGCTTCCAATAATTTGGCTAATTTAAGTTACCATATTTACCCATGAGGAAAAGGGGACTTTATGTAAGATGGCTCCCCAAAAAATTATACACAAGTTTTGCAAACTACAGCATATACCTGTAATTTGTATATGAATTAACGACAACCCATTAATGGCAGTCCTGGAACATAAAAAGACTACGCTTCCTTGCAGGCAAATATGGTGTTTAAAAAGTGGTTTACACACTGAACAGAATCAAGTGACACACCTTCTCCTGGACTGTACCACATGCAGGTAGCTTGAGAAAAACTCCCCGTCTGTTTGGGGGAAAGAGTTAAACCACTGAAAGAAAGAACATTAACTATATGCCACAGAAAAGAGCAAGAGTTCAGGAGCACTTTAAGACAAACAACATTTGCGGCTGCAAGAGGGGAGCTTTCGTGAGCCACTGCAGATGCAGCATCTGAGAAGTGAGCAGTGACTCACAAAAAGCTCCTTCCCTGCAGCCACAAATGTTGTTAGCCTTTAAAGCAGGAGTGTCAAACATCTGGCCTGGGGCCTGAATCAGGCCCCCGGAAGGCTCCTATCAGGCCCCCAAGCAACTGGCTGTCACCTGCTTCCTTCTCCCTCTCTCTTGCTTCCTTCTCTGTAACAGCATGCTTTGCAAAGCTTGCTCAATCGCACAGAGCAAAAAGAGCAATAGAGCAAAACCTCTATTTTCTCCATTGTCTGAGGCTCCTCACTTGGGGAAGAAGAGGGGGAGAAAGAGCTTGCTTTGCCAGGTTATCACAATCACACAGCACAGCTATTGAGCCAAGCCTCCCTTCCTTCTGTTGGCTGAGGCTCCTCCCCCTCCTGGTCCCCTGGGGAAGGCAGGAAAGAGCCGGAGCTTCCTTTGCCCAGTTCCCTGGATCCCATGAGAGAAATATAAAGAAAGCACCTTTAAGACCAATGAGTGCTAATGTTTTAAGCTTTTTAAAAACATCTTTAATTGTGTTCGTCTGTGTCCTTTATAAAGTTTATCTCTCTGCTGCCTAATCATAAATAGGTACACACATGGCCTGGCCTGACACAGCCCAGCCCGACAAGATTTCATTTATGTGAGATCCGGCCATCATAACAAATGAGTTTGACACCCCTGCTTTAAACTGCTCCTGGACTCTTGCTCTCTTCTACTGCAGACAGATTAACACGGTTGCCCATCTTGATCTATACGCCACAGAAACCTAAATATCAGCTAATGGACTTAACAATCAAGAAGCACAGCTACACGTTTTCAAGCAAACTGCAGCTCTGAAAACGAGAAGGCTGCCCTGGAAGATGAGAGACAGAGACTTGCGGAATTTTTTACAGGCATTTGGACTTCCAGAACACATACACTATTATTGTGCACATCTCCATAACAATAAAAATAAGCACGCATGCACACAATACACTTTGTACCAAGTATAGAGTGAGGGTCATGTTGACCTTTACTAATTTTTTTTAAAAAGAAATTAAAATACTTAAACTTGTTCCCCTAGGAAAACTGAGTAAAATGAAAACTCCACACCCACTAAAACAGGTAGCGACGAGGGGAGTCATACCACAAGTTCATCTTCAATTTTAAAGGAGGCTAGAGCCACACTTGGCTCTCTTCCATTGCTTGATGACTCTAGGAAGAGCGACCGTGTGCACTCACAAAACTGCTTTATCCTGAGTCAGAACAGGGGCCTCCCAACCTCAACATTGCCCGCTCTGACTGGCAGCAGCAGCTCTCTAAGGCAGAGGCCTTTCATATTCCCTACTACTATATCCTTCTAACTGGAGATGCTGGGGATGGAATCTGGGGCCTTTTGGATGCAACACAGAGCTCTACCGCTAAACCATGGGTGCACCCTTCAAAATCCCAGTGCACCAACACCTTCCAGGAAGCTGAGACTCAACAAACCTCAGGCACAGCTGACATCTGGGAGAGGGCATGGTCCAGCTGCTGCAAAATGTCTGCAAAATTTTTCTGTTGCAGACTATAGACTGTGGCACTTGCCACAGGACTGCTGGGATGTAGTCAGGAAGACACTGTGCCGGTCAGAGACTCCCCGTGGTGCCTGCGAGTGTCAGTGCACCCACTGACACCTTTCCTGGTCCTCAGCAAATGTTTTTAGAAAGATGGGGCTCCTGCCCAGCAGGGCTTCTGATTGGCCACTGGAGATGACTGGTTGTGCAAATTAAAATAATGCTGTTCTGGTGGTAGCTACCACTAGTGTGTTGGGTTTTTTCCTCTTTCTCACTGCTCTTTCCTAGTGTATTTTTAAAAAATTACTCCTCTTGTGCTTTGCCCATGGCCTTCCTTTGTGTGGGGCTCCACCTCAGCCATTTAGTGGCTGAGTCCACCTTCCCTGGTGGCTATTTGGTGGCTGCACCCACCACAATGTAGCTGAATTCCAAATGTGCACACAGGCTCAAAAAGGTTGGAAACCCCTGGTCTGGGTGTAAATAAAAATCACTTTGAGAGGAGAGTCACTTTTCTCTTTTAACTCTCACACTTTTGGGACACAAATAATATATCAGGTCCGCAGTGCTGACCACCATCAAAATACACCCAAGTCTCACTCAAATCAGTAGCAGGATCCATTTGTAAGAATTCAAGCATCTTAGTAGTAGTAGTGATGATGATGATGATGATAATAATAATAATAATAATAATAATAATAATAATAATAATAATAATAATAATAATAATTTTATTTATACCCCACCCTTCACTCTGAATCTCAAAGTCTCAAAGCAACTTAAAATCTCCTTTATCTCCCCCCCCCCCACAACAGACAACCTGTGAGATGGGTGGGGCTGAGAGAGCTCTCACAGCAGCTGCCATTTCAAGGACAACCTTTATGAGAGCCATGGCTGACCCAAGGCCATTCCAGCAGGTGCAAGTGGAGGAGCAGGGAATCAAACCCGGTTCTCCCAGATAAGTGTCCACACACTTAACCACTACACCAAACAGAAGGCAAACAAGGCAAACAGAACAGCAAGTAAGTAAATAAATAAAGATGGACAAGCATTATTGTTTTAAATCTTACAAATATGCCTGGCATCAGCCCAATAGCTGGATATCCCATCTAACAACAGCAAGCTAGACAGATGCAATGCATGATGTCTTGCCGCTCATCCCCAGAATCATCTGACAGTTAGGTGGGTGTTGCTGTCTCTGAAAATGAAGTCTGTGCTCTTCAAACACATGCAGGTGATGAGGGTGGAAAGAATCACACTTTGCTCAATGCTCAGCAACACACCCTGGCACAATACCTTCAGCCAAACAGCCTTTGAATCAGCCGACAGCCCTCTTTGCCAGGGGCTGCAGCCTGCAGACCTCCCCAGAGTTTCCCTCTGCAGCACCGACACTCAGACAACTGCTCTAGCCAGCAAAAGGCACTCTTCTGCTGGGGCTTGCAGACAATGCCTGCCAGGAGCCACACAGGGCAAAGAACTGTGACTTTTGCTCCCTTGAGGAGAGGAGTGGTTGGAGCCCCTCAAGCCTCATAGGGGTGAAGCTGTCCCAGTTCTCCCTGCCACCAACCTTTGCCCCTCAGGTGCTGCCACTCTCTTTAGTAAGGGATGAGCCTCCTCCTTCAGCAAGTTCCCCTTTTCCACTCACTCCAAGAGTTTCTGCATCCTGTTTTCTTGGCATATTGAGAGCAGGATCATTCCCTGCCCCTTTCTATCACTACCCACAACTATTAACAGAGAAATCTGTCCTTCCATGAGCCCACCTAATTCATGTACGGCTAGAGCAGGGGTGGCCAAACATGTGGCTCTTTCACACATATTGTGTGGCTCTCAAAGCCCCCACTGACCAGGCCAGCTTGGAGAAGGCATTTCTCTCTTTAAATCACTTCTTCAAATCAAACCAGCTTGATTCTTCAAATCAAGCTAGAATGCATTTAAAGTTGCTTTCTTTCTATCTCTCCCTCTCTCCTTCCTTCCTTTTCTTGTGGCTCTCAAGCATCTGACATTTATTCTCTGTGGCTCTTATGTTAAGCAAGTTTAGCTGCCCCTGGGCTAGAGGATGATAATGAAATAACTACATCTTGATCTAGTTGACTGTACCAAATTAAGCACACTGGGATGAGTGCTGGACTGGAGACTTTTTCCACACACTTCCAGATTGTTTTGAATGCTGGCTTTGGCATTACTTTCCCCTCTATGTCTGGTTATCTATTTCTGGAGACAAAAAACGATACAAGGACAAAGCCATATGTTTTCTTTTTAAGACGTCTGCATGGCTTTATGCCTCTCGAAATGCAAAGTCAACACTCCACAGCCCTTTCAACCACGTGAGGTTTCGCTTCCTAGAAAGTTTAACCAACCTAACGCCAAGACACAGAGAGCCTCTCTTCCGCCCACCCCGCAATACGGCTCTCCTCTTCATGCCGAGACTCAACACGGTGTAACATTGAGTGACATTTTAATAAACACAAAACTAATAAAGATTTCAGTTACAGTGCTCGAAAATGGATAATGAGCAGATCTGTGTCACATTATTCAATATCTGCCATCCTCTTCCCCAACATGGCTCCCCTGCCCCCAACTCCATGTCACGAGAAGCCTGGTGGCTCAGAAGGTTTAGAACGAGGATGTGGCGCTGCCCTCAGATTTCCACCCCCACCCGGTACAAAGCCAACCCTCCGCCCCATGAAAGTGGGGCACGGATGTGGCTGTGTCTCCCCCCTTCCTTGCCACAAAACAGCCATTCGGTAGAAATGATGGCAGCCATTCAGGGGTTAAGAGAGGCAGTGAACCCCCAGCTAATGAGCAAGTATACAGCAGGCGGTGTAAGATAAATGGAACGCTCCTCGCTTCTGCTGGAGTCAGCATGAACCGCGGCCCTGCGGCTTGTTTGTGGCAAATGGAGTGCGCGAAATATCAAAGGGCAGTGATCCAGAAGACGACCGGCTTTGACAAATTTTAAATTGGCCAGAAAGAAAAAAAATGAGGGGGGGGAGAGGAGGGAGGAGGAGGAAAAAATTATGCAATTCGCTTGTGTCCTACAATCTCAGCTCTTCCTGGCATTGGCAATAAGAAAGTGCGAGTGTGTTTTGAGTTGTGTGTGCACACCCCGCCACCAAACATTGAGAGCAATTATGAACCAACTAAGCAAGACACTTATCAGCCACTGAAGCTTTTAGTGCTCTCTGTCTCTTCCACCCCCCATATGCATAGATGTGAAAGGGTTAGCCTCTTGTGTTGCCCTCGTTGTACTTAAGGCAGGAAGTTCGCCTTATTTGGGGAAATGTTTGGGTTAACGAATTTTTCTTTAAAAAAAAAAAGCAACCTTGAATCCACCATCCTTTAAATGCTCTCAACTTCCCTGAGATTTCAGGGGCTTATACTTCAAATTTCAGGGGCATATATATTAAAAAATGTGAGAATGGTGCCTTTGGATGGTTGTGCCCAAAGCGAGTGATGCAGGGCCGGTCGCATAACAGCAGCTGAATGAAAAGGAGAGAACCGAAGGTGCAAGTTCAGCAGATCTGGCATTGTCGCCAGCAGGGGTCACAAAGGAATAAAGTGGCCTCTATTGCAATCCGCCCCCCAACTGCTGTAAGACAAAAGATGTAGGATGGTCCTTGTTTTGTACTTAAGTGACAAAAAAGTTCTTTTCTGCACAGATTCACCGTACATGGGAGAAAGGATGAAGGGTGAGATCCCAAATTGTGCCACATGGCTTTGGAAACTGCAAAGTACCAGACTGGAGATTTCTTCCCAGATAGCCAGCTAAAGGCAACCTCCACAATCAGAGGAAGCAGACCTCTGACTGCAAGAAGGCAGGAGGGAAGAGGGGATGGCTACCGCAGTCATGTGTGACATAGTGGTTAGAGTGCCTCAGGTGTGTGTCCATCTGACAGCAATGCTGATTCTGTGAACTTAGGCAGATCATGAGAAGGAGGGCCGGAAGGGTTGTGAATTTCCTGCATCATGCAGCGGGTTGGCCTAGATGACTCTGGAGGTCCCTTCCAACTCTCTAATTCTGCGACTGCTGGGCTAGGATCTGAGAGATCCCAGTTCAAATCCCCGCTCTGCCACAGAAACCTGCTGGGTGACTTTCGCCAGTCACACACGCAGCCTAACCTACCTCACAGGATTGATGTGAGGGTAAAAGAGGAGAGAGGAGAACGATGTAGGCCACTTTGGCAGAAAGACAAGATAGAAACAGAGTATGTGGCAGAACATTTCCGCTCTGGCCTGTGGGCCCCGTTCTGCCTTGCCCTCCCTCCAGCTCCCCTGGAGGAGCTTTTTCTGCTCTCTATGGTAGCCCACCATCACCACCTGATCAATATAGGGATCAGGACCCTCAGCTCCCCTTCCAAGCTCCAAGGCCTTGCCTCAGGGTCTCCTGGTTAAGGTCTTGTGCACCCCTGGGGGAATAGCCAGTTCCCAACTGCTTGCCTTCCCCCTTCCTGGGGCTCTCCTTTAAAATAGCATGTCTGAAACAGTGAGGGCCTATGTGGTAGAGAGAATCACTTCCAGAATCAAAAGTTCAAAACACAACTCCTCTGCCCCTCTCTCTAAAACATGCCCTAGCTGGATGTTAAAATTAGGACAGGCTCTTTATCTTAGGTGTCCTGGTTCTCTAAGGGTCCTTTTTAACCTTAGAGCTTGCTCCCAACTCTGGAGGCCAGCTGCATGGTACAAAAACGGCTGCCTACTCCCATCCTCAGACAAGAGGTCTGTTCAGCCCAGCATCCCAAGAAGAGAGAGACCACCTTCCTTTTGCAAGGAGGTTTTAACAAAACTGTGTCTCCTCAAGGCTTCTTGTCCTGTTGTCTCCAGAAAGCCCCTTCCTGTAACCTGTCTGGCAAAAAAATCCTCCAAGCCTCTATATTCTGGAAGTCCACGGGCTACTTCCTCCTTCCTAGTCTGAACGGGGGAAAACTTTATATATATTTCTCTACTAAATAAATTCCAACAACAATAATAATGACAGCAATAAATAATCTTACTGTGTTTGCAAATTTCTGAGGAGCACAGGGGCTGCATATATGGAACTGTACCGCCATAAAAAGGAGATTCCAAGGGGTTCCTGGCTTAGATATGTCTTAAAGACAAGCTCACAGAGGTTTGGTCTACTAGCCCTGACAGCAGAAAGGGAAGCTCTATGTTCAGTGGCCCTCTGTCTCTGAATGCCTGATGCTGCAGGCGAGGAAGCAGCTGCCTCCACTCCCCGCTTGTGAAAATTCCAGCAACGGCAGGCTGGCCTCCAGAGGAAGCAGGATGCTGGAACCAGACAGTTGCATTTTCCTCTCATATACTGTAATCCAGGGCTCCCTAACCTTTCCGAGCCTGTGGGCACCTTCACAATTCTGACACAGTTTGGTCAGCACAGCCACAAGCTGGCTGCTGCAAGAGGCAGAGCCGGCCAGATAATGGCCGCTGCAGCTTACCTTCAATCGCACTGTGAAGATCCTTGTACTTGGTAAAGCAGCATTTAAAAAAAAAAAAATCTGCACAGCCGGTCAGATCTCCAATAGCCAATCAGAAGTCTTCTGGGCTAAAACCCCACCTACTATATAACAACACGTGCCAAGAAAGGTGCCAGCGGGCACCACGGCACCCATGAGCCCCACGCTGTGCACCCCAATCTAACCAAAGCTCAAGCTCTACCCAGACTTGGCCAATGGAAAGCAAGTTCATGCATACATTAAAGGCGAGTGGGATGAGTTTATCGGCATAGACGTAACTTTAGCAAAGCTTACCGAGTCGCTCTGCCAGGCGTGTGTAGATGGGGTCCACTCGTCGCATTGTTTTCACCAAGTCTTTCTTGCGGAATTTGATTTCCACAGTCCCTTCAGGTTCCAGAACCCCGCCTCTGAAAGAGCCGGAAGAAGGAAGATCCTTTCAGGTTGTGAGGTGACACAGTTCTGGAAGGGGCATGCTACTTCCCACCCCACCCCGAGGAAAGGCCCTGAACTCTGCATGCTGCAGGTGTGGAAAAGGACAATTCTGTATTTGGGATTAGGAGGAGGGGGATTGAAAACAGAGGCAGTGATTATATGAGATACTAAGAGTAACTTCCTCCTCTCCCCTACTTTTTCTCCCCAATTTTAATTGCAAGGTCCTTAGAGCAGGACATTTCTCTTCTTGTTTTAAAAATATTTACTGAGTGTTCTATGGCCGAGGACCTGTCTACTTGAGGGACCGTCTCTCCCCGCATGAACCCCAGAGAGCGCTGAGGTCAGCTGGAAAGAACCAGCTGAATATCCCTGGGCCAAAGGAGGCCAGATTGAAGTCCACCTGGGATCGGGCCTTCTCTGTAGCGGCCCCCCTACTGTGGAACCAACTCCCGGAGGAGGTACGGGCCCTGCGATGCTTAGATCAATTCCGCAGGGCCTGTAAGACCCACCTCTTTAAAACAGCCTTCACATAAAACCGAGCCAAGAAAGTCCTGTTGGATATGTTCTATGTTTTATGTTTTAATCACTGGATTTTATGAAAGATCTTAATTATAGCACCATAATCTTAAGTCTAATGTAATTTTAATGATTTTAAGGATGATTTTATAATTGAAATTGTATATGAATTTATAATTGATTGCACATGGTTTTATTGTATTTACATGTTGTGAGCCGCCCTGAGCCTGCTTGCGGGGAGGGCGGGATACAAATAAAAAGTTATTATTATTATATTATTATTATCATACCGTATATCCCTGTACTGATGCTGCTTAATTCTTCATGTTTCAAACTACCTCTTCCTTAATTTGTTTGCTATTTACCCTACTTTTTCACACTTCACCGTATGAGAAACCAGCTAGAAAACCTCAGACTTCTCTCATCAGTTGTTATGTATAATTAGAGAATCACACCAGATCTACAGCCCCAGACCTCTCTTTGCTCAACTCCTCCCCCCTTTTCCGTCTCTTCTGCAACTTTATGAAAAAATGATTTAAATGATTTTCTCTATTTCCACTGTTATCTGAGAAAGTGAGTCCTGACTACTTGAAAACTCACACAAGAGTAACTGTTGTTAGTCTTTTAAGATGCCATCAGACTTCCGCTTCGTTTCTTTTCTCAAACCAGTAAAGGCCTGAAATGTACCGATGGTATAATTATAAAATCACCACAAGAAGCAGTGCAAAACTCTGGTCTTCTTGCCCTATTTTGGGTTTAAAAACTGGACCACCCCCACTTCATCGGTGGTCCTAGCAGAGCCTGGTTTAGGCAGACAGGTCCTTGTGGTGCCAGTCATTAGACTAGCTACCAGCTTAGCCAGCTCAGTGCTTGAATCTCAGAGATGCCCACGACGGATCAGGGACAAGGCAGAAGGCATTACCTGCTCTCTCGGTCAGCATACATCTCCATGTGTCGAGGGTTAATGGTGGGATCAATCACCACCCAGGAGCCTCCTCTCAGTTCTGCTTGGGGAGGGATGTACACAAGGACAGGCTGCCTGTACTCCCGTAAGCCGTCCACAATGTAGGCCCCGAATTTCAGCACCTGATCATACATGTCTGTGGAAAACAGCACAAAAACCATTAAAACAAAAACAAGAGCAAACAGCAAGTCAACCCACCCCATTCTGCCTCTTTGTTACACTTTCAACAGGCACACGTTATCAAAACGCCTTAATGATCCAAGTTCAAAGGAAGTAGTACTTCTACTCGGCTGCATAAATGTATGAGACTCATTGCCCTGACTTGGATGGCCCAGGAGAGCCTGAGCTTGTCAAATCTGGAAAGCTGAGCAGGGTCACCCCAGGTCATATTTGGATTGGAGACCACCAAGGCAGTCCAAGGTTGTGACCCAGAGGCAGGCAATGGCCAACCACCTCTGAGTGTCTCTTGCCTTGGAAACCCTGCAAGGTCATCATGAGTTGGCTTCAACTTAGCAGCATTTTCCACCACTACCACCACGGCCACAAGGTATGGCAACTGGTGGGGTGGGGGGGTGTTGTTTGACAAATTCATGGAGAACAGGTCTACCAGCCATAACAAGGAATTGTTCGGAAATAGTATTCTTCCTAATATCAAGGCTTCTGGAAAACCAAATTATCATTTATTGCATTTATACGCCACCTTTCTCCCCCACCAGAGCTCAAATCAGCTTACAACATTCTTCTCTCCTCCATTGTACCCTCACAACAACCCTGTGGGGTAGGTTTGGCCCAAGGTCACCTAGCAAGCTTCCCTGAAAGAGTAGGGATTAGAACCCAGGTCTCTCACATCCTAGTGCCTGCCTTTATGCTCTGCTTGTGTGTTTCCTGGAGGCTGTTCTTTACTGGAAACAAAATGCTGGGCTAGACAGACTCTCAATTGAGCCAGCAATGGACCTCATGCATTCTGCTAACAGGCATACTTCAACTCTCAGCCCTTTCCAAACACTGAAGCAACGTTTGGGTTGACTATGAACACAGGAACTATGAGCATAGGAACACAAGATCAGGCTAACTGGATGTTGACCTGACATGGGAAGACCAGGCTAGCCCAATCTCATCAGATCTCAGAAGCTAAGCAGAATCAGCCCTTGTTAGTACTTGGAAGGGTGACCACCAAGGAAGTCCAGGGTTGCTACGCAGCGGCAGGCAATAGCAAACCACCTCTGAATGTCTCTTGCCTTGGAAACCCTGCGGGGTTGACAAAAGTCAGTTGCAACTTGATGGCAAGAAAACAAACAAAAACCCTGCCTCTAAGAAAAGGGTGCACAAATAGCTTTGAGAACCCAGTGGCTTCTCAGCGGCTCCCCCCCACCTCATGCACTGGTTGATAGACCAGGACTGCCGGAGCAGGCAAGCAGAAGCTCTCTGGGATCCTCTTAGCTCTTTCCCATGCTTGCTGTTAGAGATTCTGCAACTAGAGATGTTTGTGTGCCCAACCAATGCAGCCTGCCACTGAGTTATAGTGCCCCTTCCCTTTTACTGTGGAAGAAATCCTGTAGCAGGACCTATGGCTGGCTTCTAAAGGCACCCTTTGCAATCCAGCCCCAGTGCACCTTCCTCCCATACCTTGCCTACCCACATCCCTTCCACCAGCATCAGAGGCCAAACCACAGACTGCCACCTTGGCACCTGTGCCACTAATTTTAATAGAACTGGGGAATTCAGAAGCAGAAACCTATGCAGATCCTTTTGACTTTTGAAAAGCACTGTTTCCTAACCCAGAACACGGTTCAATAACTTGTGGAGCCACATCAGAGGAATTGAGGGTCCCAGTTTATTGGAATCAGCTTAATCCGGCAGAAGCAGTTTTCAAACATACATGGGGGTTGTTCTAAGATAACCCAAACCCTGCACTAAGCAGGTAAAATTCTGCAGCTTGCACAAAATTCTGCAGCCTGGTAGACTGCTACTTGATTCTGCATGCAAGAAGCAAGGAGAAACAGAAGGGACTTGGAGCTGGTGAATAACAGGAAGGCTTTGCAAGCAGAGGGTCTCAGGATCGACCCTGCCCATCTCCAGTGAAAACAAGATATCAGGCATTGTTCTCTCTAAGCTGAGTTAGTGTGAGCTAGCTCACAGTTTTTTAGCTTCTGCCTCACACATTTTTGTCTTAGTTCAGGAAGGATGGCCCAAGAGCAAACTAATATATGTAGTACCCAAATTGCTCACTCACAACTTTAATGCCAGTAGCTCACAAAATAAAATTGTTGCTCGCAAGACTCCACAACTTAGAAGGAGCATTGATCATAGGGCTAGGAAAAACTGGAATCAACCTCAGCGGCTCAGTTGAAGCCCTTGCGTTAAAAACACACGACAAAACGGGCCAGTGGTCTGAGTCAGTAAATGGTGGGGATGGGGAACCTCGCCTATTAAATACATGCTATTAGCAGCAATTGTAGCATCCCATTTATTTACACCTGATCAAAGGAAATAAAAATGCATGTTTATTTTAAATGCTTCAAAAAAACCATTGTTTATAACTCATGAAAGGATTTCAAAGACGGCCCATGTGCCATCATCAGATAAACATAAATAGGGCATCTAAAAATGTTGGAAGAGAAGAAAAAGAAGTTTTTTAAAAACACCATCCCTGAAAGAAAGCAAAGATCTTTATTTTTTTTTTTATAAAGGGAATGACAAATTTATTGCTAATTAAACAATCGCTTTATTACATAGTGCTAGCAATAAACCACTTGAAGCTCCTTTCAGCTAATTCCAGTGTTAAGAAAATAATTGCTCGATTCAAATTATTTTAATCAAATTAATTCTTTAGGAGACGTTTTTGTAGTAGTGCTCCATAATAAAATAATTGCGTAATTAGTGTGGCATTTTTCACTCCTGCCATGAGCAAATATTTTACTCCAAGGAAGCAGGACGAGCGAGGGGCAGGGGGGGAAGACAACAATATCTGGATTGCCGCAAAAGAGAAGATCATTTAAACACCCACGCAAAGGAAGGCATGGAGATTGGGGTGGGGTGGGGTTAAATCAAAGTCCCAGCAGAGCCACAAGTATGTTCTGCATGCCAACGCACCAATAGATCCAGTTCTGTGGCTACTAGATTCACAAGCCACAAGCCCTAACCTCAGCCCAGAGATCCTTATAGTGATCTGTATAAACTACACTTTTCTGGAGACAGTAGTGTGAAGGAACATCCAAATTGGGCCCCTCTGTGCATCCTTCCCTTCCACACACTGATTTTTACTTTATTGCCAGTTGCTGGTTTTGAGCTTAATTTTATTTTGCTCCTTTTGATGGTGCCAGGTTTATAGCGTTTGGATTATTTAATTGCTACTTTGTAGTGTTTACATTCTTTTTGTAGCTTCTTGGCATTCTGGATTTTAGGGTGCTGTTTACTAATCAGAATATTTATACTCCACCTCTCTGTTTGTGGTTCAAGGCACCTTGTGCTCTATAATTCATTTTAAAAAAATTTTCTACTCCACGCAAAGTCCCTAAAGGTCATATTCCTTTAGATGCGTTATCTACCTCCTAAAAACCTCCAAGGTTGGTTCCTTGGAGAGTCCATTCCATAAAGTGGGAACCATGAATGAAAAGGAAACAGGTACCTATACTGCTTTCTACAGCTGTCTGCTGTTGCTTGACATGTAGTTTCTTTCTTTCCTTTTCTTTTGCAGTGCCTCTGCCTTGTAGGAGTTAACACTGCAATTCTAAACGAAGCGATTACCCTTTTAAGCTCAATGAGCTGATGGTCGTCACCGTGTTTAGGATCCCACAGTGAGTCAGCACCTGGAGAGGGCTGACACTACCTTGCGAGGTTGGCTCCTTGGCTTCCTAGGCTCCACAGGATGCGCCTGGGGGTTTCAGGCACAAAAGACAAGAGTGCAGACTCAGGATCACTTAGCAGTTAAAGTGTCACACGATCCTGAGTCTGCAATCCTTGCTTAAGGGCAAGAGAAGTCCTCTGCCAGATCACAAGCAAGGCCCGCCCAGTCTCATGTCTTTTGCAAGAGTCTCAGCAGGTGGCCGGGCAGAAACTGGTCATAGGGACACCCAAACACATAAAGCTGGGTTATACTGAAACAGACTTTTGTTCCATTGAAATTTGTTTTGCCTGCTCAGAATGGCAGCAGCTCTCTGGGGTCAGGCAGAGGTCTTTCCCATCACCTACTACCTGATCCTTTAACTGGAGATGCCGGAGATTGAACCTGGGACCTTCTGCATGCCAAACAGATGCTCTGCCACTGAGCCACAGCCCCTCCCTGTTCACAGTGTTAACTTCTTTTTCCTGTTTTGAGACTCCCCTTCACTCCCTCTTCCTCTCTGAAGTTAAATCCCATAACTGAAATGAAGGCAGATTCTTTCTCAGTAGCACCCCAGTTCCATCTCCTTTATCATCTCCCTCATCTCAGATTGCATACTGCAAGCTCCTGGGGGCAGGGACCGGCCTTCTTGCACTCTACAAAGTGCCATTCACACTGGTGGTGCCAAGGACATCAAATTAATACTGCCACCTCATTGCCACTAGGTCAATTTCCCAGGGACCCTGGGGGACCAGGCGACCGGAATTTTTCCACAGCCCTTCTTTCAAGCTCTTTCTGTCTCACCACTTCCACTGATTCTAGGCAGCATTCAAAATTGGAATCAGCCTCAGTGGCTCAGCTGAAGCCCTTAAATAAAAAAAACGAACTGCAGAGACACTCATGCACAAACACGAAGCAGTACATCCATCGCGGTCCCATAAAAAGCCTCCCAAATCCATTAAGATCGGGCTCTGCCATGATACAAACATGCAGGTAATCAGAGATGGGGCGCCCCCCCCCTTTAAAAGGCCTTTTTATTCCAGCTACAGGGTCTCGTAACCGTTCCTCTTTTTTTATATTATTATTGTTATTTATAACCTGTCCCAGGGGGTGGGGGGAAAAATAATAAGTATAACATGAAAAACCAACCGAGAGCGACCCCATAGCGCTGCCAGCGAGGCGGTTTAATATCTTTGGGATTTGCATCCTATCAGCCTATTCACGCTGAGCTCGAGACCCCGGTGCTAATTTCGAGCAAATTTCACGCTTGATGTCTCGCTGTCGTGGGTCACTGGCGGTTCGTCTAAATAAACTGCTTCCCTCCATCTAAATATTCAAGGCATTCTCTTTTCTTTTTTAAAAAATAATAATTTAATTTTTGCATTATGCTGAATAGCCCAGCGGCCAGAAAAAAACTCACTCGGTGGAAGGCTGCCTTTGCCTCTCGGTATGCCTTTTAAAAAAAAAAATCCATACGATAAATAAAGCGCGTATATAAATATATACACACACAAGCTCACACATACGGAGACACTCACACGCAAGGACTTAAATTAGACCTCCTAGGCTGACTTGTAAAGAGTTTTTCAACTACCCACCCCCTCCGCTAATGTCAATTCTCAACGTCGCAAGAGCCGTCTCTAATCTTTTCCTACTCATTACACACAATTTTGGAGTCATTTTACCCACTGCGCAGCCGTTCCTTGGCGGGGTATGTGTGTACATATGCATGTATTTGTGTTCTTAGGCGCACTGAGGGGTGGTATAATTGTTTATTTTCACTCCCTGCTTAATCCTCCCCCCCCCCTTCTGCCTCTTCCAAAGTGTCTGGCCAGCCAACACCGAAGCCAGAATCTAAAGCGCCTCTTCAAGGAGCGTGGGAAGATGGATGCGCTCTTGACTCCCTGCCTGGGCTCCCACACCTGGCCATGGCAGACACAGAGAGCAGCTTCTCCCAAAACGCCATGCTAGATACCTCCGGATTACCAACTGGGAGTTGAGGCGTTTTTCTTTGGGTGCTGCCACTCTCAGAAGTATTTTGTGAGATGCTAGAACAGGGGTGGCCAAACTCGCTTAACATACGAGCCACACAGAATAAATGCCAGATGTTTGAGAGCCACAATACATGAACGTCTGTTGTTTGAGAGCTGCAAGACACAAACATCAGATGTTTGCGAGCCGCAAGGAAGGAAAGGTGGAAAGAAAGCAAATAGATGGGGAGGGGAAGAAGTGGAAAGAAAGCAACTTTAACTATAAATGCCTTCTCCAAGCTGCCAGGTGACCGAGCTTGGAGAAGCAATTTAAAGAGACAAATGCCTTCTCCAAGTCAGCCAATGAGGGGAGCCACACAATATCTGTAAAAGAGCCACATGTGGCTCCTGAGCCACAGTTTGGCCACCCCTGTGCTAGAAGGACGATGGGCACTCACTTGTCTCACTCTCTCCTGAAAGATCTGCTATGTCCATCTTATAATGTCCCCTAGAATCTAAGAGCTTTGGAAAGACCAGACTGGGATTCGGAAGGTCCCCAGTTTGAATCCAGCTTCTGACATCAGTAAGTGGCCCTCTTCTCCAGCACAGTCCCCCCACCCCACAAGACGCAGTTAATCACTCTGGCCTACCTTACTGGGTTGCTGTAACATACGTCGACCAAAATATAACATACATGAACCACTTCATATAAAGAAAACATGATGCAGGTTACATATTTATTACTTATTTTTGTGGTTTTCAAAGCACTTCACATATATCTTTGTTTCAATCTTCATGACAACCCTGTAAGGCAGGCCAGTATTATCATCCCCATACTGAACAGGAACAGCAAAGAGACTCCTGTCACTATCAGCAAGAGGACAGTGGTTCCCGATAACTAAGCAGCCAACTCCGGCTATGGCCCCAGTACTGGGAGTCAGGAAAAAAGAAGTCTTTTGCAGGTAGTAAAGACTGTAAATCCTTCCCTCCTCTGGCAGTTGCCTCCTGACCTCTGTGCTGCCTTACTGGCAACGGTTCTCAAGAACAACTTTGAACTTAGAAAGGGTAGCACAGAAACCGAGATGCCCACTTAAAGACCACTTCCTTCCAGTTTTGGCCATACTCCTTTTGTGAAGACATCAAGAGAAGAAGAGGAGGAGATTGGATTTATACCCCACCCTTTACTACCCGAAGGAGTCTCAGAGCAGCTTACAATCTCCTTTCCCTCCCCACAACAGTCTACTAATTACACCAAGTGCCCTTCAAGCAGCAGACTTTATTGAGAGAACTTGTGGCTGACCCAAGTTCGCATCAGCAGGTGCATGTGGAGTTGTGGGGAATCAAACTCTCCTTTCTCTCCCTTAGCACAAAGCAACAGAGCCTGGTGCCCAAAGAGGTGTCAAGAATCCTGTATAAGGCTGACTTCCGCCTTCCTCAGCACCCACAACTGCCTCGGAAGCCTCTAGAGCACTTTGATCCTGAAACTTCTAAAAACTGGTTGCTTCTGCTGGTCATTGTTCAAGCTCACACTCCAAACTGGACAAAACATGGGCTGGATCTAACCAACTTTACATGTGGTGGCAACAATTACAGAGGGGAGGAAGAGTCCCCTCTGACCGCCAAAAAGGCTGTGCTGAGAGTTATGGGGCCGGCATGTATAAAACCCAGATAGCACAGGAATCGCAGCATGAGAGGGAATTGAATTGACTGAGTGAAAAAGCTGGCCAGATCCAACCCTCTTTCTTTAAGTATTTCTTTGTCAGTCACATCTGCATTGCTGGATGTTGGCAAAGGGACAGGTGTGTTAGTCTTTAAGGTGACTGGACTTCGTCACAAATTCTGCCATGACAAACTAACAACATTTATTTCAACATTCAGGTGTTGTTAGTCTTTAAGGCATTTCTGGACTTCTGTTCAGTTTAGTATTGCTGGATCCACTGGCCCTTTGCTGGCATTAGCTTAGCATTTTCAACCAAACCTTCCCCAAATTCCTCAGCAGACTTTTTCATATCGATCTGCCCCATCTACACGAACAGCATCCTATTGTATTTTAATTGTCCATCCCTCGATTTTTAAGGCAACCCCAGTTTTGGAACAATCACCTTTCATGCCTCCAGAGAAGCCCCTCCAGTTCGCAAAGACCATAAGGGGGAGTCCTTCCCGGTTAAAGTCCTTGATTGCTTGTGCTGTCTTGAAGGCCGAATCGGGGAACCACACCTGGCCAGCCTGCTGAATGATCTGTTGTGAAGGAGAACACGCATGCTGTTACTTAAGCAATTGTCATCCTCAGGGGTCATTTTGTAGAAAAAGAGGTGCTGGAGCTCATTAGCACAACTCATTTGCATATGCCACACACCCTTGACATCACCGGAAGGTGTACTAAATCACATCTACCTTAAAAAGCTTCTTGAATTATAATTGCCATAATAAAACCTTCCTCCCATCATAATTTAAAACTATGTGCCACAGTGGAATGATGAAGATTTCCATCTGTCTGCTTTATAAGTTTTGGATATTTTCCCAATTTTTGTGGAGGAAATATTAGAAAGTTTGTCAAATGTTGGAGTTCACCAAAATTCTCACAGGAGGATTGAACAATGGTGCCCAGAAGCAAGTTTTTTTTTGGGGGGGGGGAGTAAGAAAGAGCACAATAAAATATCGAGGTTCCGGAGCTCTGCTCTTGTGCGTTCCTGCCCAAAATGAGGCCTGGTCGTCCTAACATGGATGAGAATTTGCAGTCATCCCAGTTCTGCTGGCAAAGGACTTCTGAAGCCTAAAAGTTTACCTGCATCCTCTAACTCCAAAATGGCGGATCTGCATCAGGGGTCCCCAACATGGTGCCAAGAGCTTTCCTGGTGCTCATCAAGTATTTTTAGAAAGTGGGTAAGATCAGGTTGGGCTTTTGCCCAGCAAGGCTTCTGACTGGCCACTGGAGACTGGATTAGCTGTACAGATTTTAAAACTTTGCCTTAGCAGCAGCTGCCGCCGCAGCACAAGGATCTTCAGTGTGCGAATGAAGGTAAGCTGCAGCAGCCATTTTGTGGCTGCCTCCCCCTTCTGCAGCAGCTGCCATTCTTTGGCGGCCATTTTGTATCTGCACCCACCATTCTGTATCAGAATTCCAAAGGTACCCACAGGGTCAAAAAGGTTGGAGCCCACCTAACTTGGTTTTGTATCTCTCTCACCCACCCCTCCTCCAAAAACTATTGGTTTTCAGAAAAGTGCCTATAATACTGTGCATCAGGTTATGTCCCCAAAAGCCCCATGCCACATCTGGAAGCCAACCCTACCTTTGCTTCTGAATCGAGATTTGCAGGATCCGCAGGAATGCTCAGTTCCACCGTTCTGGTTTCGACAGCCACAACTCCAACAGGTATTCCACCAAGCCTGACAACACAGTGAATCACCCCATAAGCCACCATGCCCCAAACACTTGAATTAGTAGCAGCAGCAGGGCACTCAAATATCTTCGCTAAACTTTATTTGACCAGGCCACAAACCTTAATGAAGTCATATTTCCAGAGAGACAACACACAAAGGCACAAAGCAACACACAGATAATCATCATAAAAGCAATCAGCCATATGCACTGCTGAACATTTTCAGCACATCTTTGCAAAGACAAAGGAAACAGACTTCTTCAGGAAGGGGTAGAGCAGGACCGATTTCCCACTAGTCTTACCTCGCTCTCACTCTTCTCAGCAGGGCTTCCGTCGGATTTCACACTATCTGCCCTGGGGCTGCAACTAGCTTTGCCTTCTTTGCAGGGCAAACAGTAACTGGTTTTTAGAGGATCTTGTTTGCTACATGAAAGAGGCGGAGCGAGTTGCAGCCTTGGGGCAGCTTGTGCGAAATCCGACAGAAGCCTCATTGAAGTAAGAGGAGAGTGAGAGCGAGGTAAGACTAGTGGGAAATCGGTCCAGGACATACATTTCTGCATGCAGAAATTCTCAGATTCAATGAGCCCCCTTCCCCCCGCCAATCTCCAATTCAAGGATCTCAAGAGCAGGGGGAAAGACTCTGCCTCAAACACTGGAGAACCACTGACAGCCGGAGTAGACAGTCCTGGCCCGGACCACTCAATGGTCTGTCTTGGTATTGGGCAGCTTCATGTGCTGCAAACCGTCAGCATCTCAGGTGGTCGACAACAGTTTCTCTGCTTGAAAGGACCCAGCTGCAATCCTAAGAACACTTTCTGGGGACCATGGAAAAAAGTGACACTTGAGTATCCCTGTTTAGGATTGCTTTCCCCCAGTGGTGCTTTCTACAAAGCTGGACCAGATGGATCCTTAGTCCAAGCCCTTAGAAGGGGTCTATATTCAAGGTTTCAGAAGGTCTGGGGAAAAAATAACCCAAGTAAGGCCACTGCTTGTGAAACTGAGAAAGCCAGAAATGTGGAACAGCAGCTAGCGTGTCAGACCAGGATCTGGAAGAACCAGGGTGGAAACCCCCCCCCCCTCGTGCCATGGGAGCTTGCTGGGTGACCTTGGGCCAGTCACAGTCTCCCAGCATAACCTACCACACTGGGTTGCTGTGTGGATAAAATAGAGGGGAATGATGTAAGCCACCTTGGGTCTCCAATAGCATCCCCTCTGAGTTAGAATGAGCTAGCTCACAGATTTTTAGCCCCCAGCTCACACATTTTTGTCTTAGCTCAGAAAAAATGGCCTCAGAGAACAATAATTTATGCAGCAGCTCACAACTTTTAATGCCAGTAGCTCACAAAATAGAATTTTGGCTCACAAGACTCTGCAGCATAGAGGGAACATTGATCTCCAAAGGGGAGAAAAGTGATATAAATATAAAGAAATAAAACTAGTGAGTTTTGACACTAGGGTTTTTAATACTTCTTCCTTTTCTGCAATACCGTAACTTTTTCTTTAAAAATGCTCGGATGTCATTCATCTGCAACAGGCGAAACTCTTTGGTTTGTTTTGTTTTTTGAGATGGTGTCTCCAGTCACCAGTTTGCTGCCCTGCAAGCGACTCCAGTTTGGGGAGCCCAAACAAGATCTTCAGTGAATGCCATAGAGTTTGCAAGGGCTCCCCCCAACCTGAGGAATCCAGCTGGGAAAGATATCGCTGCAGGATCCATCTTAAGCGGCAGCTCTGGGTTCATTTGAGCTCATAAAAGGACATCTTTATCCCATGTATTACTGTTATTTATTGAACTTAGAAATGTGTATCGTAAGAGGGCGAGGAGAGAGAAACAAGACTCGACCAGCAACTTCTGTTTTCCATTAGACTTTGTATAAATTTTTGTCAGGGATGGCCCAGGAAGATGCTACATCTTGTTTTATTGTATGTCCCCCGACAAGGTGCCAAGGTGTAATAAAAAAGAGACAATTTACAGCCAATGGCATGTCTATTCCAAACATACATACAAAAAGATGAGTTTTGGCAGCACTTACAGCAGCAATCCCAGAAGAGCACATATGTATGTGGGGGGAGGGGGTCCTAGAATGCCACTGTGGTTGAAACAAATCAGTCCTGTTGGTGGTTTATTCCCCCCCCCCCAATCAGAACTGCCAGTTGTCCAGAGACTGTAGGAGAAAAGGGAAGGACCCTCTGGCCTCTATAACTGGTTAGAGGAATAAAAGGAAAGCTCCACTGTTCTCATCCAAGCAAGAGTACCGTTAGGGGAAGATCAGCTTGCTTGTAAAAAAATTGTATAAGACGGTATGAAAATTCAAATCGTCTCTCCCCTTTGGTGTCTTATCTTTTCAGATTAAAAACCTGAAAGACATAATCTGCTTTGAGAGACTATTATGGGAAACAAGAACAATCACAAGCAACCTATGGAAAAGACAAAGCTATCCATTCCAGATGTCGTATTTCTAGCCTGTCATTCTTCCAATAAACTAAGGGTCATCTTCCTTCCTCTCTTTTGTTCCCAATCCTGAGAGGGAGGTTAAACTGAGTGAAAGTGACCAGTCCAACTTAAATATGCATCAAGACAGAGGGTGTTTTGCACATGCTAAATAATGCTGTTTTAATCCATCTCAGCGGCCTTTTGCAAGTGGATTCTGCCATTTCACACAGAAAAATCCAGTTGCAATGTGCACTGAAAGTGGACTGGAAGTGCATTATTTAGTGTGCATGAAATCTCCCAGGTCCTAGTTCAACACTGGCCCCTACAACACACTGGTTGGTATTCGGTCAGATTTTTCCAACCTTCTGGCTCAACCCAGCACGACAAAGAAATAAAATCCAGGGTGGAAGTTATGCATGTCCCATAACTCACCCCACTAATATCCCTTTACTTCTTTCCATATTCATGAATGGGCATGCATAGCGAAAGGGGAAGGGAGAACTTCACTTATATTTCTGCCAGAGTGAGAGTTTCTGTTGAAGACCATCCAGAAAACGTTATTTAGAATACAGAAGTTTAATTTAGGGAGGAAGGGAGGAGGGGAGGGGGGGGAGAGAGAGAGAGAGAGAGAAAGAAAGAAAGAAAGAAAGAAAGAAAGAAAGAAAGAAAGAAAGAAAGAAAGAAAGAAAGAAAGAAAGAAAGAAAGAAAGAAAGAAAGAAAGAAAGAAAGAAAGAAAAAAGAGAGAGAAAGAGAGAGAGAGAGAGAAAGAGAGAGGGAAAGAGAGAAAGAGAGAAAGAGAGAAAGAGAGAAAGAGAGAGAAAGAAAGAAAGAAAGAAAGAAAGAAAGAAAGAAAGAAAGAAAGAAAGAAAGAAAGAAAGAAAGAAAGAAAGAAAGAAAGAAAGAAAGAAAGAAAGATCTTTTATTGGATCAGTGATCCCATATCACCCTCAGCAGCAAGGTTTCTTCTGATTGTTATGAGAATCAGGTAATATAAGATTAAAGTTCTGGATTTAAATTTATATATTGGAATTGTCTGATTTTAATTTATGCTAGTAAAGGTATTGACTGACAGACGGACAGATAAAAGAACTAAAAATCAAGCAGCCTTGCTTTTCTTTCTTATACCACTTCTGGGTTTCTCTCAACGTACTTTGAGTTTTCAGTTCTTCCTCACTCTGCTACTTCTAGTGAAACCTTTCATTCAGAACATGATGTATTGCATCACACTTGCAATACTAAGCTTCACACTTGCAATTTTTAAAACTGTAATAGAGAGTATAGGTCAGGGTGGGGCAGGGGAAACCATTGTCCGAGAAACACCTAAAAAGCTCACAAAGCAAAATCAGCAAGGATTTGGAAGGCCACAGAATTCAGTTCTAGATTCTACTTACACCATCAGCTTTCAAGTCATTAAAATTAAAAGGGCCAGAAGGACAAACTGCTTAGTCTGTGCTAAGGAGGATAGTTACGCTCTGTACATGCTCAGGGGTACTGCCCACTGTTACTTCATGCCTGCCAAGGGTTTAGCTCTAGCTATTGGAGGAAAGGAGCTGGTGTAGTCAAACACAGCATAGATCAGGGGTGGCCAAACTTGCTTAATGGATGAGCCATATAGAATAATTACCAGGTGTTTGAGAGCCAAAAGACAGGGAGGAAGGCAAATAAATGGGAGAGGGAGAGGTGAAAAAAGCAACTTTAAATGCATTCAAGCCACCACAGCTGGCTTGGCTTGGAGAAGTGATTTAAAGACACAAGTGCCTCCTCCAAACTGGCGAACAGGGTGGTGGTGGCTTTGAGAATCACAAAATATATTTGAAAGAGCCACATGTGGCTCCTGAACCATAGTTTGGCCACCCCTGGCATAAATTGTAGTATACAGCTTGTTAAGTCCTGGTTAGTATTGTGTGGGAGATCACCAAAGAACACCAGGGTTGCTATGCAGGAGCAGGCAATGCCAAAACACCTCTGAATGCCTTGTGCCTTGAAAACCTTACAGGGTTGCCAAAAGTTGGATGTGACATGACAGCCCCCCCCCAAAAAAGTGGCAAATAGGAGTGGATATGGTCAAACATAGTTTATAATTGTAATGAACAGCTTTAAGTTACAAGCCATGAACATATCAATTCATAAACGTACTTCTGAATGGGGCTTGTAGAACTGTGGTCATGGGAGGGACGGGTAAAGCCAACCCCTCCTTCTTAAAGAGAGAGAGGCCTGTGCAAGAGCTCGTGGCCACGTACCACGTAGAGGCCTGGGTGTGGCCAGGTTAGGCTTCTGACTGGCCACTGGGGACCTGATTGGTTGTGCTGATTACAAAAATAATGTTTCGGCGGCAGCTGCCACCAAAAAGTTGGTTTTATTCGTTCTCCTCTTTCTCGATGTATTTTATCTCTTTCCTTGCACTTGGGTTTCTTGTATGCCAGTGCATGTGTCTGCCAACCACATAATGTGCCTGTGGTGGCCATTTTGTGGTTGGCTCTTGTCTCCTGTGGTAGCCATTTTGTGACTGTGCCAGCCACCTTGTGTCAAGATTCCAAAGGTGCCCACAGGCTGAAAAAGTCTGGGGACCTGCTCGTTCCTCCCATCCCTCTTTGTTATGAAATTCATGTCATTTTCTTCTGAAAAAGGGAGGAAGAGAGGGAAGGTACAGTCAAAAATGGGAGAGCTAGATGCAAGTCAGCTAGTACCTTAGAGAGCAACAAGACTTTCGGGGGCAGAAGCTTTTGAGTGTCAACGCTCCCTTCATCAGATACCAATTGATAAAGGGAGCTTTGATTCTCAAAAGTTTTGTTGGTCAATAAAGTGTGACTGGACTTGCATCTAGCTCTTTACCTGCAGACCAGCAGGTCCAGGACCCCAAATGGGAGGTGGTGATGCCAAACAGCCATGGAAAGAGGGGAAAGAGATCAGGTCCAAAAATACCTTCCAGAGGTTTTGCCCCCCCCCCCATTTACATCCTGAAATCCTTGTTCAAACTAAGCCCTCTTTGTGGCTTAAAGTGAAAACTGGGCATTTGTGCTTTTATTGCATGGCAGAACTGCTGAGCTACAAGTCAGGAATTCCCCAGTTTGAATCTTGTGTCTATCATGAACTCATTCGGCAGCCTTAAGCAAGGCACTCTCTTCGCTCCCATGTGGACTTGCATGGATAGTACTACTGACCTACCTTACAGCGATGTCATTCCACCCAGAGAACAGATGTGCTTTTGTGTCACTGCTGGTTATTGCGACTTACCTGGCTCTGCCCACCACAACGGTCTGAGCCCAGGGTTGCATGATTTCCAGAAAAGAACCGTAGTCAAAGAAACCACATTGCCATTGGCCTTTTTGAGCTACGAAAAAAATAAGAGAGAGAGAGGAAACTATCAGGAGTGACAAAATTATGCAGGAAAGGCCAGCATGCCACAGAAAGTAATGGTCCTTCGTTAGAGGCTTTGCCACCCTGACCTGGATGGCCTGGGCTAGCCTGATCTTGTCAGGTCTCAGAAGCTAAGAAGGGTTGACCCTGCTCAGTAACCTGGATGGGAGACCTATTTACGCAAAGGCAGGCAATGGCAAACCACCTCTGAATGGCTCTTGACTTGAAAAGCCCATGCCGGGGGGGTGGTGGTGGTGGTGGAATAAGTCAGCTGCAACTTGACAGAAATACCTGCCGCCACTGAAGGCTTAGCCACAAAACTGCGCTCACTTTGCCAAACGCAACACCAGTGAGGAGTGGTCATTCCCATCTTGGATGGGACTGTACACAGCCTGGGCTGGGTCTTTTACCTGGAGCTCCATAGTCTAATGCAAGGCAAACTTCTCTTGGATCGCTCAACCTTCTGGACACATTTTGCAGATAAAAGAATGGTGGCTCAGGGATGGTTCTGGTTACCTGTACATAAGAATGCAGGCATGTGGTTTAGCTAGACTTATCTTTCACCACACAAGCTCAGATTGAACACTGGCTTAGAGTGCAAGTTAGCAGAAGGACAAGGAACTCTGGTGAAGCCCCCATTTATATGTTGTGGGTAGCCAGGAGTTTGCTTCACCCACATTTGTTCATGCAACACAGGAGAAGGTAAGACAAATACTTTTTTTGGGGGGGAGGGCTGTCAAGTCACAGAAGACTTATGGTGACCCCACTGGGTTTCCAAGGCAAGAGATGTCTCCACCTCACAATCCTGCTATTCCTCGGTGGTCCCCCATCCAAATACTGACCCTGCTTCACTTCCCAGATCTGAGATCAGACCAGCCTGAGCTCTCCGGGTCGGGGTGCTGAATTCACACACTATGACGTTCAACTGCAGACTGCAGTACGGCAGGTCTTGAAAGGAGGAATGTCAAGCAAAGCTGTGGCTTGTGCTCCCCCCAACTTTACTCTTGTCATTGGCAGGAACAGCAGGGAAACAAACCTCCCTGCACCAACAGGCTAGAATGATAAGCTTTAATAGGGCTATGGGAGGCTTGGTTAGCTTTACTCAATTTACAGGACATTAGAGGGTCTGTTTATAGCTGGCACCTTCCACAGACCACCCCTGTCTCACCCCCCCCCCGCCCCAGAGCTGCATCTCTCCCTACTTCCTTCCCTCCCTCCCTCCCTCCCTCTCACACACACTCAGAGGCGGCCTTTCCTAGACACGATACTAAGCTTCAAATAAATTGCATGAAGAGATGCATATTAAGAAATGCCTGTCCGCCCTCAGCCATAACAGCCTCTTTAATTTGCTCGTCTGCATAAAGAGAGCCATTTATCAGCAAAAGGCATCATTTATTGTTAAACGATGGGATTCAGGGAGCAAAAGGGAATTTGCCCACTTTTAAATAAACAGCTCTACCAGGGTAGGTTTTTCTTCCTTTCATTGCAAACATTTGTCAAAAGGCAGCCGAGTCATTAAAGGCGTTGCTTCTTCGAGTCCTGTTCACGTGTCAACATGTATGTGCTTTATTATTTTTTTTAAGCACGCTCTCCCCCGTTTTGGTAATAAGATGATGTGGGTAATTTGCAAAGATGGAATGACATTTGGAGAAGGACCGACATCTTAGCGTCAGAGCACAGTTTTCCACGCAGAGGGTTTCAGATCAATCTCCAGTTGAAGGATTTCCTGCAGCCGTTGCCATCACCATGGAGGGAGTCTGCCTGGCAGAACAGACAACCCTGAGCTAGTTGGACCAGCTGTCTGAGATGTTAAAGGGTGCTTCATATATTAAACTGGAGTCATGTTATGGGGAGCAGCCGTAGCTTGGTGGGAGATCACCTGCTTTGCGTGCAGAAGGCTCCAAGGTTCAGTCCCCAGCATCTCCAGTTAAAAGGTCTTTGAGACAGAGAACTAGAGAAGACTTTAGAGCTATTTGCTGGTCACGGTTTCACAGCACTGGGCCAAGATGGGCAAAAAGCCAAACTCAGCTGCAGGGAAGGGATGCAAAGGGTGGCGTGACAGAGGAGGTGGTAGCAATCTGGTGCACGAGGCTGGAAGAGGCTTGGGCACAGAGGAAGCCCAGAGTGGGGGATACGCATCAGCTTTTGGGGTGAGCAAGAGCCCAAGGGAAAGGAGGGCACTGGTGTCATGCAAGTTGGTCCGTTTTGTGCCCTGCTGATCTGAGGCAGCTTCATGTGTTCCCAGAGACAGCGTGGTACGGTGGTTAGCAGCAGAGTAGGCTGTGGGAGACCCAGATTCGAATCCCCATTCTGCCACAGAAGCATGCTTGGGTGGCCTTGGGCCAGCCACGCAGCCTAACCTACCTACAGGGCAGTTGTGAGGATAAAACAAAGGAGAGGAGAAGGTCATTTTGGATGCCTGTTGCGAAGAAAGGTGGCGGTAAATGAAGTAAAAATAATACATTTATAAATCAAACAGTTTTGCCTTTATATCTAAAAGGTTCCCAAGCAGGTTATGGCTGGAGGGAACAAGTCACAGGAACCTCCGTGAGAATCCCCTGGAAGCCAACCTGAGCTCCTTGATTGACAAAAATCATATCATATCATATCAATTTTATTTATATCCTGCCCTCCCCGCCGAAGCTGGCTCAGGGCGGCTAACAACACAGATCAATACATTAGTTTTACAAAATATTTAAACAAACTAATTAACAAAAAGGTAGGACACAAATGGAACTGAACAAGTAAATGAACTTGGCCGTGGATGGTTTTTGCACAATCGTTGTGCCCTCCTGAAATGCTGCCTGGTGGGAGGCATTAGATTGCAATCTTGCGCTGCTTTTTCCGTGTATTCTTGCTCTGTGTGTGTCTGTCATAGTCTCTCTAACTGTAAGATCCCTCTAACCAGGAGTTAACTCTTTTAAGCCCATTGATTTCAATGGATTTAGAAGGGTGAAACGCAACACAGGATTCCACGGCTAGACTTAAGGTAATCTCTTTCTTGCTGATCTATCCCCTCCTGCATTTTCTTCTCTTCCAGATGATTAGGAGATCCTTCCCGTCCCTCTCTCTCACAGTTAGGATGGTATGTGCCTTTGGTTTTAAGTCCTAGCACTTCACACACCCACAGAACTTCTGCACCCCACGTCCCAGGTTTCATAAATCATAAAATCCAAGAAGAATGCAGGATCTCTCTCTCCCCCTGCCACTTTCTATATGCTAGCTCTTAACAACTGTCACATGCCAGTGTGAGCAAGAAGAAGCACCCAAGATTTTATTTAACCCAATTATTTTTCATCCTTATTTTTTTTCCTAACTATAAATTAATCCAAATGATTACCGGCTAGAGTGTCAGGTCTGGGTGTGGAAGATGGAGGGTGAAATGCCTCCTCTGCCATGGATGTTCACTGGCTGACCTTCAGCCCGCCCCTCTCCCTCAGCCCCGCCTCCCCCGCAGGGATCTTGTGAGGAGAAAATGGAGGAGAGGAGAACAAGGCAAGCTGCTTTCGGTCTCCACTGGGGAGAAGGGCAGGGTTGAAATGAAGTAAATACATAGAGTAACAATGAATTCAGACTTCTGTTTAAAATAATTTGATGATATAAACTAAAATGACCAACACACACACACAAGATATCCCAAGCCACCAGCCAAAGGAAAAAGAGCACTAAATAAATCACCCAAACACTAAACAGAAAGAGAAAGAGAAGTCTTTGGCTTGTTAATGGAAGTGCCTGATGAACTTTTGGAGGATACGTTTGCTAAACATGCAAGAAGGGCCAGCCCTAGGGCACATGATGCCCAAGGTAGACTAACTGCCAGCCACAGGGGGCCCTAGGTGCATGCATGCTGCCCACCCCACCCCCCTCCCTTCAGCGCCACAACGCAGTGCCGTGCTCCGCCACCCCCATGCTTAGAGGACCTCAGCTAGCCCTGCCCCTGCCCGCTTCGTCACAGCCAGGCATCTGAGTGCTGGAGGACACATCGCTCCCCTTCCTTTCTAGAACCGGAAGTGCTCAAATGCCTGGCAGGCAGGGCCGGGGCTAGCTGCGCTCCTTTGAGCATGGCCGGAGGTGCGAGGGGTGCAGAAGGTAGCCCGCTGCTGCCACCAGGTGGACAGATGTTGGCAGCGGGGGGCGGAGTGTTGGAATTAGGCATTTGTCTGCAGTGCGGGGGGGAGGGAGCCCAATTTGGCTCCCCCTCCCGGTGCCCTAGGCAAATGCCTAATTTGCCTAGTGGGTGAGCCAGCCCTACATGCAGGCCTCAACCCAAAGGACCATGTCTGAAGAGAGGTTCCACTAGGGTCACCAACTCTGGTTTCGGAAATACCTGGAGACTTGAGGGTGGGGTTTAGGGAGGGGGTGAGCTTCAAGAGGGTATAACGCCACACAGTCCACCTTCCAAAGCAGCCATTTTCTCCAGGAGAAGTGGAGCAAATGTTTTAAAAAAATAAACAATAAGCAAATAAGCTATCTATTTAGTCTGGCGATCAGGTGAAATTCCAGGAGATCTCCAGCCCCCACCTGGAGGTCAGCAACCCAATTCTCCCCGGCCTCCATTACGGCCTGATGTGCACGAAAAACAAAATATCTGCCAAGTCTACTAATAAAACAAAGCAAAGTCAGGTCAAATTTTGTATCAGGAGGAATGATCTTATTGCTGACTTTGGCCTTTGAACCTCATTATCTGGGTATCTCCTACCGCCCTTTGCAGGCAGTGCTCCATTTCTTGCATTCTCTCCAAAGATGAAAGAAAAAACTATGGCTTTGGCGGCAGGCTCTTTTGCAATGCTATAATTTTGAACAAGCACTTCTGGCTCTGCAAAGCCAAGTGCAAAAGCAATTAAAAGTGGAGATCCGAGCAAGCCAACCTCTGCTGACTCCGACGGGATGGAAAGCGTTTTATCAAGCCCAAACTTGAAATTACTATGTTCTAATGTTCCTCGCCTCCTTGGCCCCCCGCTGTAAAATGTGACCATCCATTTCAAAATTATCTCTTCATCGCCGAGTCCAGAGCTGATCGTTTCGATTCTGGGCCTCGTGTCGAGCGTCAGTTTGAAGAATATCACAGCACTATCTCTCCTAATAAACGGCTTTAACTTTTCACCTAGGAGATCTCTCCTTTAACTTATCGCAGAGAATCATCTGCTTCCCCTTAACGCTTCTACTAAATTAAAAACTGAAGTCACTCAATTTGGAACCTACACGCTCAAGACAAGGCGGATGAATTACTGGCAAGACAATGGGAGAAAGGGTGGCGGGGGAGAGAAATATTAGCCCTCCCCCCCCCAAGTTGCCAGAAAATCTATATGTACCGCCAATCTCATTCCACCTGTGGTGCAGCAGTCAAGGGACTGAAGACCTAGTTCAAATCCTGCCTCTGCTGCTGTAGACTTACCAGGTGGTGTTAGGTGAGCCTTTCTTGGACTCACCCCCCTCACCTGGAAATTGGGGGTAATAATATTACCTTTCCACAAAGGGTTGATGGAATAAGAACATCAGTGGCCAAAAAAAACAGGTGCCATCAGGAGGTCTAACAGTGGGGCCAGGACACTAGAAGCCCTCCCACTGTGCCCCCCCCACAAGCACCAAGAATATAGAGCATCATTGCCCCAGACATGAGAACATAAGAGAAGCCATGTTGGATTAGGCCAGTTGCCCATGCAGTCCAACACTGTGTGTCACACAGTGGCCAAAAAACGCAAGTGCGATCAAGTGTTCCACCAGTGGGGCTAGAAGTCCTGCCACTGTGTCCCCCCAAGTGCAAGAATACAGAGCATCACTGCCCCAGACAGAATAAAAACAATGGTAATGACTGGAAGCTCTCTTACTGTACTATGTAAATGCAAAATATTATTTTTATGAATAGCATATGCACAGAGGACAAATATTATAGTAAACAAATATTACACCCGCCCACAGGGATTCTGCCCTATGGCAATCAAAATGTAAATAACAGATACACCACACCATAACTTCAGCAGTTTTAAGACAATAAAAAAACAGAGGTATAAAACTCTTTTTAAAGAAAAAAGTACAGAATAAATCTTGCAATCCCTGAACACCTACATTAAAGAAAACAGGTAAAGGTAGTCCTCTGTGCAAGCACCAGTCATTTCCGACTCTTGGGTGATGATGCATCATGATGTTTTCACAGCAGACGTTATACAGGGTGGTTTGCCATTGCTTTCCTCAGTCATCTACACTTTACCCCCAGCAATCTGGGTACTCATTTTACCAGCCTTGGAAGGATGGAAGGCTGAGTCAACCTTGAGCCGGCTACCTGAACCCAGCTTCTGCTGGGATTGAACACAGAGCTTGGACTGCAGTACCGCAGCTTACCACTCTGCCATGGGGCAGAGCACCTTGCAAAACCTCGGCCCCTCTGAAAATTAAGACAAACCTGGCTAAACCTAGGCTGTTACACAATCCAGACCAAGTGAAATTTATTTGTGCAGGCTATGGCAGAAAAGACTACTAGGCTAACATATTCAGCACTGGGAACAATTATTTAAATCTAGTGGCAAAAAAATAAAGCAAATGCGTTTTTGCTCTTCGTGCCTATTTGGAGCTGGGGCATGTGGGAATGTGAAGCTGGGTTTGCTTCCTCACAGAACGCAGTTTGACGTGACTCACCAAACTCAACAGAAGGCAGCACGATTCAAGTCAGCCCCCACCTGCATGGCTACATCTGGGTTTTAGGTTTTGTTTACACTAAAAACTGAACTAATTGTTGTCCAAGCAGCGGGATGGGGATGTATTTATTTGCATATCCACACCTTTCTGTGTAAACCGTGAAAAACCTCCGCTGGAGACCCTGGAGAGCCGCTGCCAGTCTGAGTAGACAATACTGACTTTGATGGACCGAGGGTCTGATTCAGTAGAAGGCAGCTTCATACGTTCATATGTAAGCAGAAGGTCCCAGGTTCAATCCCCGACATCTCACTGAATGTAGCACCTCTAATTTATTGTGGTTTTTAAAATTTTATGTAACTGTTTTAACTGTATTTATTAACTTATTTTTTCATATGAATTGTATAATAATCATGGTACACACCATGTCTTGTTAGCCGCCCTGAGCCTGCCTCGGCGGGGAGGGCGGGATATAAATAAAATTTATTATTATTATTATTTTTATTATCCAACTAAAAAAGGGTCCAGGCAAGTAGGTGGGAAAAACCTCAGCCTGAGACCCTGGAGAGCTGCTGCCAGTCTGAGTAGACAATGCTGACTTTGATGGTCTGGATCAGTACAGAGCAGCTTCATATGTTCAACTGGAGTGGGGAAGTTTTTTTAAAAATCAAACCGATGAAAAACAGATAATGCAGGTGACTTTCTTCCACCTTCCTTACTCTCTCCGCCTCTTTACGGGATGCATATTTCTCCTAACCCAGCTCCACTACCAGAAGCACAGAAGGTGAGAAGGGTGAGGATGGAGTAAAGTCTAGTTCCTTTCAGGCATGCATTCTTTACTCAGCAAATAAATAATTTTTTAAAAAATGACATCACTGCCCCCTTCTTGGCATGGTCCCAGGTTCAAATCCCCGGCATCTCCAGTCAAAAGGATAAGGAAGGAGGTGATGCGTGAAAGAACTCTCCGAGACTCTGAAGAGCTGCTATCAGTCTGAGTAAACAGTACTGACCCTGATGGTGTGACTCAGCATAAGGCAGCTTCATGTGGTCAAAGAGCTGGTGAGAACCAAGCCATTGCAACTGAGATTCCCAAGCACAGTGTGTCATATACTTGAGGGATCTCCTCTCCTTATGTATTCACACTCAATGCTTTCTGACCATTCCATCTGCTTCTCAAGTGTGACTGGTTTCTACTAGGGCAGTCTTCTGATGTGACAGCTCCCACCCTCTGGTATAAAACCTGGAGGGACCCCCTCCCTTTTGTCTTTCTGCTGGGTGTTCAAAACTCTCTTGTCCCAATTATAATTGTCTAAAAATTATTTTTTCATTCTGTTGCTTAAAAGTGACTTATTCAGAAAGGCAACTGAATAGAAGAAGGGAAGAGGAGGTTGGATTTATACCCCACCCTTCACTTGGAGTCTCCGAGTGGCTTACAATCTCCTTCCCTTCCTCTCCCCATGACAGACACCCTTGTGAGGCAGGTGGGGCTGAGAGAGCTCTGACAGAAACTGCTTTTTTGAGAACAGCTCAGAGAGAACTAGGACTGACCCAAGCGCACCCAGCAGCTGCATGTGGAGAAAGGGGGGAATCAAACCTAGTTCTCCCAGATTAGAATCCACGCTTTTAACCACTACACCAAATTGGCTCGAGAGTGAGGTGAGATTCCTTTAGCAGTTTAACATGTTTGCCTTTAAACACTATAATTTTTTAATTGCCCATTTACTGTAAAGTGCTTCAAGCCATAGGGAGAAGGAGGAGATGAGTGTTCACATAAAATAGATGAATTTATTTCCACCACAGGGCTGAAATGGGGGGAGGGGAGGAGAAGGGCACATGCAAGGCCCCTCTTGGGTTGGGGGCTAAATTTGCCCCCCATCACCACACTGAGAGTCTAGCCATTCCTCCCCCATCTGCTCCCACATCTGTTCAGCCAGGTTTGTTTCTCAGCCGTGCAAAAGCACACCAGAAGGTAAGGGACCAGCATTTAAACACAGAGATAAATGAGGCCAGTCATCAACAAAGAGAGAAGAGTTGCGATGAAGAAGAAGAAATATGAATCCCTCCCTTTTTTAGATTTTCAAGAACACAAGTTAACAATTAACAGCGTAAACCAAAGGCAATTTACATACTTGGGTGAGGGCGTCCGGCGAGCATCCAACGAGGATCGTAGGGTGTCTTGGTGGGGACAAACTCAATGGTTCTGTCTATTGGGTCCTTTACGGTAAGCATAGGGACCGGGCTATATACACTCTAAAGGGAAACGAGAGAAAATTAGCATCTCTGGCCTTCCAAGTTTGGCTGGGGCATGTGAGATACCAGAGACTTTGAGCGTGCAGCAGTTTCACTAAATAATAGTAAAATCCCTCCAGTTTCTAGGCATGATGGTTAAACTCTTAGGGCATATTTCCACCATGCAGACTTAAATCTGTTTTACCTGCAACTGCTTTTCCTCAGGCAACCTGGGGAACAGGAGTTCCCAGCGGAGGGGCACAGCTTTCTAGCCAAGAGTTCTCAGGTACCTCACCAGGATCCAATTTGCAAGATTTCTTCCCTCCTTCTAAGAAGAGTTCCTCAGCAGCTAGTTGAGGTCATAGGAAAGCAGTCAGGGTATCAAATGATGTTAAAGCCTCTCTCTGGACCCCCTGAGAACTCAGGGGGAAATAACCCCTCCGGGGAGTGTGCTACCAAGCAGCAAGCACTTCTTCATTCATCCAGATGGAAAGCGGTGGAAGAGCTAACAGAGCAGCTGGAGAAATAGGGTGTATATTAAAGCCTCTCCCTGGCTCTCTGGTGCTCCTGTCTGAGGGCCAACAAGATGTTCTAAGCGCCCACTCATAGTGCAAAGAACCTATCTGAAATTCCTGGCTTTTGGCATCAGCTTTTTAGACCTGAGATTTCCACCAGCTGCAGCATCTGATTCACATTCAACGGTTGTGCCTCTGATTCTGTGCAGTCTTTTGCAGCCCCAGAGAGCTTGATCCAGAGGCCAGCCAGAGAGCCACCAAAAGAGGTCGGCAGCTACTGTATTAGTGGCATCCAAAATGGAGCTATTCCGCCAGGCATCCTACACTATCGGGTATTCTGCTCCATTGGCTGGCCCTATGCTGCAGTACCATCTATGCTGTATCTGATTCTTAGAATGTAGGATTGATCTGTAGTCCATACAACATGTACCAACTGATTCCTAGGCTGTACAACATGTGCCAACTGAGCCTATGATTGTATTGTCTTTTATTTTATTAACATGTTTTAATTGTTATTCATATTGTTTTTATAATGTTGTTATCCGCCCTGAGCCCTCCTTGGGATAGGGTGGATTATAAATGACCAAAAATAAAATAAAATAGTCCAGACAAAAAGAAGCATTAACCTTTGGCATATACGACAGCCACTGGAGAATCGTGTAGACGCCTTCAAAGTCATCGCAAACTGTGGTATGGGTCACCCCATTGTTGTGCATGATCTGGATCCCACCTAGTTGGTTGTTGGAGGTGTACACCTCTCTTCCAAGCACCTACGGAAAGAGAGGAAACAGGCAGACATCTCTTTAGTGTATAGCTTTTTAAAAAGGTCATTTTTAAAAAAATAGCACAAATATATGTATTTTGACTCCACCTTTCCACAGAAGTAAATCAAAGCAATGAATATGATATTTGGGAAAATATATAATATGAACATTAAACATATATAATATGAACATTAAAAAGCTCTAAAATAAACAGTGAAATGAACTATAATCTGAAACGATAGCAGTGAATATGATAATAAAACCCTTGTATCCTCCCACATTTGGGACTAGAATGGACTTTGCTCACTTCTTCAGGTACGCTCAAATACAGCTAGCATGTGAGTCCATCTGTTCTAATACCTTGGAGAGTGAAGTGATTTCAGATGCCAAATGACAATAGCAGGCATGGGTAATGAGAGAAAAAAACCTAGGTCTCAGTTCAGTGCAGGAAGATGCCTTGTCTTGAGCTTCAGCAACAGCTGCCATTCAGCAGTCTCTCTTTCTAATCCCCCTTTGAAATTTCTTCAGAAGAGGACTGCTACTCTTAGGTCAGCAGCTGAATGTCCTGGGAGGTTAAAATGTTGTCCCACTGGTTTTTGAAAGTTGTGGTTTCTAATAGCTGCAGAAAGCGTAAGCGTCCAGTAGCACCTTAAAGACTAACAAAATTTGTATGTGCTTTCTTAAGTTACTGTTCACTTGTTCAGGTTTATTTCCACTTATCCTTTGAACCCTCCTGGGCTGAATCCTCCTGCACCAAATAGAGACCTAGGTTTCCTGTCTCACTACCAGTACTAATATCTTCATATCTACTACCCCTCTGCATATCATGCCTAATCCAATCACACCTGCTATTGCCATTCAGCATCTGAAATTATCTTTATAAAGTTTGTGTCTCTGGTACCTTGTGTTACATTTTACAGCACACATGGCCTAACCTGACAAAGTGACATTTATGTCAAATCCAGCCCTCGTAATAAATTTTGACACCTCTGCAATGATTGGGTACCATTCCTATGCTTTGCCAGCTAACACCTGCCTAAATGCAGAAGGAGGCCTACGTAGGGGATTGTAGTACCACAGACATGGTGGTGCAGGCGAAACAGTCCTAAATAAAGTCCTATGGGATTTATCTGTACACAAAAAGAAAATCTTGAATATCTGTACAAGGATGCATTTTCCTCAAGTGAGTGATTTTGTACCAGAGAATGCAAGGCCTTGCTCTGTTCAGATATCCAGCAAAATTACAACTGGCATATGGTTACCATAGCTTGGATTCTAAACCACGATCTGAGCCTCCAAATGGACAATGGGCAAACAGACCATTCAGAGTAGCATGTTAGTTTTCAGTAAAGCTTTTAACACTTATCATTCTAAACCAAAAGGGAATTGTTGTTGTGTCATCAGGGAGTACTCCGGTACAGGGAATGGGAGTTTCACACAGCACTTTCCCTTCCAGCAGGGATCCGTCACTGAAGCGCTGTGCCATTTCATACAGTTCTGGCTTTCCCTTTCGCACCCTTTTTCACCAGCCAGTTCACAAGCTTGCCTTTTTAATTTTTTTTAATGTTTAAGAGCAGTATGACCAGGCCTCAGATTCAGCAGGAGCTCACAGGAGCACAGCTCCTGAACCTTTCTGAGAGTTCCCCCTCCACCTCCCCACCTCCCTTGTCCATCAAATAGTAGGTGCAGCTGCATAACAATCGCTGGATTAGGAGAGTGGGCAGCCAGCTAGCCATCAGGGGCTTTGCCATGCCCAAGAGCCCTCATTAACCCCTGGAGAAGCCCATGCCACCCTTTCTTCACTACTTATGTGATTTTCGGTGACAGGTGGCTTGCTGGCCTTTTGATTGGGGGAAGGGGGTGGCCTAGGAGAGTCCCAGGCAAGTGAGGCCTGCTTGGGCTGGCCCAAGCAGGCCTCGCTCACTCCTTTCTTGCATCGGGTTGCTTTTGGCTGGGGGGGTGGGGTGGCATATGCTAATGAGCTCCACCACCTATTTTTCTACAAAATGACCCCTGAGTATGACGCTGTATCATACTGGGAGCCATGCATCCCAGTCGTAGTGCTATTGCACTGGTTTGTTTCAGCATCATAGCACTCTTAAATGGACATTTCCCCCCCCCCCCAAAAAAGAGAGCATGCATGCCAATTGGTGAAAAACGGCGCAAAAACTGCCGGTGCTCCCGGAAGCACAGCCCATCATAGCAATTCAGATCCAGAGGAGGCTTTGAAAACTACATGGAAGGAGTCTTCAGCAATGACACCTCAGGCATGCCTCACTACCAGGACAGCTCTGGGACTGTCAGAAGAGGTAAAAGTATTCCAGTAGCAGCCAGTTACTAAGATGGGTCTGTCTGAAATAACAGGAAAAAACCCATTACTGGAAAGTAACTGGCCAGTTGCCATACTGGAATACTTAGGCTATGTGAAAAACATCAGTGTCTCCCCCTTCGTTAGCTCTGGAATATCTGAACACAAAAGAACAGATACAAGCATGACTGGGCGGCTGAGACGATACAAAAATTCATATCTGGCAATGAGCCTAGGTCTGCAGAACATCTCAGGCCATTCTTTCCATGCCAGTCATGTTGTCTCAATTCAGTGATGTCATCGACAAGTTTGGTCAGTTCAGATGTACTGAAACAAAATGATCATAAACTACAGTTTGCAAATACTTTTCAAACTGTGGTTTAGGGTTCTGTTTGTTGTCTGATCACAAGTGACGTTCCACAGGTCAGAAGTGATCAGTTCAGACATCATGCCAACCCAGGTTTAATCATGACTTAGTGTGATGATTGAATGTAATCAGCATTCAGTGTGGGTTAGGTGGTGGATAAGCTATATTTCAGCAGCAATGACACAATAACCCATTAGTTGTTGTCTATATATTTTAATCTCTCTGTGTAATTGAAATATCAATTAAAAATGTAAAAAAAACCCCTATTATTCCAGTCTTAGCACTAGACTGGATTTTAAATTCTTTTAACTACCCAAACACTTTTTTGTACCTTGTACTTTACAGGGAGGAGATGCACATTGTTTCTTTAAAATACTACATACCACCTTCCTAATAAATACAATCCTTTTTATTAAAAATAACTTAAAATATCATTAGTCTAGGAGGAAAAGTGCTGCTCTCTTCCAGACTTTGCCAGTGACATGACAAGTACTGCCCAATCAGCACTTGTATCAGTTATGCCAATCACAACCCACAAAATATTATTTTCTGGAAATATAAAGCTATATTTTTGCCCAATCCCCCCTCCCCACATTTTAAAGCCTTCAAGAATGTGATTCTGTCTGCAAAGCCATTTGCTAAATGGGTTGAGTCACATGCTTTTTACAATTCCATAGTCCAACAACCTTTCCCTCATTTGTATTTTGGAAGGCCCCCCCCCATTTTATTTTTTTAAAGAATAATTTCAGTTGTTGTGGGGTAGGGCATGTATTTATTTGTATACCGTCAACTCCATCAGGGGTCAGTTGCTCACTTACATTAAATACTCAATAAAATTTTGCAAAATGAACAAAACAACAAATTGTCACAGCAATGCCCTCACTGTTGAGTAGATCAGCCTACTTTTGAATCACACGTTACTGTGTGTGCTTGCGCACGCGTGCATGTGTTAAGTTCCATGAACTCGCTTGCCTTATATTTTCAAAAGCAGCCTTCAAAAGTGTGTGGACAATGGTGGAATTTCTAAATATCAGGCCAGGAGGGAGGGCCCAAGAGGATTCAATACAATGTTTACCCTCAAAATTCAGAAAGGAACAGGTGCTTAGGGCAGGCAAACACATGCAAAAGCGTGTGTGCTGCATAATATTCCCAGGTTGAACAATTCAGCTACTGAGTTACTGTGGATTCCAGGTTGAACAACACAGCTACTGAGTTACTGTGGATTGCAGTGTGATTTTATTTTTACTCTGTGTTTACTTTCGATCCTGCCTCTGAAGGAGCAGAACCAGGTTTTCCAAAAGTTTCTCACACATTAATTTCACCATATTTGCCCTGGGGACAGAGATCTGCACAGGGCATGCTGAAACCCTTTCCTTGTCTACCAGCAACCCCATTCAGCCCTCTCCTCGTAGATGTGTCTGAGATTATTCGCATACTCATAGTGCTCGTCTTTGTGACCATAAGGACTAGTCACTAGCAGAATCTCTGACCAGTTCTGCCAGAGAGTAATGGGCACAACAGCCAGAGGCTTAAAAAGCAAGGGAACCTGGGAAAGAAAGATCCCGGAGGACACAACAGCCGCCTTCCCCACATTTCCTACCCAGGCAAGCAGGCCCAGCTCCCTCCCCCTGGGCCACTTCCTTTGAAGGGGCCCGTTGGAACCAGCGAGCGTCTGACCACACCGGACTTTCAATTCTCCGGCACCAGCTCTCCCTCCTTCTAATCTCAGCCCGAGCGCCGCATGGCTCTTTTCTCATTCCCCGCTGTCTCTTTCCATTTGCCCTCTCGCTGACTGATACACTGATCGCTCGGTCACTCGGCTTTCTGCTCCGCTGAGTCCATATTACTAATAACACCTCTGCCACGGCCAGTTTACCTCATGAAGGCAGGAGCACATCATTACAAAATAAACTCATAACTTTGACATTCGAGCAAATACACGCCATTTGTTATTTTTATGGCTTGAGCCTTGCCAGCAGGCAGAGGGCATTATGTACCTGTTTCATTTAGATCTTAACACGCACGCACACACCATCTTAACCAAAACAGACACACACCAAGCAGTGCAACTGTAAACATATTAAGATGGTAGCTGTGCGTATCTATCACATTTTTATCCTGACCTTCCTTAAAGCATCTCAGGGAAACATGCGCAGTTCACCCTCTTCTACAATTTTGTCTCACAACAACCCTGTGAGGTTAACTGAGGATGCATGTGCTCAACTGGCACAAAGTAAGCAGACAAGCTTCTGGGCAGAACGGAGATTTGAATCCAGGTCTCCCTCACCTTACTCTGCCACTCTAACTACTGTACTTGCCCCTCGCTCTCATGGAGTTTCCAGGCCGGCAGCTCATGGAGTTCCAACAGGTTCTAACCTCCCCATAATGGAGAGCCAGTGTAGTTTAATGGATAGAATGGTGGACTAGGACCTTTGCTGACCTGTGATCAAATCCCCACCTCTACCACAGAAGCTCGCTGGGTGATCTTGGCTCAGTTACAAAACTCTCAGGCTAGCCCACCTCACAGGATGGTTTTTGTGAGAAAATGGAGGGTGGGGGATGGTGTTTATTTTGAGTCCCAACTATGGGAAGAAAAGTAGGATATAAATAAATAACTGCAAACCCAACTGCATACTACCCAATCTGCTCCTTTGTAAGACTCTCTTTTTGTGGCAGCCCAAATCCTCAACTAAGGCTTCCAATTCCCAGTTGGGGGCAGGGAACCCCCCAGTTTGGAGGCCTCCCTCCGCTTCAGGGTCTTCAGAAAGTGGGGAGGGGAGGAGGGAGGGAGGGAAATGTCTGCTGGGCACTCCATTATACTCCATGGAGACTGATTCCCATACGGTATAATAGAGAATTGATCCATGGGTATCTGGGGCGCTAGGGGGGCTGTTTTTTGAAATAGAGGCCCCACATTTTCACCATGGCACCTGGTGCCTCTCCTCAAAACACCCTCCAGGTTTCAAAAAGATTGGAGCTGGGGGGTCCAACTCTATGAGTCACAACAGAAGGTTCCCCTACACGTCATTATTTTTAAATGGAGGGAAGTCATTTAAAAGGAGCATGGTCCCTTTAAATGTGATGGCCAGAACTCCCTTTGGAGTTCAATCGTGCTTGTCATACCCTTGCGCCTGGCTCCACCCCCAATGTCTCCTGGCTCCATCCCCAAAGTCCCCAGATATCTCTTGAGTCAAATCTGGCAGCCAGTGTTCCCTCTAAGCTGAGTTAGTGTGAGCTAGCCCACAATTTTTTAGCCTCCAGCTCACACATTTTTTTGTCTCAGCTCAGGAAAAATGGCCCCAGAGCAACCTAATTTATGCAGCAGCTCACAAGTTTAATGCCAGTAGCTCATGAAGTAGAATTTTTGCTCACAAGACTCCACGGCTTAGAGGGAACATTGCTGGCAGCCCAACCTTGGCACCTTAGGAGGTCATGGTTCTTTTTGCTGTGGCAAAGTCACTGCTAAGCGGCTTCTACCTAGCACCATTTGCAAGATGAGCCCCATTTCTGAATGTGCTTCTGTGAAGTAAAATCAGAATAAATTCCCACCTCCTGGTGATTCGCTGGGATGTGGGGATTCTACTACCCAGGGGCACAGCTGGGGGCGGGGGGTAGCAATCTCGCTGGAAGGGCAGGAGGTGAGCCTCAGTCACACACATGCAGCTTCCCCACAAATTCACCGGACGGGGGTGATGTCAGACATGACTTTCCCCCATAACATCAGATAGCCTTCCAAGCATCATCTCTCTCTACCGATACAGTCAATAAGCTGCTCAGTAGGCAGCCAGACGCCGTTTGTGCATGTAATGAGGACATGATCTAATGTGGGGGGAAGCACAGAAGCGGCCCTCAATTTCCAAAGAAGCCGTTGCCATTTTAAAATGGCTGCCCCGAGTGGACATATATGTCTGGGTGTCTATATGGCTATATACCCACTCTATTTTTTTTTAAAAAAAAAAATTCAATTGCCCATTATTACAGAATACCTGTTCAAAATACCTGAAAAGGTAGAACAGAAGTCCTTTGCCCCAGGGAAATTATAGTTAAAAACTGCATCGCTGTAACTTTGCCATGTGAAAAATAACCGGGACTTACAGAATTAGGGAGGTGATGCCTCTAACTGGGCCTGACCTGCTCTTCCCTACAGTGCAAGGCACACACTGAACCAGAGGCCCCCGCATGGATGGGGTGAGACACCTCCTAAAATTCCACATCAGAGCAGAACAGGGATGCCGAATCTGGGTTGGGAAATTCCTGGAGATTTGGGGGTGGGTGGAGTGCATCCAGAGACTCTCACATTTAATTTTCTTTTTGGGGGGGGAGGGGGGGGGAGGTTCCAGTCCTTAGAAATGAAAAGATAGGAGTCAATAAGTTTACATGCAGCTAAAATGCATGCAAAAAAGTCCGTAGCTAGAGAAAAAAAGCATTTACAACAACAGATATAATTTCACAGTATTTCATGTTGTATTTTTGTATAATTTATCTTATGTTATTTTTGAAATTTAATATTATTATTTTTTTAAAAAAAGGAATGAAAAGATAGGCTTGAGTACATATAGACAACACCAGTCAATTCTGAAAGCCAGGATGGAAAGATGGACCTGAATAAGTGGTAAGAGGACAGGTTTCAGTGCACGTGCAAACAAGCATTGCTCATTTAGACATTCTGCACATTTCCAGAGGTGACCCCATGAAGAAGGCAGTTATAAAAACCAAGCTTAGGCCTTATTTATCAAGTATGCTGCCCACCAAGTAAAATTTGCTTCAATTTCCAAGCCCCCATTCACAATCATAGCGTCCACTGGGCAAGATAGGCTGGTTCCCCAAGACCTGAGGTCCCCACAGAAACATCGTAGTGGGGCAGCTGCTAAATGTTATTTGCTGTCCGCTCCTGCTGCTTTGGGTTTATTAGTACCAACCTTCCTCTGACCAGAGCAGTCCTGGAGTGACTCTTCCCCACCACTTGGGGTGCTATGAGTCCAGTCCTGGTTGCCTCAGAGCTATACCAGCAGATAGGCCTGAGAAACTGATCCTGGCAAAGACGACAGACGATCCACACAGGACCCCTTGTCCCATGGCAGAATACCAACAGCATGGTGTAGGCTGCAAGAACGATGACACATCCTGCAAAAAGTCTTGGCAGTCCATTTTGTGTATAGAGTTTTCCCCCCTTTGTATGTGCCTATGGCGGCAGGGGGGGAAATGGCTGGAAAACAGCCTCCATAGCTGCACTCTAGGAATTTACTTATGCCTCTATGGTCTTTACTACAGAAGTGGGTGGGGATTCCTAAAGCATCACTCGGAAGTGACATCCTCTCCAAACTCCACCCTTCCTGGGTACCACTTTCAGAATCTACCAGCATTTACCAAAGCAGTGCTGGCAATATGTGGGAAAATGCAGAGTGCCTATCAACATGCTTGGCTCCAAGGTCCAAAAAACCTAAGTATAACACTGCACAGACTGTCACTAAGCCTAATGCCATGATCACACCCACTTCCGGTCTCCTCTTCTTACCTCTGGATTCGCACCCACAGAAGAGTGGGGTGGAAGAATAGCATCCTCCTTTCCAAGGACAAGATACAGTCCAGGGCCTTCAGGTGCTGACCTCTTTTTAAATCCCTGTCTATGTTCAAATTGTTGAACAATGGACCAGACCATGTGTGCATACACACATAGCAGCATATAACGCTGGAAACAAGTGTTTAACTGAATGCTAAATGGGTTGAAAGGAAAGGAAAGGTCCACTGTGCAAGCACCAGTCGTTTCCGACTCTGGGGTGACGTTGCTTTCACAATGTTTTCATGGCAGACTTTTTACGGGGTGGTTTGTCATTACCTTCCCCAGTCATCTACACTTTCCCCCCAGCAAGCTGGGGACTCATTTTACCGACCTCGGAAGAATGGAAGGCTGAATCAACCTTGGGCTGGCTACCTGAATCCAGCTTCTGCTGGAATCGAACTCAGGTTGTGAGCAGAGAGTTCAGACCACAGTACTACTGCTTTACCACTCTGCGCCACAGGGCCGCTTAAATGGGTTGGGAGAGCCTTAATTTGTTTACATATCTATACTCCACTTTTCTCTCCAAAGAAGGCCCAAGAACATCTTCTACTTGACTCTCACAACTGCTATGAGAAGTAGGTTAGTGGCTGGCCCAAAAGTCATGGAGCTTCCAGGAAGAGAGGGAATTCGAACCTGCATCTCCCGGATCCCAGTAAAACCACTGCACCACACTCTTCCTCCTTAACTTACTGCTGCTTTCAGTCCTTCAGAGTCAGCGTTGTTTTTAAACACTACAAAAGCCAACAAAACCTGTTTGACCGGAGGAAGAAGTGAGCTCCATCTACCGCAAGCAGCAAGGATGCTTTTAAAATCTCCTTCGTCTCTTTTATCCTCTGTCTCCATCTGAATCAGGTGAGTCAACATTCATTGGTCGGTGTTTAAATGCACGCAGGATCAGCAGAGCTGCTGCTGTCAGAGACGCTGACAAGTAAATATGGCTAAGAGCCGGGCATCGGGCAGCCATTTCATTTACACAACTGCTCTCCCTGCTTTCCTCAAAGTGCCATGACGTGGCTGGAAGGAGGGGAGAGGGGGAACTGCCTATTTATCTTTATCTCCAAAATGAGATTTAAAGGACGAGAGCAGGCTGTGTATATTCAACCATTTTCTCCGCCTGGCAGCAGCAGTAAACCTGAGCCGTCTGCACCATCTTCAACTAAATCGTGGTGGAGGCTCCAGCTTCTATCCGGCCACACCAGAACCTCCTGGAGGGTGGTGGGGATAACCCTGGCCTTTTCTCCCCAAACCCTCTTCCAATCCGATGTCACTCTCCCTCCTCCTGATAACCTATGATGGAGATCAAGGAGGCCTGCTCGTCACACCCGCCTAAAATGGTGCCCTGAATCTTTACCAAGAACCACACTAATAACATTTACTTCATTACATTTATTTACCTTTCCACCAACGGGGGCCCAAAGAAGCTTACACCATTCTTCATTTTATTCTCACAACAACCCTGTGAGGTAGGTTAGGCTGACAGTGTGGGAAATGGCCTGAGGTCACCCGAGTGTGTTTTCATGGCACAGGAAGGGATTTTGTTAGGTAAATGTAAATGTAGCAGAGATAAAAATGCAGCAACACAAACAACATATTCACTTTTAAAAACAGAAACTTTACTTTCTAATAAAGGAAGGCTTTACTGAGAGTTGAAAAATAACAAACAACTGTACAGGAAAACATCCTGTCTAGCAACTATCGGACCTACATGTTCACTCAGAGATTTTTAAAGCTCACACGAGGAAAGACTAGAGATTCACAAATGGTCATAAAATAAAGCTCAGTCTTTGAGCTCCAATGTACTGATTACCCTATTGAAGCGTCCCAATACAAGCTAATTATGCATATTAGCTCTTGTGGGAAATACATGCAGAGTATCCTATTGGTCTGTAACCTTTAGCTAGCTAAGACATCAGCATGCATAAGCAAACAGTTAATTATCTCATGACTTCAGGGAGGGAACTTGCAAAAAACCCAACAGATTTGAACCTGGGTCTCCCAGAATTTAATCCAACACTCTAACCACTATACCACACTAACATTTAGTGTTTACCTTCAAGATTTAAATACTTCATGTCCTACATCTCTTATAATGTAAGCTGCTGTTATCGCATCATCTAGACAGGGAGCCTGAAACAAAGGGCTTATCTAGGGCCACCTCAATGACCCCAGAATCAGTCTGAGGATCACAGCTCGGTCTTTTAGCCAATCTCTGCAGAGCTGATCTGTACATAGTCACTTTCATTCCACTTCGTTTTTTAACTGAATGGAATGGAGCGTGTGCAGACTGCAAAAACATCTACGGATGTCATTTATGAGAGCCACCACCAGGGACATCAGCCTAGCCTGGCCAACGAGAGCCCCAAGTAATGCCCCACCCGGCTGACTTTCAATTGCTCACTCAAGACTAAATCCCTGGCACTGGTCTCAGGGTCCCAGGAAGTGCCTGAGGGTGTGGCGATCAACAGCCCCTCCCCAAATTTTCCATTTCTCCTTGCTTTTCTCTTTCAGTTACCCTGTGGTGGTGAAAAGCAGGGCTTTTTTTGTAGAACAAGCCCAGGAGGGTACTCATTTGCATATTAGGCCACACCCCTGACACCACCATTGTTTCACACAGGGGGTTCTCTTGTAGAAACAGCCTGGCAGGAACTCATTTGCATATTAGGCCACACCTCCTGACATCACCATTGATTCACACAGGTTCCAGCAGGAACTTATTTGTATATTAGGCCACATCCCTGATGCCAAATCAGTTGGAACTGTGTTTCTGTGCATTCCTGCTCAAAAAAAGCCCTGGTAAAAAGTACTGTCAAGTTGCAGCTGACTTATAGTTTTCGCAGCAAGAGACGTTCAGAAGTGATTTGCCATCATCTGCCTCTGCGTAGTGACCCCACACTTCCTCGGAGGTCTCCCACTCAACAGGGCTGCCCCTCCTTAACTTCTGAGATCTGGGCCAGCCTCGTGGGGGGGCAGGGTGGAAACTACTGCCAAGTCACAAGGCAAGAGACGTTCAGAGCTGGTTTGCCATTGGCTGCCTCTGTGTCATGACCCTGGTATTCCTTGGAGGTCTCCCAGACAAATACTAGCCAGGCCAACCCTGCTATGTAGTTATCGAGATCTGAGGAGGCATGACCAACTGCAGCTTGCCAGCTAAACAGCACCTGCCACATACATGGCTGCCACTCCAGTTCTGCAAAGATGGAGACTCTGGTGAGACCACACCCATGCCTGTGGTCAGCACAGAGGACCGCAAGCTGTGATGGAAAATGGTACAGCTGGTCCCCCTTCGCATGCACACCATCCGCCTCCCAATTCTGCCCTGTTTACTCCCATCCCCAGGGGAAAATGGAAAAATAAAGATTTGGGGGGGGGGGCATTTTAAAAAGTTCCAGTGCTATTAATCTATAACTGAGCGTCATACAGCTTCCAAAAGCCTGCTATTGCTCTAGTCCAGGAGTGTCAAACATGTGGCCTATGGGCCGAATCAGGCCCCTGGAGGGCTCCTATGAGGCCCCCGAGCAACTGGCTGTCATCTGCTTCCTTCTCCCTCTCTCATGCTTCCTTCTGCATCACAACTTGCTTTGCAAGGCCTGCTCAATCACACAGGAGCTATTTTCTCCATTGGCTGAGGCTCTTCCCTTACGGGAGGAAGGGGGGGAGGAATAGCTTGCTTTGCCAAGCTCTCTCAATTGTACAGCAGAGCGCTACTGAGCCAAGCCTCTCTTCCTTCTATTGGCTGAGACTCCTCCCCCTCCTGGCCCCCTGGGGAAGGAAGGAAAGAGACAGAGCTTCCTTTGCCCAGTTCCCTGGATCACACAGGAGAGATACAAAGAAAGCACCTTTAAGACCAACAAGTGCTAACATTTTAAGCATGTAACTTATTCATAGGTGGATAAGAAGTGGTCATATTTAGGGATAAATATCCCAAAGGAAATTAAGGCTTTAATGAAATTCAACTGTGATGAGTTGCTAAAGGAAGTTCAAGCATTATTAGTTAAATGGAACAGAATCAACCTTTCTTGGCATGAAAGAATCATGAGTATCAAATGTTATTCTTCCTAAATTTTTATATTTATTCCGGGCTGTTCCAATATAAATATCAGAAAAAAACTTTGAATAAATGGCAACAAATCTTAAATTGATTTATTTGGAATAACGCTAGGCCTAGGATATTCAACAATGTGTAGACCCATCAAAAGAAGGGGGGTGGGGTTCAAAACCCAATCTAAGAATCTACTATTATGTGGCTAATGTTGCTCAAACAGTTAAAATGATTAGGACAAATCTGCTAGAAGTTTGGATCACTATTGAAGAAGAGTATGTTTTCCCCTTTTCTTTGAGAGGAACTTTTGGGTCCAAACATCAGAAGAGATCACATTCAATACCAGCAAATCCTTTCCTGGAAAATTCATTAAGAATATGGGATAAGCTAAGGAAATGGATTGCGCCTGGTATCTCCCTAGTAGGTAGCTTTTCCAACCAAGATTGGTCCCCACAATTCATTAAGTCTAGCTCCAGCCATCTGTGGGGGGTTAAGGGATTGGATAGAATTGGGGAGTGGATTCAAGGAGATATTATTATTACAAAGGAACAATCAGAAGAGAAATTAGGTGCTAATATCAATTGGTATCAATACCTTCAAGTTCAGAAGGAAAGAAACTATTAGATATGAATTAACACAATTTGAGGTCCTTCTTAAAGAGGAGGGCAATGGCAAGAAAGGTTTGCTTTCTAAAATATATCTTTATTTAATTGACTCTCTTCACTCAAATCCACCCTCTTATACTAAATGTTGGAATTCAATGCTACCTTGATGAAAGCGATTGGAAAATGAACTGGAACTTCCCTTCCATTAAGGCTAAAACATTGGTATCCAACTCCAATTTTTAAAAATGTATTCACTTTGATATTTAAACCCTGTCATGATGAGTAAAATCTCTAGGGTCTTAAATCCAGATTGTTGGAGGAATTGTAAAACTAAAGGCCCCCTGTATCAATGTGATGGGAATGTTCAACAGTGTCAAATTTTTGGAATAAAGTGGTACAGCAAATAAAACATTTGATCTAACCATTCCAGTAGATTTTAAACTTCTTCTGTTTGTTATCTGGTCTGATAAATTGATGAGTAAAGATCAGAAATCTTTAATCTCGACAATGTTTGTGATAGCTCGCATGTTGATTGCTAAACATTGGAAACCCCCACATATCACCACGATTGAAATGTGGTATGTTAAGTTATGGGACCAGTTTATAATAAGAAAGACAATGATAGTGATACTGATTTGGCTATAGATGATGATTTGCTTTGGGCCCCAGTTCAGGAATTCTTTCAGAAAATTTCTTTTTTGCCTAATAGAATGAATTATAGATTATTTCTCAATTCTTAATACCTAGCATATCATGTACTGTTTTTGTAAATGGTCTAAATTGGATTCTTGTATGTTAGATTTATATTTTTATTATTTATTTTACCTATGCTCCCTTTGTATTGGATTAGATTTAATAAAATATTTTTTAAAATAAAAAAATTTAAAAGTTTTGTTTTTTAAAAAATCTTTAATTGTGTTTGTGTCATTTATAACATTTATATCTCTGCTACCTAATCTTCAATAAGTCCACATATAGTCTGGCCCGACATGGCCCAGCCCAACAAGGTCTCATTTATATCAGATCTGGCCCTCATAACAAATGAATTCGATACCCCTGCTCTAGTCTACCCATCAGAATCCTAAATGGATTTGCATCCTTCTAGTGCTCTAGCACACAAATGGAATTTGTTCCTTTAAACAAGGGGGAGCAAGGCTTTTAAAAGGCTCTGCTTCTTCTCACAGTTACAAGAAGAGACTATAGTCCATCAATTCCACCAAGCTGTCCTCACCAGTGAGCAAACCGAATGGCCACAAACAAAACCTAAAAGCATACTGATCCATGCTTCTGTAACCTTAAGATCGGACCACTGCAATGCGCTCTACCTTGGGCTACCCTTGAAGACAACCAGGAAACTTCAGCCCATTCAGAATGTGGCAGCCAACAGGACCCTACCTCACCCACCTTAAAACAGCTGCATTGTTTGCTAGCCCTTTGTGATCTTGGAGCCACGTATGTGAAAGACCTCCACCTTACTTTGGTATCTACTGTCTCAGAAATATTCTAAAATGTCGAGGAAGTAGGATTTCTCTTCCATAAGCCATGCGGACATTTCCTCAGCAAGACTTCTGCAACTAATGAATCCACCTATAGGAACACTTCCCACTGATCTACCATGAACAGGCTATGGTTTCTTGGCTCTTCCCTCACCCTCCATCCCTTTTTCTAAAACAGATGTTACATCAGCTACCTTCTCGGTATCAGGCCAATTTTAATTACAAGTTGTCTATTTTTGGTTGGAAAATCAACAGCATCGACCTTGCATTCTTTAAGAATTCTCACTTGTACACCATAGAAAACTAATTGAATTAATCTGTCAGTTAATCCTACAATTTCATCTCTGTTTGACTTGGATCTTCAAAGAAAGCACTGCACTTATGTCCAACATCTTCTACTCTGAAGACCAATGGAAATAATTTGCTTCGCTCTCCACATTCTCCTCGCCTTTCTCCAGGGAGCCTTTTACCCTGCCTCCTCTCCTCTTCTGGCTGGCTTCCTACTGGACTTGGCTCTCAATAACCACACGGGCACTCTCTTTGGCTGGGTGGCCTGTTTCCTTCTCTATGGTATATTATTATGTCGCTGCTTTAATAACCCCCCACCAGGGAGATCTGGCCCCCTGACTCTGCAGCTTCCTTCTTCATTTTTTCTTATTTTATCATCTCCATTGTGAGAAATTTCCCCTTTTGAATTAAAACTTGGCTCAGTCAGACTCCCAGGCAGCTTTCCACTCCCATGAGTGCTGATATGGATAGAACGGCAGTGGCTGTTTCTGAGCAGTTCCACAATGTCTGCATCTCACTCTAGACCAGGGGTGTCAAACTCATTTGTTACGAGGGCTGGATTTGATATAAATGAGACTTTGGTAGGCGGGGCCATGTTGGACTGGGCCATATTTGGTATATGTGCTTGGCTGAGGAGCCAATGGGGTGAAGCTACCATCTGTGGGATTATGACTGACTGGGCCATATGTGTACCTATTTAAGAGCAGAGATACAAACTTTATGAAGGCACAGACAAACACAAAGATTTAAAAAAACAACCTTAAAGCATACTTAAAATACTGGCACTTGGTTTCAAAGGTGCTTTCTTTGTATTTCTCCCGTTGTATCCTGGGAACTGGGCAAAGGAAGCTCTATCGGTCCTTCCCCAGGGAGCCAAAAGGGGGAGGAGCCTCAGCCAGTAGAAGGAAGAGAGGCTTGGCTCAGTAGCTCTGTTGTGTGACTGTGATAACTTGACAGTGCAAGCTCTTCCTTCCCCCCATTCCTCCCCAAGGGAGGAGCCTCAGCCAATGGAGAAAACAGAGGCTTTGCTCCATAGCTCCTGAGTGATTGAGCAAGCCTTGCAAAGCAAGCTGTGACACAGAAGGAAGCAAGAGAGAGGAAGAAGGAAGCAGATGGCAGCCAGTTGCTCAGAGGCCTGATAGGAGTCCTCTGAGGGCCTGATTCTGCCCCCAGGCCAGATGTTTGACACCCCTGCTCTAGAACCTGAGTACCATCCAGGATTAAGTCAAGGGTTCCCTTCCCTCTAGCACTGCCTTTCTGGCCTCTCAAGCACCTGCCCAATGCCAATGCTATTGCCAGTGGATTTCCTTTTGAAAACAGATTGCAGCCTTTGCATTCCTAATCGAGGTGCGCAGGAGCTGTTCCTCCACTTTTTAATTTATGAGCCTTCAGTTGGGGACCTTTCTGACTTGGGAACATATTGGCTCAGTCTAATGCTTAGAGATTATTAAAGCTGGCGCTATACCTCCACTATCAGGTCTGCAGATCTTTTATTTAGAAGATATGGGGCACTAAACGCACAAAGAGTTCCCGTCACCTCCACAGTAAAACCCCAAGCGCCTGGTAAATGGAATTATATAGCTGTCATCTCCTTTCCCCAAAGTTTTAAGAGTACAATGGGCTCATTTTTTTCCCTCCACTTCTCTCCCCAGCTCAGAACGGAGAGGTCTACTTTGTATTGATTTAAAGTCGTGGAAATAAATAAAACTGCTTCACCACTGTGGTTCACAAGAAATTCATGGTACACTATTGCATGATATATTTGAAGGGCTATTCGGAAACTCTCTTTTCTCCTATGGTGAGTGATTGTGGGGGAGAGAACGGCCAGTGAAATGCTGGCCAGTTCCTGGGGATGCCCAGAGCCTGCAAATCCAGAGGAAAATGGCACAGCTGGATTCTTTCCAAGCAGTGCCTAAGCTAACTTTCTTGATACCATTTTAACTGGACTCTTGGTTGTTCTGGGGGGAAAATCTTTACGTGTTCCCCACACAAGCACTGTTATTCCTTTTTGTCTGCTTTTCCTTTCCTGTGTTGTGTAATAATTAATAATAATTAATATTATTTATTAATATTATTAATTATTATTAATTATTATTATATTAATTATAATATTATTAATTATTACAGCAGCAACAAATTAATTCAATTATTAAACGCTATACAGAGATGTCCCCAATCAAATCAGGCAGCTTTTAAGCCACTATTTTAAACATAAGCCAGCGTGGTGTCATAGTTAGAGGGATAACTGAGATACGGGAGGACCCACCCAGGTTTGAATCCCTCCTCTGCCACAAAAGCTCCCTGAACTAACCTTCAGCTAGAAACCTTTCTCAGCCTAAACTACATCACCGGGTTTTTGCTCTGAGAATTAAACAGCATAAGGGGAAGTGCTATAAAGCAGGATATAAACACCTAAACAAATTAATAAATGGATAAAGAAAGATTAACAGGGAGATCAAACAAAAATATGTTGGAATACTTGCTTTCAGATAACGATCATGAGACAACACGCCAAGTTGCAAGATACTGTGTACAGGTTTACAAACACTGAAAACTGCAGAGCAAGGTCTGATTTTTATGTAGATAATTTAGGATTTTGTATCTTGTATTTTATTATAAAGGTAAAGGTAGTCCCTTATGCAAGCACCAGTCGTTTCCGACTCTGGGGTAATGTCGCATCATGATGTTTTTATGGCAGACTTTTTACAGGGTGGTTTGTCATTGCCTTCCTCAGTCATCTACACTTTACCCCCAGCAAGCTGGGGCCTCATTTTACCAACATCAGAAGGATGGAAGGCTGAGTCAACCTTGAGCCAGCTACCTGAACCCAGCTTCCACCAGAATTGAACTCAGGTTGTGGGCAGAGACTTCTGACTGCAGTACTGCAGCTTTACCACACTGTGCCACGGGGCTGCTATTATACTGTATATATCATTCGTTTAGATTTTAATAATGAAGCTAAGATGTTACATTTTAATGGATTTCCTAATATGACTTAATTGTTTGGACAGTGCTGATCATTGACTGCAATAATAGTGTGGATTATGCATATAACAAACGCAGATGGCAAGTGCCACCTTAGAAGAAGCATTCCCCATCTCTCATATAGGAAGGGGTGGTTCTTCTAAGATGCAACACCCAAGTACCTCATCCAGAAACAAAGGAAGTGTATATTCTGGCTTCAATGATACTATTTTAACTCATATATATAAATACAATTAATAAAAGAGAGAGACAGTAAACTCACATGCTTAACTGTTTACTTTGTTTACACCTGCCTTTCTCCCCAGTGGGGAACCAAAGCAGCTGACATCACTCTTCTATGTAACCCTCATAACAACCCTATGAGGTAGGACTGGCTAAGTATGTGAGTAACCCAAGGTCACCCAAAGCTTCCATGGCAGAGAAGGTGTTTGAATCCAAATCCTAATCTGACAGTCTAACCACTACAAGATGCTGGCTCATTAATTAATCAATCAATCAATCAAGTGCTAGCCTATTAGCAATCACATTTCTACTCTGGCTTAATCTAGGGCAGGGGTGGCCAAACTTGCTTAACGTAAGAGCTGCACAGAATAAATGTCAGATGTTGGAGAGCCGCAAGACATGAATGTCAGATGTTTGAGAGCTGCAAGAGGGGAGGGGGGGAGGGAGGGAGGGAGGGAGGGAGGGAGGGAAGGAAGGAAGGAAGGAAGGAAGGAAGGAAGGAAGGAAGGAAGGAAGGAAGGAAGGAAGGAAGGAAGGAAGGAAGGAAGGAAGGAAGGAAGGAAGGAAGGAAGGAAGGAAGGAAGGAAGGAAGGAAGGAAGGAAGGAAGGAAGGAAGGAAGGAAGGAAGGAAGGAAGGAAGGAAGATGGGAGGGGAGCTAGAAAGAAAGCAACTTTAACTTTAAACGCATTCTCCAAGTGGCTGGGTGGCTTGGCTTGGCGAAACGATTAAAAGACAAATGCCTTCTCCAAGCCAGCTGATGGGGTGGTGCGGGCTTCAAGAGCCTCACAATATGTTTGAAAGAGCCACAGTTTGGCCACCCCTGCTCTAGGGACTGCAGGCACTATTCTGTTTTATCCTTGCCAGCAACCTACAAAAATGGCTCAGGCTGAGAGACAGAAAACACAAAAAGGGAGAAATAAGCCTACAACCAAGAATCCTAACAGGAAACCGGAAAAGATTGGACACCGAGATCATTAAAGGACTATGGCATGTTAGATCAGCTGTATTTATTCTGGATGTGGACCTGCTGGGATTTTCGGCACTTGAAATATATACATGAAATATATACATGAAACTGAAGTGCTAGTGGAGCAGTTTTTCCACTATTAATCCAACTGCTTTTGTTTCAAATGGGTATTCACATTTGCCTTTCATTAACATTTATTCCACTGGAATCATTTGGTATAAGCATCTTAAGAAGATTGCAGTTTCCTTTTTCTCACTGATAGACAGTGAAATAGCATGGTTTCCAAAAAGGTCCGCAAAAATGGCCAAAAGGATGGTGTTCAGTGAAATACTGATATACATACATGTATATTAGTGTCTATGTATGTTAGAGACCACCGCAGAAGGCTGTTCATTTAAAACACATTTGGTCTTTCATTAATTTTCATGTGAATACTTACAATATCTTTTATATCTACTAAAAACTATTTTAAAAAATAAGTTGAGAGAGACAATTTGCCAAGGACAACAAATGTAGGAATGTGAACCCGGGTCTCTCCAGCCCAAGTCTTAACACTCTATGCATGACAACCACAGTGACTTTTCTTAACTGGAATCAGGCAATCTTGACTTAGGCAGCATTTTGTTCCAGCACTGCTAAGACTGGACACCTGCTGGTGGAAGCCAAATCGCTTGAATTAAGAAGCCAGGCCAAAGTTGGACAAGGTGAATCCTTGTGTCACTAGAACTGCTATCACAGAGGCTGCAATACCCCTCTCGGCCTGCAGTGGCACTAAAGCGCATCAAAGAATAGCTGGTAAGGTTGTCCAATAGTGGAAGGAATAAAGTAACTAGCATCCGATCCCTAGTGCTTCCAGTGTAAAACCTCCAGCACCTTACAACAGGATATAAGGGGGTGTACCTGAAGAGCAGGCTGGAAACAAATTAGCTCAGTTTCTGCCCTACAGACGGAGTGGCCTGCACTTGTCAAAAATAGCCAAATGAACTTTGCTTAAGTGATTAGACCAGGGGTGTCAAGCTCATTTGTTATGAGGGACGGATCTGACATAAATGAGACTTTGTCACGCCGGGCCATGTGTGTCATAAAATGCGATGCCAGGTTGCGGAGATATAAACTTTACAGGGCACAGACAAATACAACTAAATACTTTTAAACTTAAAACAAAACATGCTTAAAACATCAGCACACTTGCAATATTTTGTTTAACAGTTTCTGATAATTGACACCTCTTGCTCTGAATTATTGCATCAAAATCTGGAAACAAAGTCTGTGCTGTAGCAACCTTGAGTATGCTGTTCAGGTGTTGTTCCAGTGTGCATCTGTAAGTTGCAAACCAACTTTTTATTTATTTACATTCATTACAAAAATCTCATGCTCTAGGACCCAGGGGAAAACAAAACTATAGTCTTCCTCAGAAAAATAACTGCAACTCCTATGAAGCAGTGCAAGAATAGAGAGACAGCCACATACAGTGGTCAATCTCAGCCTACTATCTGGGAAGCCTATGTTCAAAATCCCCAGTCCACAATGTGCTAGACACACTCTCAGCCGTGCTAGACACACTCTCAACAACACTTTGTTGTTATTCCTCATCTAAACAGCTTCTTGTTACTCCTCATCTAAATAGTTCACATTGCTTTCCTACTGAGAAAGACTGGATCATGAGGGTGGAGGGAACCCAGTTGCACCTAGGAGAGTCCAGGCAAAACAAGCTTAATAAAACAAACACATACAAGGTAGCAAGACAAAAAGCTCTCACCTTGAATAAAACGGTGTTGGTCTTAAAGGAGCTTTTTGCATTTCTCCCTTGCAACTGAGGCAGCCGAGCAAAGCAGCCTCTCTGCTTTTTCCCTCTTCTCCCCTCCATCTTTCCCAAAGGAGAAGGAGGGAGAGGAAGCCTCAGCCAATGGAGGAGCTTGGCTCTGTAGCTCTGTTGTGCGATTAAGGGAGTCTGGCACAGCTCTAGCTTTGATTGAGAGCACCTGGCACACCAGAGCTCTCTTAATCACACAGCAGAGCTACTGAGCCAAGCTCCTCCATTGGCTGAAGCTCCCCCTCCCTTGGAAAAGAGAAAGAGAGAAAGAGGCAGAGGCTGCTTTGCTCGGTTGCGTAGCACTGAAGAATACAATGGCAACCAAAGGAAGAAGAGAGGAAGAAGGAAAAAGATGGTGGCCACATGATTGCAGGCCTGATAGAAGCCCTCTGGGGGACGGATCAGGCCCGCGGGCCACACATTTAACACCCCTAGTTTAGACAAAGCAATGGAGGAATTTCATCCCTTTCTACCAGGAAACAGCAAGGGGAATGGTTCAAGCAGACAACCCATATGCCAGCAGGCTCAGTCTCCATGGGCAAATGGAAACTATCAGCACACAGGACACCAGGGGGGGAATCAACAAGGATCTCCCTAAACAAAGATAAAGGGGGATTAGTAACACCCACATCTAGTATGCAAATTGCTTCCAAGGGAAGCAATGTACAGAAGTAACCACTCAAATCAAAGCAGGAGGAAAACATTCTCATGCGCATTCAATCCAAAGAATCTGTTCTGTCTATACGGAATTGGGAGCGTAAAACCAATGATCCGGCACTCCAGACTGCTCAAATGAAGTTCAGCTGGGTGACTCCTAGCAGCCCTTTGCGACAGAAGCAGGAAGAGGCAGCTGGAAGATCTTCAAGAAATGCAGCTTTGACCCCCATGATGTTTTCAAAGCTATCACAAGCATCTGTCCTTGAAAAGCATAGGATTCTTCCCAAAAGGCTGTTCAAAATGGGTTTATAGCCCCCTCCTCCTTCCTTGCCCCCTTGAGATCCTCTGCTCCAACACAAAAGACTTTGTGGCTGAGCTCATCTTCAGCCATCCTGATCAGCAACATGTCTGGGTTGCTGGCCTCCACGTAAAGTCTGGAGATCTCCTGGAATTGCCACCGATCTCCTCCATCAATTACAGTCCTCAGTTCCCCTGGATAAAATGGCTGCTTTGGAGGGTGGACAGTAGACTGAGGTCTCCCTCCTCCCCAAACCCCACCCTCAAATCTCCAGAAATTTTCCAGCCTGGGGTTGGGAACCAAGCCCTCCTCCTCTCTCTTCTATACGCCATTTCTCGGCTACTTTCTGCTCCAGCCTCCCCTCTTCTTTTCAGCAGGGTTTCTGTTGTGTCGCCACTTCCTCATCATTTCCAATGGGCCCTAAGGCCTGCTCACATTCCATCCCCTTCATAATTTCATAGAATCATGGAGGTGGAAGGGACCTCCAGGGTCACCTAGTCTAACTCCCTGCACAATGCAGGAAACTCAAAACACCTCCCCCTAAATTCACAGGATCTTCATTGCTGTCAGATGGCCATCTAGCCTCTGTTTAAAAGCCTCCAAGGAAGGAGAGTGCACCACCTCCCGAGGAAGCCTCTTCCACTGAGGAATCGCTCTAATGGCCAGGAAGTTCTTCCTAATAGAATCCTAGAGTTGGAAGGGAGCTCCAGGGTCATCTAGTCCAACCCCCTGCATAATGCAGGAAACTTACAAACACCTCCTCCTAAATTCACAGGATCTTCATTGCTGTCAGATGGCCATCTAGCCTGTGTTTAAAAACCTCCAAGGAAGGAGAGCCCACCACCTCCCGAGGAAGCCTGTTCCACTGAGGAATCACTCTAATGGTCAGGAAGTTCTTCCTAATAGAATCCTAGAGTTGGAAGGGAGCTCCAGGGTCATCTAGTCCAACCCCCTGCACAATGCAGGAATCTCAAAAACACTTCCCCCTAAATTCACAGGATCTTCATTGCTGTCAGATGGCCATCTAGCCTCTGTTTAAAAACCTCCAAGGAAGGAGAGCCCACCACCTCCCGAGGAAGCTTGTTCCACTGAGGAACCGCTCTAACAATCAGGAAGTTCTTCCTGATGTTGAGCCGGAAACTCTTTTGATTTCTCCACATGTAACACCCTGCTGCCATCCACACCAAATGGCTCAACCTTGGAGAAAAACAGGTTGCTTACCTGTAACTGATGATCTTCGAGTGGTCATCTGTGCAGTCCCACACATGGGTCTTGCCGTAGGCAACGGATCCGTACCTCGGAGTCTCTAATAGCTCACCTAGAGCGCTTTTTGGCGCGCTTCCCACTCGCTCTGGGGAGCAGGCATCGACTGCGCATGCCTGGAGCAAGGGGGAGGCGCCATTCCCACTCAGTTTCTTCCAGCCGCCACTGACACTCTACAAAGGTAAACATCAAGGCAGAGAAAGCCAGCAGTGGAGAAGGCTGGGTGGGTGTGTGTGACTGCACAGATGACCACTCGAAGATCATCAGTTACAGGTAAGCAACCTGTTTATCTTCTTCGTGATCTCTGTGCAGTCCCACACATGGGTGACTAGCCAGCTAAAGGTCATGGAGGTGGGTGCTGGCAAGAAAAAGAATATTAGTCACAACATCTAAAAGTCAGAAAGAAGCGAATGCACTCACCAGTCACTTCAGTGGAAGATGGACCTGAGGACCGCTTGACCGAAGAAGGCGTCTCGTCTGGCAAGAACGTCCAAGGCATAATGGGAGACGAACGTGGACGGTGAGGACCATGATGCCGCAGCACAGATGTCCTCCAAGGAGACGCCGTGCAAGAAGGCTGAAGACGTCGAGACTGCTCTAGTTGAGTGAGCCTTAAGGCCCTTAAGGTAAGGGTTGCTTAGCAACTTCGTAACACAACCGAATTGCACTGGATACCCACTTAGAGAGTCTCTGGGTTGAAATTTTGTGCCCTCTGTGAGGATTGCCGTAGCCCACCAAAAAGTTAGGGTCCTTATGGAACGGTTGTGTACGAGACAGGTAAAAGGACAAAGCTTTTCTGATGTCGAGGGCATGTAGAGCTCTTTGCCCAGGGTCCTTGGGATCAGGAAAAAACGTTGGCAACGAAGTGGATGTTGACAGATGAAATTGTGACACAACTTTGGGTAAGAAGGAAGGGTCCGGTCTTAAGACCACCTTGTTCTTATGAAAGACTGTATAAGGAGAGTCAGAGCGGAAGGCACACAAGTCACTGGCCCGTTCGCCGGAAGTAAGAGCAACCAATAAGGCAGTCTTCCAAGACAGCAGACTAAGGTCCACGGTGGTTTCATAAGATGTGAGAGCACTAACGATAAACTCCAAACTGGTACAAACGGTTTGATAGGAGGATGAAGGTGCAACATGCCCCTTAGGAATGATTTGGACAGCCTATGAGAAAAAACAGTCTGGCCATCAATAGATTCGTGGAAAGCAGAAATGGCTGAAAGGTGAACCTTTAAAGAGGAGTAGCTGAGACCTGACACTTGCAAGGACAGTAGGTATTCCAGGATCGAGGGCAGGGGTACAGATTCTGGGTGGAGATGTTGGGATGATGCAAAGGAACAGAAGCGCTTCCACTTGCACTGGTAAGAATGCCTGGTGGAAGGCTTTCTAGCATTTAGTATAACTTCAGCTACTCTTGAAGATAGGGATGTGGACGAATTCTCCAAGCTGTAAGGGCCAGAATTTGAGGGTTGTGGTGTAGCACCTGGCTGTGAGCTTGGGTGAGGAGATCGCCTGCTAGGGGGAGGCAGCGGTAAGTGTGGCAGGACATCTGAAGAAGCCTTGTGAACCAGGGTTGCCGTGGCCACCATGGTGCTATCAGAATGCAGTCTGTGCCATCCCGAGCAATCTTGAGTAGTGATCGGGTAATTAGAGGAGTTGGTGGGAAAAGATAATGCAGAGGACCCCTCCAGATGTGAAGGAAAGCATCGTTGCCTCTCCTGGTATAAAAGAGAGGGCATTTCGAATTGTCCTTCGAAGCAAAGACATCTATTTTGAGAGTTCCGAAACAAACAAAAATGCGATGCAGGTAGAGTGGATTGAGGGACCATTCGTGGTCGTCTATGCAAATCCTGCTGAGAGAGTCGGTCAGGTCATTCTCTATGCCTGGAAGGTGTATGACAGTCAGGTAGATGTTGTTTTTGATACACCATTCCCAGAGCAGTATGGCTATGCGGCACAGCCGGAGAGATCTGGTGCCGCCCTGTTTGTTCACATAGAACACTGTGGCCATATTGTCTGTTGTGATCTGGACGTGTCGATCCCTCACAGATGGAAGGAACGATTGAAGGGCCCTGTGCACGGCAATGAGTTCTAGGCAGTTTATGTGCATAGCCCTCTCGGCCGCAGTCCGCAGTCCTCTGACAGTTTTGTCCTCTAAGTGGGCTCCCCATCCCCACTTGGAGGCGTCTGTGGTTACGATGACAGAGGGAGGAAGAAGAACGAAAGGCATCCCGCAAAGCAAATTGTCTGGTACACCAAGCTAGGGAAAGCAGAGCATTCTGAGGGGCAGTGAGAACAGTATTCTGTGGTTGTAGGTGTGGATGGTAGGCACGAACAAACCAAAGCTGGAGATGTCACATGTGCAGTCTTGCAAATCGAAGGACCGACGTGGACCATGAGGCCCAGGAGACGTTGTATGGTGATTGCAGGCTGCATAGGGGTATGTTGGACCAACTGGGCCAGGGACGTAATGGTTCAGGCACGATCCTCTGCAGAGACGAGCACCTATGAACCGCAAGTCCTGAGTTGGGGTGAGGTTCGTGGTAAGGAGAAGGAGAGTGAGGAAGACGGCGTCGAACTGGAGAGCGGGACCAGACCCGTTGTGTGGAGACCTGTGTGGAAGACTCTCTATATAGTGGAGAGACTGCAATGTCCCGAAAAGACCTGGATTGAAACCTCGAACGGGTAGGGTCCGAGGAGGGGTTGGGTTCCAGGATGTCGTATGGTACGACGCTATGGATTGAGGGGGAATGAGACCCGATCGGTATAACCTCCACCGTAGGTGGAGAGTGCAGAGTTAGCTGCGGCATGTCAGAGATAACATCAGAGGGCGCCGAGAGCTCTGCTGGTATGATTGGAGCCGAAGCCATCGGGTTGGATTGCAAGATCGAAGTCGATGGTGTCGGATCACGGGACTTCTTTGGAACCGAGGTCGGCGAATTCGAGTGACGAGACTTCGAAGCCGAGGTCGGCGAATCCGAGTGACGAGACTTCTTCGAAGCCTTATGGCTGTCGGAGTGCTTAGATGGTCTCTTGTCAGACTTATGCTTTTTCGGAACGTGAAGAGCAGCCGACGCAGCCGAATCTCTCGCTCGTTGTGGGGGAGGCGACAAATCCGAGGTAGGCATAGCCCGAAGAGACTTTTCAAGCAGAAAACTTTTAAGTCTAGCTGCTCGGTTTTTCGCACTTGTTTTCCAAAGCTGGCGCAGTGAGGGCAAGTGTCCACCCTATGCGATTCGCCCAGGCAGAAAAGGCAGTAAGAGTGTCCGTCTGAAGTGGGGATTTTAGATCCACACTTCCGACATTTCTTAAAGGTGATTTTCCCTTCCATACGCTCCGGATAAGGGAGGGAAGGAAGGGGGGGGGGAGGAAAGGGGAAAGAAAGCGCAGAATAGGGCTCTTTTAAAAAAAAAAATCTATGGATGAAGGAACTAGGCGAAGGAGAAGATAAAGATGAAGAAATACGATACCAACAGGAGGGAAAGATGAGCCAAAGAGAGGAACGCAACAAGGTAGGTGTTGTCCGGGCGGCGGAAAGGAAGAAACTGAGTGGGAATGGCGCCTCCCCCTCGATCCAGGCATGTGCAGTCGATACCTGCTCCCCAGAGCGAGTGGGAAGCGCGCCAAAAAGCACTCTAGGCGAGCTATTAGAGACTCCGAGATACGGATCCGTTGCCTACGGCAAGACCCATGTGTGGGACTGCACAGAGACCACGAAGAAGATTAGGCCTGTTGTCTTGGCTCCCAGTTTCATCTTTTCTCCACCCTCTCTGGAAACCATTCTTGGAACACAGCTCCCTCGGCAGTCTTTAGGTGCTTTCAATGATTTTGGTATTGATACCGAGTTTTTCTGCACAATGGCTTACAGCTCTGTTCACTCTGTCTCAATTTTATACACTCAACAACCCTATGAGGTAGGTCAGGCTAAGAGCGTGATTGGCCCAAGGTCACCCAGCAAGCTTCCCTGGTCTGATGCCACACCACACTGGCTCTTCCCTTAGCTTTTTATGAGCAGCTTTACTGAAATTGATTTGGATCTGATTTGTAAAGAAGAAGAAGAAGAAGAGGAAGAGGAGGTGATGGCGGTGACTGGATTTATACCCTGTCCTTCATTACCCCATAGTCCCGTGGTGCAGAGTGGTAAGCTGCAGTACTGCAGTCAAAGCTCTCCGTTCATGGCCTGAGTTTGATCCCAGCACAAGATGGGTTCAGGTAGCCAACTCAAGGTTGACTCAGACTTCCATCCTTCTGAGGTCAGTAAAATGAGGACCCAGCTTGCTGGGAAGAAAGTGTAGATGACAATGGCAACCACCCAATAAAAAGTCTGCCATGAAAATGTCGTGATGCGACGTCACCCCAGAGTCGGAAACTACTGGTGCTTGCACAGGGGACTATCTTTACCTTTTTTACTTCATTACCCATAGGTAGTGAAGGTGTTATACAACAACTCTTTTTATTGCTTACAATTGGAAGGACTTCTGACCAAAAGCAGACTGGAAATTTTTAAAATGTGGAAAGATAAACAGATCTGTGCTTGACCACAGCCCATCTAGCAACAACAGGTGTGGCATCATGGACTGGTCTGAGGGGTTCAGATTGGTAACCCTGCCGGCACACTGCCCCTTGGCAGATACCTAACCATGCCAACCCCCGATGTCGGACTCATTCCCACGGGTTTCCCCAGGGCAAAAGGCAGCATAACCTTGAAAAGCTAATGTCATTCTGGCAGACTGTCAGTTTCCTTCTGACATTCCTTCGTCCCCTTCCTGTCTGATTAGCATTCTCAAAGGCTCTGCGCCCGTTCAGATCCCTCCTAATAGTCTTGCTGTGCCACTCCAGAAAGATTCATATTGTGCATTAATAATTATAATGCTCCTTTAAATGGTGGGGATGGCACTCGCTGCTCCCACTCGCCCGATTGCTCCCCTGTGATGGCTCTGATCTCATTTGCTATGACAAGAGGCATCTGGAGCAGGCAGCGAGCCCCACTCGACTACAGCTTCACACAGGCCACGGGCTCCGAGCAGGAAAGAGACCTGGAGATCCCTTGCAAAGGGGCCACGGGGAGGAGGTTCCACATCTGGCCTCTCCTTTATGGAAATATATTATTGAAGGAGCTGGGGATGTTTAGGAGGCAGCTGAGAGGTGATATGATCAACATCTTCAAGGATTGAAGGGCTGTCATATAGAGAATGGGGTGGAATTGTTTTCTGTGGCCCCGGAAGGTAGGACCAGAACCAATGGGTTGAAATTAAATCAAAAGAGTTTCCGGCTCAACATTAGGAAGAACTTCCTGACTGTTAGAACAGTTCCTCAGTGGAACAGGCTTCCCGGGAAGGTGGTGGGCTCTCCTTCCGTGGAGGTTTTTCAACAGAGACTGGATGGCCATCTGACAGCAATGAAAATCCTGTGAATTTAGGGGGAGGTGTTTGTGAATTTCCTGCATTGTGCAGGGGGTTGGACTAGATGACTCGGGAGGTCCCTTCAAACTCTATGATTCTATTATTATTATTATTACTATTACTATTATTATTTTAATATTCCATCCCACCATCTCTGCAAGCGGACTCAAGGCAGCTAACAGTTTAAAACAATTCGAAAATACAACTTAAAACAATAAAGCAACAATTAAATACATAAAATACATATCATGGTGCTGTTAACAACTTCAATTGGTGGGATCGTAACTTTCTTTCTGACAGTGATCCTATGGAGGTTGTAATTCCTTACGAGTAATATCGCTCAGCAGTGTAGGGTGGCAGTCCTCTCTCATTTAAATGTTAAAAGCCTGCCAAAATAGTTCAATTTTACAGGTCCTGCGGAATTGGGAGAGATTCCACAGGGCCCTTATGGCCTCCAAGAGGGCGTTCCACATTGCTGGTGCTGCCATTGAGAAGGCCTTAGCCCGTGTAGAGCATAATCTGACCTCCCTTGGTCCGAGGATAGACAGCTGGTTTTATGTCGCTAAACACAGTGCTCTCTGGGGAACGTATGGAGAAAGGCGGTCTCATAGATAGGCAGGACCTCGACCATTTAAGTGGAGGTGCAGGAACTGCTCCATTCAAATCACCCCATAAGAACTAAATCTGCCCCTCCAGAGGTCTAATTAATGAGTGCAAAACCCTTACAGACAACCAAATTGTGCTTATTCTGTTTTTTTTAAAATTAACAATATTTGAGAAATTAGATCTTAAACTCACGTTATACTTTGTTTTTGCAATTCTGCATTAATTCGCCTCATTTCTACCCTTGAGCACACTAACATTTTCAATTTATTTACCTGGAAAACATCTATGCCTCTCCAGAGACCAACCTGAGGTAGCTTACAACCGAAACAAGAAAACAAGCCATTGGAAAAAACCAAAGCCATTAAAAACAAGCAAGTGCACAAAAACAGCAAAACGCACACCAAGTAGCCTAAAATGGTAGACAAAACTGGTGAGAAGCAGACCACAGAACAGTTAAAAAAACCCAGATTAAACTGTGTATCTTGGCCTGTTGCCTAAAAGACAGATATCTGGCTATGGGCCTAGCGTACCATTATTATTAATAATAAATCCTATTATCAATGAGATGTTCCATGTGTACAAGAACGAATTAACAGAAGCTGGGGCTTCTTATACAGAAGGTTGGAGGTGTGGTAACCCTTCCCAGGTCAGTAATTGGCCATCACTCTCTCCAGTCTGATTGGTTCCTGATGCTATAAAAGGGGAGGAGACGCAGCAGTTAGCCTGTTAGGACAGCATGAAACTCCTTTACAGGTCCTAATTATGGGGCTTTTTCCTCAACAACTAAATGCCCAGATTGGAAAAATCGAAAAGACTTTGTTCTGCTTAGCAGGTGGTGACATAGTCTCTGGAATCACTTGGTTGCAGGACCCAAGATAATTTTATCTATTTATTTATTTTTATTTTTGCATATTTCTATTCCACCCATTCCCTGTAGGGCTCAGGGCAGAGTACAACATCTGATAAAACAATAAAATACAATTAAAACATTCTATATTCTAATTTGTGGTGTGGACATCCTAGCTTGAGCAGTCCTGCAACAGTACATTCTTGGTGTGGTGATGAAGGAAGCAGGAAAATGGCAATACCGATCCTGCAGTGACCTGAGTTCAAATCCTACATCACCCAAGAGGAACTCTCACTCTGGAAAGGGCCTTTCAAAATCGGAGGACACTAACATTTAGAAAATGATGTTGTTGTACTGGAATTTTGGGGTGATAGGTATGAATGACAGGCTTTAAGGGTGGACCTTTAATTACTATTGAAATATATGGTGTGCATCTATTTTTTTTTAAATAGCAATTTGTAGCCGATTTTTTTTTAAAAAAAACTTCTATTGATTGTGTAAGATCTTGGGAGCTAAGCAAGGTTGGCCCTGGCTAGTACTTGGCTGGAGACCTCCAAGGAATACCAGGGACATGACGCGGAGGCAGGCAGTAGTGAACCTCCTCTGACCATCTCTTGCCTTATTTATTTAGTTATTTATTTTTCGCATTTATATACCGCCCTCCTCGCCGAAGCAGGCTCAGGACTGCTAACAACAACATTAAATCCACAATAAAACAATAAAACCATACAATAAAAACAATTACAGTAAGATCAATTAAAATTAACAATTGCCCTTTAAATACTGAACAAATTTTTAAAACAGTTTTGGTGCTAAGTTCCATACCATGATGTTAAGCAGCTCTGTACTTTAGTTGAAGGCCAAATGAAAAAGTGTTGTTTGACAAGCCTTGCAGAATTGGTCAAGGTCCCGCAAGGCTCTAACATCATCAGGGAGTTGGTTCCACCAGTGGGGGGCCGCAACAGAGAAGGCTCTTTCTCTAGTAGCCTTCAATCTTGCCTCCCTCGGCCCGGGGATTTCTAATAGGTTCTGTGATCCAGATCTGAGTACCCTCTGGGGAATATATGGGGAGAGACGGTCCCTAAGATAGGCAGGTTCTCGGCCATATAGGGCTTTAAAGGTAATAACCAGCACCTTTTAGCGAATCCAGAATACTATTGCAGCCAATGCAGTCTCCACAGCCCCGGCTGCACATGATCCTGAATAGAGAGACCCAGTAACAGCCTGGCTGCAGCATTCTGCACCAGCTGCAGCTTCCGGATTCGAGACATGGGCAGCCCCATGTAGAGGGCATTACAGTAGTCTAGTCTCGAGGTAACCGTAGCATGAATCACTGTTGCTAAGTCGCTGTGCTCTAGGAAGGGTGCCAGCTGTCGTGCCCGCCTAAGATGGAAAAAGGCGGATCTCGCAGTGGCTGCTATCTGGGCCTCCATAGCCAATGTGGGCTCCAGTAGCACCCCCAAGCTCTTTATTTTAGGCGCCGATATCAGTGGCGACCCATCAAAGGCTGGTAAAGGGATTTCCCTTCCCAGGCCACCACAGCTCAGACAAAAGACTTCTGTCTTCGTTGGGTTCAGCTTCAGATGACTCAGCCTGAGCCACCGTGCCACAGCTTGTAACGCCGGGGCCAGTTTTTCTGGGGCGGAGGCAGGCCGGCCATCCATCAGCAGATAAAGCTGAGTGTCATCAGCCTTGAGAACCCTGTGGGGTCTGTGACTTTACAGCACTTCCCACTACCACCACCAAGAGGGAATAGGTAAAAAACACATAAATTAACCATACCTATAGATTCAAACCATTTCCATCACTTTGCTAGAAATCCTATGCTTAAACTATCCTGAGAGTTTGAAGAATATAACATAATAAGAACATCAGAGAAGCCATGTTGGATCAGGCCAATGGCCCAACACTCTGTGTCACACAGTGGCCACACACCCCGCAAGTGCCATCAGAAGGTTCACAAGTGGGTCTAGGAGCCCTTCCACTTTGCCACCCCCCAAGCACCAAGAATACAGAGCATCACGGCCCCAGACAGTTCCAATAATATATTGTGGCTAATAGCCACTGATGGACCTCCGCTCCATATTTTTATCCAAACCCCTCTTGAAGCTGGCTATGCTTGTAGCCGCCACCACGTCCTGTGGCAGTGAATTCCATATGTTAATCACCCTTTGGGTAGGATTGTGCTGGCTAGGGATTAGAACAAACTAAAGTTTATATCTCCGCCACCTGGCATTACATTTTATGACACACACGGCTCAGCCCTACAAAGTCCCATTTGTGTCCAATCCGGCCCTTGTAATAAATGAGTTTGACACCCCTGCAATGCCTTAACGTATTTTGTTTTTCAGTACACACACACACACGTGTTGATAGGTTTGTGTTAATGCATGAAACTTCTTCACTTTCTGCTTTCAATAAAAGAGGGAACAAACTGAGGTTGCATGTTTCAAAACCCTGAGAGTACAATAGATAGCAAATCATTGCTCTTATTCCCAGGGGTTGCTTTGTAGAAAAATAGGTGGTGGAGCTCATTAGCATAACTCATTAGCATATGCCACCTCCCCCCAGCCAAAAACAACCCAGTGCAAGACAGGAGAGTCCCAGGTAAGTGAGACCTGCTTGGGCTGGCTAGGGATCCAGCCAGCTCAAGCAGGCCTCGCTCACTTGGGGCTCTCCTTGGCTGCCCCCCCCCACAGTCAAAAGGCCAGCAAGTCACCCACCACCAATCACATAAGAAGTGGAGAAAGGGTGGAGTGGGCTTCTCCAGGGGTTAATGAGGGCTGCTGGGAGTGTGGCAAAGCTCCTGGTGGCTGGCTGGCTGCCCGCTCTCCTAATCCAGGGATTGTTATGCAGCTGCACCTACTATTCAATGGACAAGGTAGGAAGGTGGGGAGGAGGAGGGGGAACCCTCAGAAAGGTTCAGGAGCTGTGCACTGGGAACTCCTGCTGAATTCAAGGCCTGCTTATTCCAAACACAATTGCTGTAAACCAATTGATGGGGGAAGAGGCGAGGGAAGGAGGAAAGAGGGAGGTCACAGGAGAAATCTGGAAAGTTATTTTTGGTTTGTTTTCAGAAAAAAAGAAGAGGCGAAAGGGGGTGGTATTCCTCTTTTCTGCAAAAGTTTCTATTAAAATTTTAGACAAACAATCTCCATGTCCTTCCCCCCCCCCTCCCCCCTCCCATTCTGCCTGTGGGCTCTATGCTATTTCTATGCAAATAACAACCTCGTGGTTTATATCTTATTATATCCACCCGAGCTGCAGCGACGTGACCCGAGACGTGTGAGAAAGGCAGGCAGAGAAGAGAGAAAGAGAGAGAGAAAGGGGGTGGGAAAAGAGAGAGAGAGAGGATGTTCACTGAAGTGTGAAAAAATATTGTCAGGAATGAGCGGCAAAACACACACACACCACTACTGCCAGGATAACGAGTTTATTTCAGAGCCTCTCCCTCCCCATGTGTACAACCAGCATCTTTTAAAATTCATTGGGCATCAGGCGATCATGCGCTATCCATCTGCCATCCCAGCACCATTTGCATTTCATGCCTCCTGGCTTTTGATGTGCTGATACTTTGATGCAGGTGGGAGATGTGCATTATCATTATTTCAATTTACGGGGGGGGGGGGGGGGAGATGGAGACGGGGAGGAGGGTCAGTGGGCTTGGTGTGGTGTGCCCGCACAGGCACGCTCTCTTGCTCACACACTAAGGCGAGAAAAGAATGATGTTGCAGCTTCTCCACTCAGCTGCTGATGCTTAAAGGGGAAGGCGAAGTGGGGAGGGGGAGGAAGGGGCTGCAGAGTCAGAAGCAGCACTGCCTGGGCACACCAGGGCCAGCCTGAGACTGCAGCTTTTGTGACGCTACAACACTCCTTGGCAAAGATCCTTTTCACAAATTAGTTTAATCTATTCACAAAAGCCAAGAGAGAAACTACCGTATATAATTCTGTCTAGCATGGATAACTTTCCCTCCCCTTCCTTCCTTGCTTCCTCCCTTCCTTTGTTTTTACACTTAATGGTCTTTTAAAAAAATGAGATGACCCTTTTAATCGGCGTAAAAGGAAACATTTATTTTATTAAACCATGGATTTGGAAAACATTAAAATCAGCAACAACAAAGTATAGTAGCAAGCACTCTTGGATAAAAATTGAAAAAAATGTGTTTGGAAGAGCAGCAAGTAAAATATGACCAACGATGGTAATGCTGATTTGGACATGTTTTTTTTCAGGCCCCCACAAGGGCCTCTAGAAGAAAAGGAAGAAAGCGCAAAGGAGGCCCTTCTCAGAAGTAACCCACAGCACCTCGAATGGTGGGAAACACCCAATGAACGGGACGCAGGCTCAGTATGGTCCTACATGTATATACAGCTTGATACAATATTGCTGCTGAAATAGGCTTGCAGGAGAATTGTATAAAATGCATGGGCACATGAGAAGGCACAGCACTGCTGCAGCATTCTTTGAAAGAATGGCATGTACGGCAATTCTACAGGGAACCTCTCACCAGGAACAAGGAAGCTACGTACGTTTCTGACTTAGGGCTCAGGATCCAGTTCTGAGATATGCTGGGGAAGGTTTCGGATCTATAGGCCACATTACATTAACCAAACCTTTCCTCTTCCTTCCATCATGTATCCCCTCCCCGCAACACCATGTGAGCACATGCACAAAACAAAGCTTGCTCCGCCTAACCTTTTCAACTGCTTTGACGTCAGAGACTCATCAGCTGGCCTAGTGGATTATTATGGACCACGTATGCTCAGGAGGACCAAGATGTCCCTACAGGAAGAGTCCCCAGCAGCTGCCCCTGTTGCTGCCTGCAGGGAGGAAGGCAGAGGAAGGGCTCCTGCACCTCAAAGCCTCCTCGCGCCTTTTCCTCCCTGTAAGGAAGCACTGACTGTTGCAGCCTCAGGACAGTCCTGTTTCTGCAGCCAGAAAGAAGAGAAAGGTGGACAGGAGAACCGGCTGTTTCTCTTGCTGTGTGTCAACTCATCTCCTCTCTATTTCTTAGCAGCTAATTTCCTTGCACACATGAATACACACACAGTCTCAACAACGAGGGAAAATACATGCCTGGACTCCACTGTTTTTCCTGGCTTTGCTGCCTAAAAGATCCTTCAACTGGAGATGCCTGGGACTGAACCTGGGATCTTCTGCATACGACACAGGTGCTCCATCCCTGAGATATGCCCCTTGAACCTGGGTGGCTAAGGTTTCTCTCTCACACACAAACACACACTTTAAGTTTTATGCAACAGCACCAAAGCACAAGCTCACCCCTCCTGCCCCATATAGAGTACCAGAACCCCTCTGACCTTGATGCCATTGCGGTGTTGCAAGCCTTCAGGATTAGACTGCCACCCACAGAAAGGAAATAAATGTGAAGTTTCCCCCATCCACCCTCTCTCTGTCTGTAATTCAAGGGCAAATTGTTTCTCTCTTCTGCACACAAGAAGCCTGGCTCTCGAGCATAAATCTCCAACAGCTGCTGCCTGGGTGGCGGAGTGATTTAAGAGCCTTGGCCTTTGACTCTTGCTTCCAACCCTGTTTAAAACCTAAAGTGGGACGGGTTTGGGGTTGGGGCAATTTCATCCCCAGAGGACAATTCATTCACATACAGAATGCAGGCCTCCAAATGAGGCAGCCTCTCCTCCCCACCCCCTTGTTCTTTGCACAGGGAAGGCTTCAACCAGGGAAACAGAGCCCGGCAGAGAGAAAGAGAGAGAGAGAAGAGTGTCAAGCTTAAATAAACTCAGGTACGAATCTGGCAACGGGATGATCCACCTGTTAACATAAACACCACAACAATGGCATAATAATGCTGCCACCAGAATTTATAAGCATCAACAGAACGCGTCCCCTCCTACAATGTTCAAAGTGCACTGAGTTGGTTCACAAGCAATGCCCAGCCACCAGTTTGGTGCTACGGGAACGTAAGAACCAAGGAAGAGCCCTGCCGGATTAGGCCAACAGTCCATCTAGTCCAACATCCTGTCTTACTCAGTGGCCAGCCAGCTCCTCTGGAGGGTCAACCACAGGGCAGAGAGGCCATGTTCTCTCTTATGACTGGATTTCAGATGTTGACTGACTGACTATGGAACACAGTACAAGCCCTGTGTTCATGTTCTCCTCTTCCCCTCCTGTGTTCAAATCAGTGCATTATTACCCATTTAGCACATAAGGTGCTCTTACATCTCAAACAACAAGCTCATGGTTGGCATTTCCCCTCCAAACGGAAAGTGCAAGCAATTTTCGACCCCTGACATCAAAGTCCTGGATTAGAGAGGAAACATAAAAGGTAGTTTGCCAGAGCAGATGCAACAGCAAACTATGGTTTGCACTAAATAGGAAGCAACTAATTAGATGAAGCATATGAGGAGAGGAAGGAGACTGCAGTCAAGCACAGGAGTCTTTCCTATAACAGCAAACTAGGGCTTGGTGTTATGTTTGAACTATCCCATTATCTTAGTCTTGCAGACAGGGAGCTGCAGGTAAAAAGTAACATCATCACACAGCTGGCAACATGGGATGCTCTGGTATGTAGCAAAAACTCTATGGTAAAAAGGCTGTCCAAATATCAGGGCATCTGGGTCACCAATGATGAGATGACATCACTTTCTGGTGCCATGATGTTGCTGCCACCCCCTGCCAGTTGTGAGAAGGGACTTGGCAAGGCTACCTTGACCAAAGGTGTCTTAATAAATTCATGGCTGAGGAACAAGTGGCTATTTAATTGGCAGCTCAGTCAGTATACGGTACTACTTAAAGTAGAGAAGATTGTTCCTGACTCTGCATGTTCCAGCTCCTTCCAATACTATTACAAAAACAGGGACAGATAAGCCTCTCACCATTCCATGCACTAAAAAGCATTTCATGATACCTGGAGAGGCCAAATGTCATTTGGCACAGGAGGTAGCCAGATGTACAACTTATGGACTTATTCAGGCCCCACAATGGCCTTTAGTAGCAAAGTTGAAACCTTCCATTTTGATTTGTTTACTTCATTTCTGCACTGCCTTTCTCCCCAGTGGGGACCCAAAACAGTTTACATGGTTCTCCTCGCCTTCATTTTATCCTCACAACAACCCTAGCCAGCTTCTATAGTAGAGTGGGAATTCGATCCTGGGTTTTCCAGATCCTGATATGAAACTCTACGGTACATTGGATTAACCGTGGGAATCAGACAGAGAGATGGATCCCTTAAGAACATAAGAGAAGCCATGTTGGATCAGGCCAACGGCCCATCCAGTCCAACACTCTGTGACACACAGTGGCCAAAAACCTTATATACACACATACACTGTGGCTAATAGCCACTGATGGACCTCTGCTCCATATTTTTATCTAAACCGCTCTTGAAGGTGGCTATACTTGTGGCCGCCACCACCTCCTGTGGCAGTGAATTCCACATGTTAATCACCCTTTGGGTGAAGAAGTACTTCCTTTTATCTGTTTTAACCTGTCTGCTCAGCAATTTCATCAAATGCCCACGAGTTCTTGTATTGTGAGAAAGGGAGAAAAGTACTTCTTTCTCTACTTTCTCCATCCCATGCATTATCTTGTAAACCTCTATCATGTCACCCCGCAGTCGCATTAAAGAATTAAATGCCTCTAACAAGTTATCCACATTTCTTTCAAAAGCCAGATAGAAAAAGAATATGAGGTTGCTTAGCACCAAGGACCATCCTGAAGGCACTTACTCCCCATGCTGAAAACACACGGGCAAAACCAAATATAATAATCACCTATGCACCTTGCTGACACCTGAATGCTTGCACAGACATCTTGGAGGAGGCCATTCAATAAGCAGGAGATAACCAGCAAGAGTGTTCTAGCCTTTAACAGATGACAACGCTAGCACTTCCAATGGAAGAAGTTTGGAACAGGGCTCTGAAAGATGACCTTAACAGACAAGTGGGCCTCATATAGGAAAATCCATTCCCACAAAAATGCTAATACCGGGGCTAAATTCAAATACTTTTAAACAGTCAGTTTATTTGGTTGGAGCATCTGTGTGCTGCTCTGTCATACATATTCAAAGCACCTTATACCTATTAATAAGAATCAAGATTTTAAAAAACTCACTGCACAGAATAGAGAACACCAGGGTAACTGAACAAATCACAATAACCTTGTGAGGTAGGTTAGGATAAGCCAATGTCACACAGTCAGCTTTCATGGCAGACTGGGGATTTGAACCTGGGTCCCACAGATCTTAGCCTGAAACTCTCACCACTGCACTACATTGGACTGACTGTGGAAATCCCTCACATACAGAGTTCCCTCTAAGTGTGAGCTAGCTCACAGATTTTTAGCCTCCAGCTCACATAGTTTTGTGTTAGCTCAGGAAGGACGACCCCAGAGCACACCAATTTATGCAGTAGTTCACAACCAGGGGTGGAATTCTAGCAGGAGCTCCTTTGCATATCAGCCCACACACCTCTGATGTAGCCAGTCCGCCAAGAGCTTACAAAAAAGTGCCTTGTAAGCTCTTGGAGGATTGGCTACATCAGGGGTGTGTGGCCTGATATGCAAAGGAGCTCTCGCTAGAATTCCACCCCTGCTCACAACTTTAACACCAGTAGCTCACAACTTTAATGCCAGTAGCTCACAAAGTAGAATTTTTGCTTGCAAGACTCTGCAATTTAGAGGAAGCATTGCTCACATAAAGACTTCTCTGGTAGTTAAGAATCACTGGACATCCACTCTCGGGGTCCTTCCCACTTGGTCACTACCAGGGGACATGATGAAGGCACCACCTTTGTGGAACTCCTCCCTCTGTACTGATGTCAGGTATTATTTACCCAGGCATTTGACAGAATTTAGTTGAAAACCTACTGTTAAAATTCATTTTACTGGTGGAATTACTTATTTAAAAGATTTATAATCTGCTCCGTCAACTGGAGATTTATCACAGGTTTGGTTTTATATTGATTTTTTGCTTTAAAAAGAATGTCATAAGCTGTTTAGAGAGCATTTGTTAAGCAAAGTAGAAATACTTTAATAACAATAAAAAGAGGAATCAACTAGAATAAAACCAAAATTAAGTCAGATGTGTAAAGCCAGCATGGTGCAGTGGTTAAGAGCAAGACCAGCATTGATTCCCCCACTCCTCCTCCACAGGGAGCCTGCTGGGTGACCTTGGGCCAGTCACAGTTCTTTCACTCAGGCCCAACTACCTCACAAGGTGACTGTTGTGGGGAGAGGAAGGGAAGGTGATTATAAGCTGCTTTAGAGAAAAGCAGGGTATAAAACTCCAACTCTTCTTTTTCTTCTAATTATTATAATCACCTCTTTAAAATCCATCATCAGCTGGAATTTCTTTTTTAAAAAAGGCTGAAAATCCCCCAGTAATGCTAATTTAAACAACTGCACCATGCATTTTTTTAGGGGAAATAAAAAGAGGCAGGGGCTTTGTCATATGTCTTCTAGGAGCCCCATGGCGCAGAATGGTAAAGCTGCAGTACTGCAGTCGGAGCCCTCTGCTGCAGTACTGCAGTCGGAGCCCTGAGTTCGATCCCGGTGGAAGCTGCACAGAGCTTTTACATAGTATTGTCTACTGCAGGGGTCCCCAACCCCCGGGCCGGGGACCAGTAGTGGGCCGCTGCCTGTTTTCCATGAGCCGCGCAGCCTTGCCACCCCCCCTCCACGGGCCTCCCCCCCCTTTCCTTTTCCTTCCTTCGCCCCCGGCACAGCCTCCCCACCTCTTCCCCCTCCCACCGATCAGCCGCCAGCTGCCCTTCCTTTCCCTTCCCATCCCTTTGCCTCCCGCCCCCCTGTGCCTGGGCTCTGCAGCCGCAGCGTGCCTGCCTCCTCCTCTGTCACCTCTTTTGCTTCCCTTCCTGTTGCCCCCCCCCCCCGCCCTGCCTGCCACAGCATGTCTGCTTCCTCCTCAAAGCCCACCACTGCCACCCGCCCCCTCCTTCCCTTCCTATCCCGTCACCTCCCCCTTGCCCCCCCCCGCGGCAGTGGCACGCTGTGATTGCAGGTGGGAGGGGGGAAGGTGACGGAATGGGACAGGAAGGGAAGGAGAGGGGTGAGCACCGGGGGTTTGAAGTGCTTTGAGGGGTGCCTGCCTGCCTGAAGCATGATGTGCCCTCGGCTGCCACTGGCTGCAGTGGTTCCCCCCCCCACCGCAGTTGTTTGGTGGGGGGGTGGCCTGGGAGGACTTCACCACCCCTTCCCCAGCTTTAAAATGGAGAAAACGGGGGGGAGAGGTGATGAGGCTGCATGGGGGGGGGGGCCGAGGGAAGAAAACGAGGGAGGGGAGGAGGATAGATCCAGGTGGGCAGCCGTGTTGGTCTGAAGCAGTAGAACAAAGTAGGAGTCAAGTGGCACCTTTAAGAGGTGGCGAGGCTGCACGGGGGGGGGGAAGGAGAGGAGGAAAATGGGAGGAGGAAGCGACAACGCTGCACGGGGGGGGGTGAGGGAGGAGGAAAATGGGGGAGGAAAACAGGTGGGAGGAGGCGCCGCGGGGGGAGGCTGGGCTGCGGTCAGCGGGCTGGCCCTGGAGCCAGTCCCTGGGGCCAAAAGATTGGGGACCTCTGCTCTACTGGACATCTTATGATGTCTGAATTGTTTTTATATTTCATGACCCACCTGAAGACTCAGTGAGAAGGGGGCTATAAATGAAACAAGGAAGGCAACAAACTAAATAAAATTTATTTGTAGACAGCTTATTTAGGGCCAATACTTTTTACCAGTAGTCAAAGACTGCAACTTCTTAAGAATCTCCTTGACGATAAGAACCCTGAGGTTACATACAAATTAGCAAAATTTGGCTGGCTTGCCACACGAATAAGGAAAACTCTAATAATTCAGTCAGGAATTGGCTAAACACCTTTAGCAATCTGTTTGCTGTAACTGCCATGTTCTGTTATATTTGTAGTTTTCCAACAGTATTTTATGTCTTTTTTATGTATGAGTTTATGGTCATTCAGTTTTAATTTTGTATGATTTTACTGTTTTAAATGCTGGCTTAGGCTGTGAATAAACTAAAGTAAACTAGGGCCAATGCAGAAGTCCTACCACTACCCAGCACTGAGCTTTGACCTCTACACAAAGCAATTTGGGATAGAGCCACTAAAATCTGAGTGGGTGGCTCTCTCTGTCAGCTGGTGATTACAGGACCTCAATCCTTCAAGGAACGTGACCGTCCAACCTTTTTTTCAACCTAGTGAAGGCAATAATGATGCCGCGTGTGAACCACTGGTCACCATATTTTTGCCAATGAATATAGGCAAAGCTCTGACTTGCAAAGAGGTATTCACCAACCCAGTCCAGTTTGGCTGCACGGACCAAAAACATGGCCAGCTTTTGCCAAGAAACACTGAAGAAAAAAAACCCTCCTCAAACCAGATTTACAAACATGGGAGAATGCACAAGATGGATAGCCGTGTTTGTCTGTCTGTAGCGCTAAAGAAGTCCAGTGGCACCTTAAAGACTATCCGAAGAAGTGAGCAATGACTCACAAAAGCTCCCCTGCCACAAATCTGGTTAGCCTTTAAGGTCCTCCTGGCTCTTTCCTAATGGAAGAATGCACTTACTTTATTAAGGGCTCCAGCTCCAGTCAAGATGATATGTGAATTTTCCACTTGGATCGTCCTCTGGCCCAGCCGGACAAGGTAAGCCCCAATGCCAATTGCCCGACATGTCACCTGAAAGAGAAATGTTGTCTGTTCATATCCATAGCTCCATAATTTGGCAGGAAGCTGAGAGGACTGACATATGTGCTTTGTATGAAACAGGATTCTGGGTAAAATTCAAGCCCCAATTCTTAACCTGCAGGGGAAGGACCCCCTGCTACGTCTCTGTATTATTTACTTGATCTGATCTCACCTCTTTGTAATTTTAATTTTATTAAGCTGGGGAGCTGTGCAAGGTGTGTGACTGGCTTGTTCAGTTACTCCCAAATGCAGATAAATCATCACAATTACTTATCCCCAAAGGAAACCCCCTGTAGGCATCTCTGGAATGTTGGACAGCTGGACTGGGTGTGAATGGAATGCTGGGTGTGAATGGATATTATCTAATCTTAAAATAAAACTTTTTGACAAATTGAGGTCCTCCTGATTGTCCCATCAACCAGAGCAGCTTATTTGGTGGCTGCATGAGCAAGGGCCTTCTCAGTGCAGCCCCAGGAAGGCGTGGCTTGGCCTCTTCATTTTCGATCTTTAGGAGGCAGCTGAAGATAGTATGTTTAGGGGCACATTTGGTTAAGTTTTCAAGCAGTCCTGAATCATGCGATGCTCTGTATTCTTGGTGATGGGGGGGGGGCACAGTGGGAGGGCTTCTAGTGTCCTGGCCCCACTAATGGACCTCCTGATGGTGCCTGGTTTTTTGGCCACTGTGTGACACAGAGTGTTGGACCTGGATGGGCCATTGGCCTGATCCAACATGGCTTCTCTTATGTTCTTATGATTTAAGATTTTGGCTTTTAAAAAATGTATTTATTATTATTGTTATATTGCTAAACTCAGAAGATTTTCTGGCTTTCACTTTGTCAGCAGCTTGAGAACAATGCTGGTCAAAACAGAATAGAGCTGTAAACACAGAAATATACCAAAAATACACAAAATATACAAAAGTGAAGAAGTTTAACTAAAAGAAGGCAAACCCTGTTTACAGACAAATCGTTCAAATAGGACGGGGATTCCTTACAAAATGGCACTAGACAGAAAGGTCCCCCTCTTCACCTGGAAATTACGTATTCAACTCAGTTTGACCTGCCCCACTATTTCAACATATTGGACACTCCAAAATCAAGGCAGTTATATATGACTGCATGCTGCCATGCAATGCCAGCAGCCCGGATGAAGGGCCATTTCCTAAAGATACCTTCTGATTTCTGAACAGGGCTTTTGTGACTGCTCACTGACTGTAGTCAACTCTGTCCCCTGTCTTCTTTTTATTGCCCAAAGCATGATGTAGTCGGAGAAAAATTTCTTAGAAAATGGCTATAAAATATTCAGCCTTCTTTGACACCTTAAGACTGTTCTTGAACAGTCTTTGTAAATGTTGTACTGTGGATGTGGCAAACTTCTGTTATACTACAATTTTTTATTCTTAAATTGTGTTTCCTTTTTTTAGTATACAGCCTACGGGTTGTTAAATAAAACTGGACTGTATTTTATCTGTGTTGTAAGCTGCCTTATGCTCCATAAAAGAGGAAGGCAGCAAATAAATGGGGAGGGGGGATGCTGGGGGTCCAAATCCAGCCCACCAAAGGCTTGCCTCAATGCCTGTGCACATTCCTACAGCTTTCTCCACAAGCAGACACTAGTTTAGAGCTCAGGCACCCTTTCTGATGACCACAAGTCTATTTTAAGCCCCTATCACTGAATGGAAGCTGCCGTGTTCTATCTACTGCCTTGTATGACAGCAGATTGTGAAATAAGGAGAGACACAAGAATACAGCAGCAGTAAGCAGTTGAAGCTAAAGAAGGGCTCTGTTAAAGCTGCTGCTGCTGTTTAGACGAGGGAAGGGGAGCTCTTTGCCTGTGCTGCTTCAGCCTGAACAGACGGAAGTCAGTGGTCTGGCCCAAAGTTACACAGTCAAAAACACGGATTTACCAGGTTGATAGTGATAATTTCTTCATACGCGAGTGATGATTCTCCTGCAATCATGCCAGATCCCCGCAGGTTCTCTGTTCCAAGACCTTCTTCCTTCCCGATAATATCTGTAATTTTGTATCTGAGAAAGAGAGGGGTCATGAGATTCTAGCTCTGAGTTCTCAGAGAAACCATGCTCTGTAGCGCCAGAACACTGGCTATGGGAGAGCCACAGCTAACATAACTTCTTATTAGCAATGTGATTCAAAAGGCACAAGCAGTTCTTAGCAAGGCTGCAAATGGCAGATGAATGACTGGACTCATAGAATCATAGAGTTGGAAGGGACCTCCAGGGTCATCTAGTACAACCCCCTGCACAATGCAGGAAATTCACAAATACTGAATAAATCCTGGAGAAGAAAATCATGTGGTTCTTGAGTGCATGCAACACACACAGACACAATGGGGTCCCCATCTCCGTTGAGGGCATGTGATCAAAGCACAAATGATTGCAACAAACATACCTGGATTCTCCTTCATCTTCCACATGCTCACAGTGTACTGAGTTCAAGGCACTAACTTTCTTATAATCCTGAGGAGTCAGGTACAAATACTTGAACCCCTGAGAGGTAAAATGAGATCACAATTAAGCCTCTGTTACTGGGCTGTCAGATGAGTAGAAATGCAATATATTACACGCATACCAGTGAAAGGAGATTGCAAACGTTTGCAATTCCCACGGGTGCCCCCCCTTAAACTAGGCAGACACCTAGGACTAGATGTTTCTGCAAACCATGCAAAAGCTTACAGAGAAATTCAAACTATTTATTTTATTTATTTATTTATTTAATTCGATTTATATCCCGCCCTACCCCACCGAGGCGGGCTCAGGGCGGCTTACAACATAAAACCAACAAATCAATTTAAATATATTAAAAGTACATTAGTAATTATAATTATACAATAAAATACTTAAAATACATATAAAATACATAAAACACATAAAGCTCGTAGAGCTCACATCAATATATACTATGCTGCCATTCTTCAAATCAGTTCTTCAGTGTTCCAATATTAGATAGTCTGATGTTCGAGATTAGATGTTCAGGCATTCCGATAGCAATTTACTTGTATGCCAACTGGAAGAGGGCTGTTTTGCAGGCCCTGCGGAACTGTTCAAGGCTCCGCAGGGCCCTCACCTCCTCCGGGAGCTGATTCCACCAACAAGGAGCTACCACCGAGAAGGTCCTGTCTCTAGTCACTTTCAGACGGGCCTCCTTTGGCCCAGGGATTGTGAGAAGGTTTTGGGACCCCGATCTCAGCACTCGCTGGGGAACATGTGGGGAGAGACGGTCCCTAAGGTAGGCAGGTCCCAGGCCATAAAGGGCTTTAAAGGTCATAACCAGCACCTTGTACCGAACGCGGTATGTTATCGGCAGCCAGTGCAGTCCCCGAAGCCCCGGCTGAATGTGCTCCCATTTAGGGAGCCCTAACAACAGCCGGGCAGCGGCATTCTGCACTAGCTGCAACTTCCGGGTTCGGCACAGGGGCAGCCCCATGTAGAGGGCATTGCAGTAATCCAGCCTCGAGGTGACCGTTGCATGGATCACTGTTGCCAGGTCGTCGTCCTCCAGGAAAGGGGCCAACTGCCTTGCCCGCCTAAGATGAAAAAATGCGGACTTGGCAGTGGCCGCTATCTGGGCCTCCATAATTAAAGTAGGCTCCAATAGCACCCCCAGGCTCCTAACCCTGTGCGCCGCTGACAGGGGCACACCATCGAGGGCCGGTAAGGGAATCTCCCTCCCCGGACCACGGCGACCAAGGCAAAGGACCTCTGTCTTCGACGGATTTAGTTTCAGCCCGCTCAGCCTAAGCCATCCAGATACGGCCTGCAATGCCAGGTCCAGGTTTTCAGGGACACAGGCAGGCCGGCCGTCCATAAGTAGATAGAGCTGGGTGTCATCAGCATACTGGTGACAGCCCAGCCCATATTGGGCTTGGGTGCCACCAATACGCTGATGACACCCAGCTCTATCTACTAATGGATGGCCGGCCTGGCTCCGTCCCAGAAAGCCTGGACTTAGCACTGCAAGCCGTGGCAGGTTGGCTCAGACTGAGCGGGCTGAAGTTAAATCCAACGAAGACAGAGGTCCTTTGCTTGGGTCGCGGTGCCCTGGGAAGGGAAATCCCTTTGCCGGTCCTTGACGGTGTGCAGCTTAAAGCGGCACATAAGGTCAAGAGCCTGGGGGTTCTTCTGGAGCCTTCATTATCAATGGAGGCACAGATAGTGGCCGCTGCCAAGTCCGCGTTTTTTCATCTTCGACGGGCAAAGCAGTCGGCCCCCTTCCTGGAGCGCCGTGACCTAGCAATGGTGATCCATGCTACGGTCACCTCGAGACTGGACTACTGCAACGCCCTCTACATGGGGCTGCCCTTGTGTCGAACTCGGCGGCTGCAGCTGGTGCAGAACGCGGCGGCTAGGCTGTTGCTGGGGCTCCCAAAGTGGGAGCACATACAGCCGGGGCTGCGCGGGCTGCACTGGCTGCCAGTGGTATACAGAGTTCGCTACAAGGTGCTGGTTATTACCTTTAAAGCCCTATATGGCCGAGGACCTACCTACCTGAGGGACCGTCTCTCCCCATATGAGCCCCAGAGGGCACTGAGGTCATCTGGGAAAAACCAGTTGAATATCCCTTGGCCAAGGGAGGCCAGACTGAAGGCCACCAGGGATCGGGCCTTCTCGGTCGTCGCTCCATTATTGTGGAACCAACTCCCCGAGGAGATGAGGGCCCTAAGATGTTTAGATCAATTTCGTAGGGCCTGTAAGACCCACCTTTTCAAGGTGGCCTTCAACTAGCGATAGAATCAGCAATAAAGCTAGGTATGCTGCTGGAAATGTTTTTATTATCTGATGTTACGAAATCTAATGTTTACAACGCCATATTGTTATGTTAATTTTAATAATTTATAACTGTTTTAACCATGTTTTTATAATGTAAACTGATGTAATGTGTATTTTATGCTGTGAGCCGCCCTGAGCCTGCTTCGGCGGGGAGGGCGGGATAGAAATAAAAAATTATTATTATTATATTATTATTAGATAGAGCTGGGTGTCATCAGCATACTGGTGACAGCCCAGCCCATATCTCCGGGCAATCTGGGCAAGAGGGCGCATGTAGATGTTAAACAACATCGGGGAGAGAACTGCCCCCTGAGGGACCCCGCAATCCAGCGGGTACCTCCGGGACAGCTCACCCCCAATCGCCACTCTTTGTCCCTGACCCTTGAGGAAAGAGGTAAGCCATTGTAGAGCCAACCCCTGAATCCCCACGTCGGCGAGACGGCAAGTCAGCACCCGATGGTCGACCATATCGAACGCTGCCGATAGGTCTAACAACATCAGTACCGCCGTGCCGCCTCGGTCCAGATGCCGTTGGAGATCATCCACTAGGGCAACCAGCACTGTCTCCGTCCCATGACCCGGGCGAAAGCCCAACTGATGGGTATCAAGGATGGAAGCATCCTCCAGGAAACTCTGTAATTGCAACGCCACTGCCCTCTCAATGAGTTTACCCAAAAAGGGTAAATTCGAGACCGGCCGATAGTGTGCCAATTCGGCCGGATCCAGTGTTGGTTTCTTTAAGAGGGGGCGGACCACTGCCTCCTTAAGAGGTGTTGGGAATTGCCCTTCCATGAGGGATCTATTTATGATATCCCGTATAGGATACCTAAGCTCCCTCTGGCAAGATTTAATAAGCCAGGAGGGGCACGGGTCCGAATTGCAAGTTGTAGGGCGTGCAGATAGGAGGATCCTGTCAACTTCCTCCAGGCTGAGAGCGCCGAAACCATCCAGAATACTGTCTGAAGACAAGCAAGGAGCCTTGGGTTCACATACTGCCTCCAATATGGCGGGGGTGTCGCGGCGGAGCGACGAGATTTTATCTGCAAAAAATTTCGCAAAAGCCTCACAGCCGATTTCCAATTGACTAGCGTTTGGGTTGCCCTGTGGCAGCGTTATCAAAGACCTAATTGTGTTAAACAATTGTGCCGGGCGCGAAGTTGCAGGCGCAATCCTAGCCGCAAAGTATGTTTTCTTTGCGGCTTTGACTGCCATCTCATAGGACTTCATACATTCTCTATAAGATGCTCTAGTCGCTTCGTCTCGAGTGCACCGCCATTGCCTCTCCAGTCGTCTGAGTCCACGCTTTAATTGCAGCAGCTCCTGGTTATACCAGGGTGCTAGCTTTAGGCGAGGGCGCAGAGGATGCCTAGGTGCAATCTCGTCGATGGCCCTGGAGAGCCTATCATTCCAGGCTTCCACCAGGTCATCGAGGGAATTGCCAGAGGGCCAGGGATCCCGTAGAGCCATCTGGAACCGTTCCGGGTCCATCTGGCTCCGCGGGCGAGCTAAAATGCGCTTGCCGCCTAAACGGGTTTGGAATGGAATATCCACACGAGCCTTAAGAGCATAGTGGTCCGACCATGGCACTGTCTGCGCAGTAATATCGTCCACTAAAATTCCCGCCGCGAAGATCAAGCCTAGCATGTGCCCCGCCTGGTGGGTGGGTGTTGTAACAACCTGGGAGAGTCCTAGTGTCGCCATGGATGACACTAGGTCCATCGCTTGACTAGAGGACATGTCGTCGGCATGGACATTGAAGTCACCCAGGATCAGAAGCCTTGGGTACTCCAATGCCCAGCCTGCCACAGCCTCCATCAGGGATGGTAAGGCGTCGGCCGGTGCGTTAGGCGGTCGGTACACCAGCCAAACCGCCAACCCCTCCCCAACGTCCCACGCCAAACCGGCGCATTCAATGCCCCCGATCTCCGGAGGCGGGAGAGCCCGAAAGGAGTAAGCCTCTCGTATGAGTATAGCCACCCCTCCCCCCCGCCCGCTGGTCTGGGACTGGTGAAAGACCGAGAATCCTGGGGGAACCAACTGGGAGAGAGCTACAGTCTCCCCCTCGTGCACCCAGGTCTCGGTCACGCATGCCAGGTCCATGTCCTGTTCCAAGAGGAACTCCCGAAGGATAGAAGTCTTATTATTGATGGACCTGGCATTGCATAACACCAGTGTCGGAGGCGGGTAATTTCCTCTGGCCCTACTACTTGCCACCGTCGGGATGGGACGTAGGCTGGAAGGGGGTCAAGCCCTGTCATGTCTCAGTCCCCTTCTTTCTTTATTTCTTTAATAAGAAGGGCCTTCAAAACCCAGAAAAAGTTTTTAAAAACCCAGAAACATTTGGGTAGCCTTTTGAGCCACATGTGGCTTTTTCACACATATTGTGTGGCTCTTGAAGCCCCCACTGCCCCATCAGTCAGCTTGGAGAAGGCATTTAAAGTTAAAGTTGCTTTCTTTCCACCACTTCCTCCCTCCCCCATCTATGTGTCTGCCTGCCTTCCTGTTCCCAAACATATGACACTCATGTCTTGCAGCTCTCAAACATCTGTGTGGCTCGTGTTAAGCAAGTTTGGCCATCGCTGAGCTAGAGCCTCCAATGCTGCATGGCCCCCACGTCACTATATCCAAGCACCAAAGCACTCTGCTTAAATTAATACATTTAAATTTATTTTTTCGATAAAAGGAAGCACTTTGTTTAAATATCTCCACAGTAGCAAGCAATTTTAAAGAAGATTTTCCTAGACTTCCCAGTTCCAAAGAAAGTCTCGGGAAGCCATGGGAAGCCTTAGTGTGTGTATTGGGTGGGGGATCAACACAGGTCCCCTGGGAAAGGGACCACCAACTTTTCTCCTCCTGCCCTCCCTTTTGTCCTGGTTTTTATTCTTATTTCCTCTCCCTTCTACTCCTGCCACAAACTCTCTGGAATCTACTGCCTGCTCTACCTTTTGCCACTTCTTTCTTCTCCTATCTCAAATTGCCATTAATTTCTGCTGACAAGTTTAAGGACTGGAAATGGCAGGTGAAAACCCTGAGCTTCATTTGCAAAACAGAAGCCAGAAGGCTGAAGAAAACAATGACGGCGCAATATGGTCCCCACCGACGTGTTTCCTGGTGCTCCAAGCGCCTCTTCTCCAGTACAAGAGTCATCTTGGGTTTCCTTCTACCTCACTGGAGGAGGCCCATGAGATGTCACTTTGGGGTCTACAGGGGGGCCAGTTTGGAAACAGCAGTCTCTTCATAGGAGCCTCAAAACCTTCAAACATTTTCTCACAGTGGACCACACAGTGTTGGATAGGCCATGGTCTGACACAGCGTACAGCAGCTTCATCTACGCATGCCATGCCAGAGATGTAAAAATAAAAACTAATTTAAAAAAAAAAATCTAATTCAATCAGATTTGACTTCTCAGGGCTAAGTGTAAACATGGGTTCTCTTGGGAATCTTTCAACACATATTTAGCTTATCAGATAGACATCACTGTCAACAGAGTAAAATTACCCCACTTCCCCCTCCCCTGTAATCAAGAGCCCACCAATGCAGAATACACGGCACTGATCAAGCATCATATGCCATCTCTAACATCCTTACTTTATAAGGGTCGGCAGGATCTTCCCAAGAAACATGGAACATGTGGCGGATCTCCTCAGCCAAACCGATCCTAGCACCGCTGTTGGCAGCCACGTAGATCCGGGGGATCCCCTGTATCCGAGCAAGTTCCGATGCCCTAAGGTAGAGCAGGTCTTCCTGGGGTCCAAAGGAACCAATCCGATAGGTGATATCATTGCTAATGACTATGATATCCCGCCCTTCCGGATACTCTGGGGTCTTGAGGGTCATTCGCCAAGCTACCATGCCGATCTGCATTAACGAAGAGACAGATCATTTAATTCCCCAGTACTTGATTGAATTTCTGTCCCACAACAGAGATAATGCCTCTTACGATAGCCCTTTAGAGACTAACATTCCTAAGAAACTATCTCCCTTTCAATTTCTAATGCTCTAATTCTGAACATTCCATCACACACCACACTGTTTATGCTGATGGGCATAGAGTGACTGCACTGATTTTCTAAGTTAAGATCATCAGTGCAAAAAAGAAGGTTTGGCTGCCCTTTAAGTTCTCTTTGCGCGGATCAAGCTGGGCACAAACAAAGGTTTTTAGAATGCAGGTCAGTCCCCATTAGACAGAAAGAGAGGCAGGGACTTGTTTTAAAGGAGTATGCAGAGGAGGGACATGGAACTCATCACCATTCCTATTGTGCATCACCCCACAACTCCTCTCTCCAAGTACTCCAGAGGGGTCCAGTACTGCTACTGGTTTTGGGATAAGGGGGAAAAAAGAGGACCACAGAATTGCTGCAAGGTAAGCTGCAGGTGGGAGGAAGGTATAGGATTCTACCCCCCCCCCCCGGTTCCATTTTCTGTTCCACACATTGGTCCCAATCCCTATTTCTACATAACTGGGACCAATGTGAGTTTGAAGATGGAAAGTGCTTGTTATTGTAACTAGTTTGCTTCTTTACTTTCTCTTCTCCCAAAGAGCAGCTCATGGGTCCCATTGGAAAAAATAAATTGCTATATCCAGAGACTGTACTGCAGTGAGAAGACAGGATCCAGGACACTAACATGGGCTTCACAATGAGAGCAGAGGAGAAGCAAATGCATCTGCATGCAGAACACAGATATGCACTGCACACCCTCAAACCCCTCGCAACAAGCAAGTCCTCCCTCTCTGCACACGATCTGTCCTATCGCAACAGTCATTTTGATAAGATCTCAGATCAAACAAGAGCTTACTTGCGGCTAGTGTTACTGATAAACAACATGATCATACTTAGCGCATCTCAAATTCTAATGAACACTTGTAAGTAAATAGAGCTCTTGATATGTTTCTAAATCTGTTAACACAACTGCATCACAATAAATAACAAGCCACCATTGTACAACAACTGTTAGAGAGCTTTAGGCTTAATGTAAGCACTCTCTGGGTTGCACAATTGCTAACACCCTTCCAACTCCCCCCCTTCCCAGTTTCCTGATAGCAAAATAGCCATTATCTGCCTACCTATGAGGAAAGACCTAGCCTATTTCAACTCCCTCAATATCCAGCTGCTCTCTCCTCATCTAACACAATCTCCCTCACCTTTCTTAAACTCTTTATCTTTGGCAGGTAGACCAAGCAGAGTCAAGCAGAATACGTGGTGGTAGTATGTGACTCCTATGCAGTGATTTGGGACCAAAGTCATTGAAGAAATCAACGGTGACAAAACTATAATATATCATTTCACTCTTACTCTTTTACTTCTGAATTAGGTTGTACCCAAAGCATAAACTCTGTTACTAACAGCTATATTGACAGTGGGAAGAATTAAGGTTGCCCAAACTCCACAAGTGCCTGTAATTAAAGAGTGGATTACTAGGAGCCCAGTAAATAGCACAACTGTCCTAAACCAAGTGATATTGCTCAGTGGTGACACAACAGACAAAGTACAAGATTGGGGGGGAGTCTCTCAAGAGCTGGCATCTTGATATTGATTGACTTTGGGGGAGCAAAAGTATTTTTCACATGGATGAGATCTTGCAATTTTTACTCTACAAAGGTTTATGCCTTACATGCACTTTTACATGTAAATTTAGAATAAAAAGACTTATTAAAGTAAAAAAGAATCATGCACACATAATAAAAATTTCTGCAAGAGCAGCTGTTGCCATCCTGGCATGACATATGCCCAAATCCTCTCTCTCCTCAAGAGTATTGTATACAGTAACGTTTGCATGTCTCCTGAGCAGGTGGTTTCAGCACCTTGGACAGCAGCTTAAAACAGCCTATTGTAAAGGGCCATGCTTTAGATTGAGAGCAAAGGCACATAATCAGCAGAAGGACATGGTGCCATTCTTGGTCGACAGCATCATGTCAGATTACAGGGCCACCCCACCTGCCTGCTCCCTCAAACTTAAAAACAGAAAGAAACCACCTAGTCCATACCAATTTGCACATTGGAAGCATTCTAAGCTCACCTTTTCTTCAATGTGTTAGTCTGGTAGGGGAAAGGAAGCTCTGGAAAAACACGAGGGAACAGGCAAAACATGAAGACTTCCCTCTTGTACCCTTTTGGTACAGACCAGCAACAGCTGCATGATTTTGATACCCGTACAGGCTGCTAGCCCATTTACAGTGAAATCCTAAACAGAGTTACACCCTTCTAAAGCAATAGAACAAAGTCTGAGTCCAGTGGCACCTTCAAGATCAACAAAGTTTCTTATACCCAGAATTCTACTTTGTTGGTGTTGAGGTCACTGGACTCAAACTACTTCTATTGCTTCAGGCCAAAATGGCTATCCATCTGAATCTAAAGCACATAGGCTAGGAAGAGTGTAACTTTGCTTAGAATTGTACTATTAATCTGGTACAGACCAGAGATGACTATTAAAGGACTCAGAACTGGACTTCCATTGTCTTGCTACTGAGAAATGGTAAATATTCCTCCTCAGACTTTGCAAATGCCAACTATGTACTTTGGAGATGTGTGAACACTGAAGTGACCTAGCATAGTGGCTAGGTCAGCCTATCCAATCCTGGATGAATACTACAGTAAGATTTCGCCCAGAATTGGATATGTAATGTTACATAGATTGTTTGCTACGTTTTATATTTTTATTTTAACTGGAGTTTAGATTGAATATCTGTATACCTGATAATTTTTTGTCAGTTGGATCTAGTTGCTGGCCATAATAAAAATAAAACTGAAACAGAAACATTTTGGCTTATTTTGCACTGAGTTGGTAGACCGAAAGAAGAGGCTCACATCGTACACTTTAACAGAACAGTAAAATAAAAAAGTATAAAGGGAAAAGAAAAACAAGCAAAAGGGAGAGGCTATTTCTCAACGGGAGAGCATTTGCTTGGGGTTTGGAAGGTCCCAGGTTCAATCTCTGCTATTTCCAGTGAAAGACCCCAACCTGAAATCCTGGAGAGCCAATGCCAGTCTGTGTAGAGAATACTCATCTCGAGGGACTGATACTTTGATTCAGTAGGAGGCAGTTTCATTTGTTCAAGAGCTCAAGGCTTAGAGAGTCCACAGGAAAGAACTGAGAAAGCGTTTCCAGAGTTAATGCCAGAGACTAAAACTAGAAAGGATGCCAAATACAAGGCTGCCAAAGAATAGCAGCCCCATGTTACCATCTCCTCTCTACCCCATGAACTAGGAATGCACAACGCTTGACATGGCATTACCGGATTCAGAGCTATACACAAAGCCCACTTCATCATCCACCAGCATAGGGAACCTCAGTGTGTAATAATTAAGCACGGAGCATCCCCAGAAATTGCAGAAAGCAGCACAGGGCTCCTGCTTTCAGCGGCAGCCTCACACTGGCTGTAACATCTATTTCTAGCCACAGAGGCAATTCTGAACAGACAGACAGCCGTGTGTTTCCCAAACAACGGATTGGCTGCCTCTGTGTAGCCACCAAGACAGTAAAGGCAAATGGAAAAGGGCAGGGACGGGAGGGAAAATATATCTTGAAGATGCAAAGAGTCTAATTTAACTGTTTTTTTGTGTTGGCGAAATGATGTGTGCCACAGTATTTCCATAAGAAGTGAGGCCATTATTCTCCTGTAGAAACCCATTTGGCCTGAAAGGTATCACTGGCCGGGATGGGAAAATCAAACCGGATGAATTATTCATCGCCTCCGATCAGAAGCAATCATTATTTCTGATGTTCCAAACTGTGATTAGGGTTCTGTGCTGGGATGTCATTTGCTCCCTGGGTAACAACGGCAAGGCGGAATTGCAAGACAGAGAGAGAGATGCATAATACCCTGCGCGCCTGTGTTGCGTAGCTGCAATTTTTCACATACGTTTCCACTCTACAGAAACACACACAGATGATCATGTTAAAGCTGTGGAAGCAAATGCATAAACACACACTAGCCACAATTCTATTCAGGGCCGGCATACATGGGAATTGCTACTAAATAACGATCTTTAGACTGAGACCGAAGTTATTTGACTATCAAGCGGGAAGTGGTGGCACCTATACTTTATCCAAGTTACAGGAATTTCAGAGTCAACGGAAGAGTCCATACAAAGGACTATTCACTGTGCAGCAACTGTTCATAACAGCAGATTTCTCCTCTGCCCACAATAGCCAAGGCAGCTTTGTGATGTCCTGGCATTATGCGGTTATGTGGGTTGGATACACACAAGACACTGTCATGTCTGCATGCAGGTAAACTGTCCTAGGCATTATGAAGGGGGAATCAGAGCAAGCGTTTAAAATGTGGAATTTGCTGCCAGAGGATGCAGCGATGGCCACAGGAATAAACAGCTTTCAAAGGGGACTAGAGAGCTTCATGGAGGAGAGGTCTATCAGGGGTGACTAAAGGCTTCCATGTTCAGAGGCACAAAATCTCTGAATCCCAGAGCCAGGAGGCAACATCAGGGGAAGTCCTTGACATCTACATACTCTGTTGTTGGCCCTCCAGAGGAACTAGCTGGCCACTGTGTGAGACAGGAGGCTGGTCTAAATGGACCACTCGTCTGATCTAGCAGGGCTCTTTTTATGTTTTTAATTAAACATGGATGTTTTCTGCCAGATTGTGATCCAGCCAACTTGCTTTCTAAGCATGGCACAGGAAATTTTCCTTACCCCAAGAGATAAAAGTGTCTCTCCAAGAGATAAAAGTGTGCACTAATTCTTCCTCCATCTTCAAGCAACCTGATCATTAACTGCACTTATTTGGTCTATATTCTCTTTGAGGCAGAACAGTATTATTATTAGGTCCAACGCGAGCCTGCTGCCAAAATTAGCATCCCTGCATCAGGGACTAACTACTTACTCTCTGGGGGCAGTGAGCATGGTGGAATCTGAACAGGATTTTCTATATGCACAAATACTTATTTTTACATTTACTGTATCTTCTCCGGGTACCTCTAGAAGAGCCATTGTCTGAGGACACCAAAGATCCATCTACTGAAGCATCCTGTTTCCAACAGTGGCCAGCCAGATGCCACTGGAAAGGTCACAGGCACACCATGAAAGGTGACATCCCCCAGCCCTAAAGGTTTGACCCCCTAAAGGTGGTATTCAGAGATATACTGCTTTTGTACATGGAAGTCCCCTTCTGTCTTATCATGCCTGCTCAGAACTTCTTAGCTGGCTCAGGCCAAGAGTCCATCTAGTTCCACATCCTACTTCCATTGTGGGCCCATTTAGAAGCCTCCAGAAAGCCCACATGCAGGGCATGAGGTGCACAGACCTCCTCTGCTGGCGGCCTCCAGCATCTGAATATGCAGCTTCTGAATATGGAGGGTCCATTTGTAAGAATGTAAGAAGAGCCCTGATGGATCAGACCTGTGAAAGTCCATCTAGTCCAGCATTCCATCTCACACAGTGGCCAGTCAGCTCCTCTGGAGGGCCAACAACATGGCACAGAGGTCAAGGCCTTCTCCAGTTGCTGCCTCCTGGTTCTGGGATTCTGGTTCCCCTCAGCCAACTTGGCTAGTAGCCACTGATAGACTTAAGAACCTAAGAAGAGCCCTACTGGATCAGACCAGTGGTCCACCTAGTCCAGCATCCTGTCTCATACAGTAACCAACCAATTCCTCTGGAGGGCCAATGATAGGGCATAGAGGCTGAGGCCTTTCCCTGACATTGCCTCCTGGTTCTGGGATTCAGAGGTTTAGTGCCTCTGGATGTGGAGGTTCCCTTTGGTCATCACGGCCAATAAGCTATCTACTGTGATTTATCAGCTGTTGACAGACCTATCTTCCTCTGTGAATTTGTCTGCAGGTTTTTCAAAGCCACTTGGTGGCTGTCACCACACTTTGTGGCAAAGGGGCTTAAACAAAGGCTCCTTGGCCAGGACAATATCGTGGGCCCTCTTTCCATGCAGGAAGTTCAAAGCGCTTGAGTGCCACAAAACAGCACATTAGAAACGCGTTAAATAAAGTGGTTTTCACAGGGCAGCCTCCCATCCAAACAGAGAGCTGCCCCAATGGAAAGAGGGCAACAGATTCCTGCACCCAAAGGCCATTCTTCCCCTGGCACAGCACCAAAACCCAAACCAAAGTGCTGATCGCTGTGTGCAACTCTTTCAATGAACCTTCAGCTAATTCTGCCCAGCAATGCTGGCATGCACCAGGAAGATGATGGTTCACAACAGGCCCCATTAGGCAGCTTTTCCTCTCAGCTCTGAACTGGGAAGTGTTGCGAAAGAAGAATGGTGACATCTAGTGTCAAAAGATGAAAATGACACCAGGCTTGTTTGTGCGTGTGCAGGTAACATATCTGCATGCTGTCTTTTGCGTCACTTAAAAAGACAAGGGGAATTCTTCAAGGGAAATCAGAAGAGGAAAAATGAGATCCCATGCACACACCTCTCCCCATACCCAGGAAGAGACACCTCCTCTGTCTATCACCCAGATGCAATCTAGAAAGTCACCATATATGGACTTATTTATTCTACTGCATTTATTGCATTTCTCTTTCTATCCCGCCCTCTATCATTTCTATCCCTGCAAACAGGCTCAGGAGGGGGTTGCAATCAAATCAAAACAATTTAAATACATTACAGTCATCTAATTTAAAATCTCATAACACAACTATCAAGATGGTGGACAATCAATAGAGTTCCAGGATGTGCCATTATGTATGTGCAGGTGGATCAGAATGCTGGATAAATGGGCATTAAACACTCTATTTCCGTGCAGATAAAGGGAGAGGGCAGAGTAGCAGGGTGGAGCAGGGGAGGCCAGAAGGATGCCACCTCAACCAAAGGCCTGGGGGAACAGCTCCGTCTTACAGGCCCTGCATAACTGCAAGGCCTGGATCTCACCATGAGTTAAACTATAAAAGACCACAGAGCAGAGAGGCCAAACAGGATGCAATGGTTAAGAGTGTCAAACTAGCACTGGGAAGACACCAGTTAGGGTTGTCAGCCTCCAGGTGGGGCCTGGAGATCTCCCGCTTTTACAACTGATCTCCAGCTGACAGAAACCACCTTCCCTGGAGAAAACGGCTACTCTGAAGGAAGGGCTCTATGGCACTGTACCATGCTGAGGGTCTCTTGACCAATAATGTTAGATACGATTAGATCAAAAACATTTGTGGTAAACCCAAAGCATTTCAATTGCCACCAAGTGCAGCCAGTCCCAGGCACAGCACTTTTAATGGTAGCCTATCCTCAAGAATGAGAAGGCAGGGCATTCTGTCTTAGCGAAAAGGTTTCCAACATACTTGTTTCCCCAACTCAAATAAAGTTACAAACAGCCATGCCCATGGCTAACCTGCCAGTTATAATTCTTCTTTGTTTATTATTATATTAAAACATTTAAATCCCATCTTTCCTGGTGGTTCAGGAAAACTTTAGATTGGTTAAGCACATCAGAGAACATAGTCTAGTACAGGGGTGGCCAAACCTACTTAACATAAGAACCACATAGAATAAAGGACAGGTGTGTGCAAGGCAAGAATGTTGGAGGGAGGGAGGGAGGGAGGGAGGGAGGGAGGGAGGGAGGGAGGGAAGGAAAATAGATGGGAGAGAGGGGCAGAAATAAAGCAACTTTAACTTTAAATGCATTCTCCTAGCTGCTGGCTGCCTTGGCTTGGAGAAGTGATTTAAAGAGACAAATGCTTTCTCCAAGCTGGCTGACAGGGCAGTGGGTAGGGTTGCCAATCCCCAGGTGGGGGCAGGGGATCCCCCGGTTTGGAGGCCCTCCCCCCGCTTCAGGGTCATCAGAAAGCGGGGGGAGGGGAGGGAAATGTCTGCTGGACACACTATTATTCCCTATGGAGATTTATTCCCATAGAAAATAATAGAGAATTGATCCGCGGGTATCTGGGGCTCTGGGGAGGCTATTTTTTGAGGTAGATGCACCAAATTTTCAGTACAGCATCTAGTGCCTCTCCCCAAAATATCCCCCAAGTTTCAAAACGATTGGACCAGGGGGTCTAATTCTATGAGCCCCAAAAGAAGGTACCCCTATCCTTCATTATTTCCTATGGAAGGAAGGCATTGAAAAGGTGTGCTGTCCCTTTAAATGTGATGGCCAGACCTCCCTTTGGAGTTCAATTATGCTTGTCACAGCCTTGATCTTGGCTCCACCCCTAATGTCTCCTGGCTCCACCCCCAAAGTCTCCAGGCTCCACCCCCAAAGTCCCCAGATATTTCGTAAATTGGACTTGGCAACCCTAGCAGTGGGAGCTTCAAGAGCCACACAATATCTATGAAAGAGCTACAGTTTGGGCACCCCTGGCCTAGTGTTATCATTCTTACTGCTACAACTTATCACAATTAGATACAATTGCCCCCATCCCACCCTTAATTCCTCATTTTGGCTCATGAAATAAGACAACCCTGCCAATATCTGTCAAAGGGAGCTTTGACTCTTGAAAGCTTCTACCTAGAAAACTGTGTCGATCTCTAAGGTGCTAGGGGGGTCTTAGATCTAGCTAAATCCAACTGGGAAACAGATCATCCAGTTCTCCTCTGCAAGTTTCTCTCACTACTAAGGAACAAAATACAAAGGTCACATCCCTCAAACAACTTCCTCAGATATTGCTCAGCATCTTTGGGAGATATATATGAAATATTCCAACCACCCCCCCCCCCCAAAAAAAAAATACTGCAAAATGCCACAATATATTAAACAAATGATACAACATCCCCTAGAGCATCGGGACCTGGCAACAGTGATCCATGCAACGTCACCTCGAGATTGGATTACTGTAATGCCCTCTACATGGGGCTGCCTCTGTGCCGAACCCGGAAGCTGCAGCTGGTGCAGAACGCAGCTGCCAGACTGCTTTTGGGGCTCCCAAAATGGGAGCACATACAGCCGGGGCTGCGTGAACTGCACTGGCTGCCAGTTATATACCGGATTCGTTACAAAGTGCTGGTTATCACCTTCAAAGCCCTATATGGCCGAGGACCTGCCTACCTGAGGGACTGTCTCTCCCCGTATGAACCCCAGAGAGCACTGAGGTCAGCAGGGAGGAACCTGCTGACTATCCCCGGGCCAAAAGAGGTGAAACTACAGAGTACCCACACTCGGGCCTTCTCTGCTGTGGCTCCACGCCTATGGAACCAGCTTCCAGAGGATATGCGGGCCCTGCGGGACTTTGAACAGTTCCGCAGGGCCTGCAAGACCATCCTTTTCCGAATGGCCTTCACCGACCAAGAGAAAGACTGCTGAGCAAGCTTACCATCTGTATAATAGCACCAACATATTAGTTAATTTTATTGCTTTTAGAATTTTAATAGAGTTTTAATTAAATTGTTGAATTGTATTCTACTGTTAAATATTGTACAATGTAAATTATTGACTTGTGTTGTTAGCCGCCCTGAGCCTGCCTCGGCGGGGAGGGCGGGATACAAATAAAAATTGATCGATTGATTGATTGACAACAGCAGCCACCCCAGAACAGCCACTGTGGGTTGGGGGGGGGGGGGTTACAGTTTCAGAACAGGATCTAGGAGACCCACATATGAGTCTGCAGTCTGCTGTGAAAAAGCTCACTGGATGACTTCAGGCCAGTTGCACACACTCTGCCTACCCTGCCTCACAGGGTTGTTGTGAGGATAGAATGGAGGAGGAGGATGTAAACTGCTTTGGTCCTCCATTGTGGAGAAAGGTGTGGAATATATGAAGTAGTGAGCTAATAAATATAGCTGAAGAGGAGAGGCTGATAAGATGGATGGGTGGGAAGGACAGAAGGAAACAGAAAGCAGATAAGGCTAATCTTCATCAGGTTCAAAGGTGAATGGATAAATATATAGTCTTGGTATCACTTTGAATCGGGACCTTTAACCAGGACTCCAGACAGCTTAGCATCTTAATAATTATCACTTTTGGAGTGGGGCCAAAGCAGACTCCAAAGAGTTTGTAATCTTATAAACAAGAACTTGAGTTTGTATGGGAATCACTGCACACATTCACACATAGCCAATGCCTACACTAATTACACACGGAAAGATTTGAAATAGCGCACTTTGGATTGACCCACCATTGTCCAGATATTTGTTAATATATTTGGAATTCATTTCTGGAATCTGTGTATCCATATATCTGGAATGCATATTTGGAATTAGTGTTTTGTTGTGTATGACTGGCTAGCACTAAATTACTCATTGTTGTGTTGCTGTGCCTGAAAGCAGTGCATTTTTGAGTTGGATTCATATAATGAGAAGCAGCTTTCACTTTATTAAACTCAAGAACTCCTCACATACTTCTTTCAGTATCTCCAAAAAGGTACCCAGCTATTTCGATGACAGGCAAACAAACATAACATTTGACCAATCAAACCCCTGAACGGTTAAAAGACAAGAGGTTAAGGAACTAATTAGTTGATCAGCCAACTGAGGAGTTGAAAATGTTCACATTTATTTAATCGATTCATCATTCCACTTGATACATTAAAAAGCAAATGATGAATCAATGAAAAATCCTTTAATCCAAACCTGCTTCCATTTTTCCTCCTCCTGCCTTTTAGCCCTCTTTGTTAATAAAATGTTCAGACGCATCTTTAGCACTGGAGGAGTTTCACACATCCCACGGCAGCAAAGCCAGGTTTTTTAAATGCATTTATTCATTATCTCCTGCTGTCCTCCCATCACGGAAGCCAAGAGATCCTTCTGAGGCACTGAGAAGACCCAAACATGCTTAGCTGCATGCAAGACAGCTCTGTCCTGCAGCCCTTCAGCTGTGCCCTGGTTCTAAGGAGAGGCATTCTGCATCCAAAACCTCATTCTGGCTTCTAAACGTTTCAGCAAGCATTGCCCACAGGGCACTTGCAAGCTTAGCTGAGCACCAGAACAACTAGAGACTTACTTTTTTAAAAGAATCAGAATCCTAGGAGAACAACATGGAACAAAAGAGTTCACACTGACCCAAACCATTCCTGCTTAGCTTCAGTAAGATAACACAAAGTCTTGAGGGAGGTGCGCCTGCCCCCCTCACTTCCGTTCTTTAAGGAGGCAGCTGACGATGGTTTCATTGAGGACCACACTTGGTTAAGTGCACTAGCAGGCCTGAATTGTGATTGCAAATTTCAGTTTTGCTGTGAATGCATTTTTATTATATATATTTTCTGTATGCCGTAAGTTGCTTTAAGCTCCATAAGGAAGAAAGGCAGCTAATAACTGCTTTGAACAAATAAAATGCCCACGGTCTATGTTGCCATTTTACATGTATTCCTCAGGAGGAGGACGACAATCTGGCCCTTTAAGGAGCATACCTGGACCATACATGCATCTGCACACCCTGTCACAATCACTTTACATTTTGAGATGCGTGCGTAAAAAAAAAAGAAATGCCTTAAGAGTTCCCTACATTCCAGATGAAGGACACCGACAAAGGAAGCATTGCTGATTTTAGTGCATTTCATGTTTCCATACCACCACATTCAGACGCGGATTGCAGGCAGGGAAAAGAGAACGTCACATCAGTGGGACTCAAGAAATGAGTAAAACCCACAGCTGCCATTTTCAGGTCTAGCAAATATGGCTTTCACTCTCCCACTGAAACAGAGGAGTAAAGCATTAGGTTTTGACTGCACTATGCCCAAAGGCTTGGCTCCTGTGAGAAGGCTGCCAGAAGATGGAAGGCGAGGTGATTTTTACCAGCTCCCCTCTCCCATCGGACACCTCTGACTCCCCCCTTAGGGCTGCCGGTCCCCAGTTGGGGGCAGGGGATCCCTTGGTTTGGAGGCCCTCTCCCCACTTCAGGGTTAATAGAAAGTGGGGAGGGGGATGTCCACTGGGCACTTCATTATACCCTATGGAGACTGGTACCCATAGAGTATAACGGAGAATCAATCTGTGGGTATCTGGGCTGCGGGGGGCTGTTTTCTGAGGGAGAGGCACCAAATTTTTTCAGCATGGCATCTGGTGCCTCTCCTCAATCCACCCATCCCCCAGTTTCAAGAAGATTGGGCCAGGGGCCCCAATTCTATGAGCCCCAACAGAAGTTGCCCCCATCTTCCATTATTTTCAATGGAAGGAAGGCATTTAAAAGGTGTGTGGGCCCTTTAAATGTGATGGCCAGAACTCCCTTTGGAGCTCAATCATGCTTGCTGCAGTCTTGCTCCTGGCTCCACCCCCAAAGTCCCCAAGTATTTCCTGAGTCGGATCTAGCAATGCTCCCCCTTATGCTGTATCTAAGTTTCCCCCGTTCCCCTGCAGCACAGGGTATTTTGGATTGCAGCGGGGTGGGGTGGGGTTATGTTTCACAGATGCAAATCCCATCCTTCAGCAGAAATTATTACTGGAATCAAGTCACAGATTTAAAATCAAAGTGTGTTTGATGGGAAATCAGATAGCTTCAATTTAATTTTGAGTAATATTTATTTAAAATATTCATATGTTGCTTCCTGAAATTTGTTCCCTCCAAAATACATGATGAATTTAAGGCAATGTCAAATAACTTAAAGTAGCTGCAAAATGCAATAATAAGACCAGTATAATCCATGTAGAGCACAAAACATTCTAAAGCAGCAAAATCATTCCCCCCACCCCCCACCCCCAAAAAAACCTCACCATAAACAGCAGCATTCGTAAAATGCAACCCAGCAAAGAAAACAAGCAAAAAGGGAATTAATTTTTTAAAAAAATCTTTTAAATGCTTAGTACCTGAGCAACGGAGGAGAACTCCCTCAGGTCAAGAAAGCCTATGTGAATTTTTAAAAGAAAAATAACAACTCTAGCCTGGGTCCAAAAATTCAGCAAGCTTGTGTTAGACAGGAGGTTTGGAGGAGGAGGAGAAGACCGCAGATTTTCTACCCCGCCTTTTTCTCTGAATCAGTCTCAGAATGGCTCACAATCTCCTTTACCCACCCTCCCGCACAACAGACACCCTGTGAGGTGGGTGGGGCTGAGAGATCTCTCAAAGCAGCTGCCCTTTCAAGGACAACTCTTACGTGAGCGATGGCTGACCCAAGGCCATTCCAGCAGCTTCAAGTGGAGGAGTGGGGAATCAAACCTGGTTCTCCCAGATAAGAGTCCACACACTTAACCACTACATCAAAGGGCATTCACAAAGCCAGTGTCTCAGCAGAAAAGGCCATGTTTTGTGGCCAGTCATCTCAATCTCAGGCAACCACTGAAGCAGGTCACCAGATGGACCTCAAAAATTGGATAGGTTCATCAGGAATGGGTGGTCCTTGAGATCAGGAAGTGGTCTAGTGTCTAAATTAGTGGCAGAGCTACACAAGCTCCATTGGGAGCCCCTCGTCATCCAGTGGTCCTTGGCTTAAAGCTAGCCTCCTCCCAACATATCTTGCTCATCTCAGGAATTCCGACCCCACCAAGGGCTCTCTCCCTCCCCTAATTGTTAAAGCGACTGGTCCAGTTGGTTGTACCGGAACCATGCTGCTCTGGTGAAGTCATAAATGAAAATACTGAGATATATACTGCTGCATAAAATTGTTAGTAAGCCAGGATCGCTTCTTTCTCATAGCCTCATTGTTCTCATCTGTAAAATGCACACATTCACTGGCTGCTTGTCTTTGCATTAGCAGGAGAATTTAGATGTCAAAATCCTTGGCAAAGCATCATAACTTTATGTGAATTTGTGCTTTATGGGGGAAGGGAATGTCTCATTGTACAGCTTTGGGGTGCAGCAGGAGGACCCCAGCCTGCAACTGGTTCTAGTCGGGGGGGGGGGTCCCAGAGTTTTGGCAAACCATCACAACAAAATGGAGGGACCCAGATCCTTCAAGCACCAAAGACTGCCTGTGTCTCCTTTGAATGTCCCGCTTGGGCAAACACAGAGTCCAAGGCATGCAGAATGTCTTTCAAGGGTTAAAAGAAGTGTGTGCATGTGACACAGAGAAAGAGCGCACAAGAGAGTGGCTGGTCTTCGGGTACAGGGTTCCATATAATAAGACTATTTGTATTCATGCTGGCAGAGTAAACACTACACGTTCATGCCCAGGCAGCTCGGCAGTAGTAATTTCAGCCACAACACAGCTCTCTCCCTTGGGAATCTTTGCTACTCCCCTGGCCTCCAACCACTCCAAATGCAGAACAAGAGCAGAGAAGGGAAGGGAAGGGAAGAGGCGGGGAGACACAGAGAGAAAGAAAAGAGCGGCGAGAAAGAGACAGAGACACCTTCCTACAGCACTGGAGGAGTGCTTTAGAGGAGAAATAAAATTTAGGAAGGTTTCAACAATGGCGGGATGGAGAGGACACCAATGAAAAGCAGATGTGCTCTGGAACTGATCGTCCTCACCATTTCGCTTCGAAAACCCTCATTTTAGTTTCATTTCTCCTTCATGCAGACCAAATCTGCCAAGTCTACCTTTTGCACGATTTTTTGAACCCCTCACACCAAAATTTTCCTGGTAAACTTGGACAGTCTTAACTGTTATTTTTGGGTCAATTGCTTATACGTAGTGTAAAAGTAACCAATGAACCAGGAATGCCAGCAAGGGAAATGGTCAAAATCGCAACACACACACACAAATGAGAAATGGCACACGTGCATGCATGCACAAACAAATACACACACACACTCCTTGCAAGTTAAAACCTGCCTTCTCTCGGATTTAACAGCAGCCCATTTACTGTGCCTTAAATCCCGAAACAACACTACTATTCAAGTCTTCCCTGGGCAAAACACCGCCCAACAGACCCATTTGCAGAAGTGGGTCTTACTAGCTTAGATTGCGTGTTCAGGGTTTTCTTCTCTCTCCCCTCTTGGGGCAATGCTAATAGTTCCGCATTTACGCAAAGTATTTCACACACTCAGTATGCAAAAACAGAACACAGCCCTGCAGCTCCTTAAAAGCTAACAAGTTCTGTTGTAATGCAAGTTTTCAGACTAACAGGGCTAAACAGGAATGTCAAAAACATCGATCATTTATTTACATAGTATATTTACTTCCTCCCCACTGGAGACCCAAAGCAACTTACATCATTCTCTTCTCCTCCGGATCCTCACATCAACCTTGTGAGGTAGATTAGGCAGACTGCATGTGAGTCGCCCCAGGTCACCCAGCAAGTTTTCATGGCAGAGCAGGGATTCAAACCTGGGTCTCCCAGATCTTAGTCAGATACACTAACCATTTCACTATGCCAGCTCTCCATAAAACCAACAACAGCCCTGTAAGGTAGCTCAGTATCACTGTATATTATAAGCAACAAGGTTAGAGAGTGAGAGGCAGCATCTTACTGAAGACTTCTTAATAAGGCTCAAGGGCAGGAGAGATCTAGTCTGAACCTCCACTAACTGAAACGGCACACTTCTGAGTAGGAGTTGCTGGGTAAGCAACAAGGATAGGTTGTAAGATCTCCTGTGCTTCTTGGAAGTATCAGGTGGGGTCATGGTGAAACAGAAAATGCTGGACCTCTGATTTGAGCCAGCAGGGCTCTTTGAATGTCTATCAAAAACTGTCATGCTGTGATACTTCACCTATGCCCCTAGAAGCCCAAAACATGAAGCATACAAATATACACTAAATTCAATTTTTAAAGTTTCAGTTTAAAGAAACAAGACCAAAATATGAAAGAGGACACATGAACACATATGAAGCTGCCTTTTACTGGATCAGAACCTGGAATCATCAAAGTCAGGAGAGCCAGTTTGGTGTAATGGTTAAGTGCGCGGACTCTTATCTGGGAGGACCGAGTTTGATTCCCCACTCCTCCACTTGCAGCTGCTAGAGTGGCCTTGAGTCAGTCATAACTCTCGCAGAGGTTGTCCTTGAAAAGGCAGCTGCTGTGAGAGCCCTCTCAACCCCACCCACTTCACAGGGTGTCTGTTGTGGGGGAGGAAGATAAAGGAGATTGTGAGCTGCTCTGAGATTTGGAGTGGAGGGTGGGATATAAATCCAATGTCGTCATCTTCTTCAGACTGACAGTGGTTCTCCAGGTTCTCAGGCAGAAGAGGGCTTTCACATTTCCCACCACCTGGTCCTTGTAAGTAGAAGTGTTGGGGATGGAACCTTCAACCTACAGCGTGCCATGCAGATGCTCTACCACTGAGCCATGGCCCCTCCCAAACTCCTTAGGGAAGGGGTGGCCAAACTGCAGCTCGGGAGCCACATGTGGCTCTTTCACACATATTGTGTGGCTCTTGAACTCTCCACCATCACGTCAGCTAGTTTGGAGAAGGCATTTAAAGTTAAAGTTGCTTTCCTGCCACCTCTCTCCCCCTCTTCCCTCCCCATCTATTTCCTTCCTTCCTTCCCTCCCTCCCACACTGATGTTCATGTCTTGCAGCTCTCAAACATCTGACATTTAGCCTATGTTGCTCTTACGTTAAGCAAGTTTGGCCACTCCTGCCTTAGAGGGTCGCAGTATGCTTTTGCAGGGCCGTCTCTCACAGCAACCCTAAGTACACTCTACCTTTGCATAAAAAGCAGAGTACTCAGGTCTCTCTTTTGCACTGCTTTCATAGCTCATGTGCCACTGCTCCCTACGGAAAACCATGGTAGGAGCTGCCCAGACCATCCTGTCTTTTTGCAAGCTGGGGCTAATGTAATCCTGATTGAATCCAGAACTATTCAAACATTTGCCATTCCAAGAACTGCCTCCAACCCCAACTCACAACATGAACCCGCTCCCAATCTTTCGCTCTGCTCACAACCTGAGTTCAATCCCTGGCAGAAGCTGGGTTTTCAGGTAGCCGGCTCGAGGTTGACTCAGCCTTCCATCCTTCCGAGGTCGGAAAATGAGGACCCAGCTTGCTGGGGGGAAAGTGTAGATGACTGGGGAAGGCAATGGCAAACCACCTCATAAAAAGTCTGCCGTGAAAACGTTGTGAAAGCAACGTCACCCCAGAGTCAGAAACGACTGGTGCTTGCACAGGGGACCTTTCCTTTTTTTCACTGTCTCCACAAAACCCCACAGTGGGAACTGCACATCCATGGGCCAGCCACAAGGTTCCCAGAGCATCCACCAGAAGCTTGGTCATTCCTCTTTCACCTTCCCATTGCAAACTTCTTACACCTCCCTCACCCTCCAGTTTCTTCCTTGGCTCTCTCTCCTTTACTTAAAAAAGTGCTTAAATCCTACTTAAAATACAACCTAAAATAAACTAGTAGTGGTGTTAGTGATGTGATTCACCTTTAGTAGGGTAAACCCAGGCTGCCTGCAGGCCCAAAGAAAGACATCCTGTCCTTTTAATTGAGGCTTAATGAGACATTATTTACTTCCATGCCATGAAAAGGCTTCAACTGCCCAAGCTACATATGCATTGGTGGTGGGAAGTGCTGTTAAGTTGTAGCTGACTTATGTTTGAAAACTTACCTTATGAAAACATAGGGTTTTCAAGGCAAGAGATGAACAGAGGTGGTTTGCCATTGCCTGCTTTTACGTACTGACCCTGGAATGCATTGGTAGTCTTCCATCCAAGTATTAAACAGGGCCAGCCTTGTTTATCTTCTGAGGTCTGACAATGGTGGTTTGTAGGGATGGGCAACGAATTGAAAATTAACTATGGTTTGAGCACAAACGGGGCCGGTTCATGTTCATTTCAAATTAGTTTGTTTGGTTGCACCATGCCCAAACCAGAAAATGAACTGCCTTTTTTTCTTGGTAGCTCATTTGGCTAATTTTTGCAGTTCATTTTTCCAGACAGCCTAGTGCCGATTCAGCCAATTCCTAGGCAATGCTGGGGGTGGACTTCTGGGAGCCCTAGAAACACCCATAGCAGTTTTCCATAGCTTGATTGGCAGCTCTGGGAACCAATCACGGAGCTCCCATTCTGGTCTATGGAAGCAGACCCCAACTCAGCTGCTTTCACATTGCAGCATGGAGAGAGAAGAGTCAGTTGTCATGAGAGCTGAAGCCGAGATTTCCTAGGGACATCTGCTTTGGGGGGCTATAACTTGGGACATTCCAAATCTGGGAGAGTGGGTGGAGGAGAGCCTGCTGAAGACTCCCAGTGAGCTTGGTGTCTCTAACTCATGAGTTCTACAACTCCCAAACAAATCATAAACCAGTTCAGGAAATCAAACAAACCATGAACCAACACAAAACACCACTTTCCCAGTTCATATCAAGAATGTCTCTTGCCACAAGCGCATCCATCTTGGTCCAGGCCTATGTGAATCATTATGATTTGTCTTAGCTAGATTGCTTGCTTGCTAATCTATCATGTCTGTAATGAACATAAGCAACCTGTCCTACCCTGGGACTGTGGCACGGCCAGCATCTGAAGTTCAAGCGGTCTTATCTGCGACTCAGAGACTCCTACTTTCCCTTTTGAGTGAAACCTGCCTCAGCTAATTCAGATGGAAGCGGGGGGGAAGGGATGCTTTTTATTGATACAGAAAAAGGTGCTTTGAGTTGAATCATGTAACGGCTGGAACCCAAAGTTTTATCTGTATGTACTGAGCCTGAGGGCTAAGTTTCACCAAGACGCTGTCTCGGGACTGTAACAGCTTCTGGTTAATGAATACACCTTATTTGACTACATCACAGAGGTGATCATTGATGGGGATTGTGCAGCATTTGACAGTTCATGCCCATGCTGAGTGGTTTGCTATTGCCTATCTCTGCACAGCAGCCCTGGGCTTCTTTGGTGGTCTCCCATCCAAGTAAAGACCATGGTCAATCCTGCTGAGCATCTGCCAGGTGATGAGATGAGGCTAGCCTAGGCCATCCATGTCAGGGCTCCCACACGCATTCACTCCCACTGGACATTCCCCCCCAGGCCTAGGCTCAACTCAAATGGGCATCCTGCTGTGCTGCCTAAAGACCAAATGGATCCAGCTGCCCACAGTGGAGGTTAAAAAGAAGGGCCACAGTATTAGCAACAAGGGAAAGGTGAATAACAAAATGGCACCACTTGCCTCATTTCCTCCCGGCAGCCTGTTCATGTGCACCAGCTGGCCCTGGTCATCCAGCACCAGTTCTGTATACGTCAACAGATCAGACGGCAGAGGAGAGGCGGGCAGGATTGCAAGCTCATCCATGGAGGCCCAGAGCTTAATCAAAGACTAAAGAAATGAGGGAGAAGAAAAAAAGATGCTTGTTACGCCATCCCTCTTTGTACTGGGATCAGAGAAAGAAATTGCTGATGCTGCCAACAAAGATCATCAACTGAGAGCAGCATGAAAGTCAGTTGCAAGGAGCCAGTGGCAAGGAGGCCCTGTAGCTCAGAGGCAGAGGACCTGCTCTGCACGTGGAAAGTCTCATGGTCAACTCCAGCTAGCCTAAGGACCTCCAGGTATGCTCAGGCAGGCGGTGTCTCCGGGGTAGCAGCTCAAGCATGGATGTGACTCTAGATTTTCACCAGGATTTCCACGGAGTAGGCTCTAGAAGAAGCCGCATGCACAGCCGCTTCCCTGCATGAGTCAGAAGCCTCTGTCAGCATTCTCAGCTTCCCTGCTCATGAAAAATGGGGAGGGGGGGGGAGCTGAGTGCTTCAAGTGTCTCTCCAGAGCAGGGGAGGGGGATTTTTTCTTCCTGCCTTCTCCCTCTTCTCCCCCTACACAGTTTCTTCATTCCCCAACCTCACTTCAAAACTGAAAAGCTACCTTTAAAAATCCAACAACAAAAAAGGTGGGAGGCAGCAAAAGTACAGTTTTTACATATAGACGGAAATATATCAACAAAACATCTCTTCTAACCCCCAACATTTCTCAGACTGAAGCAAGAACTCCATCAGAAGTTGTCAGTGAAGTTGCTACTTTTCTAGTAATAAAAAATGGAGACATTAAATAAAACAAACGTATAGGATATGGGCCTGAAGCAGAGTAGCAATGGGGCAGAGGACCTCTGGATATGAGGCACCGAGGACTAAGCCACCTACTGCACACACTACATGCAAACCTCCCCAAACCCTTTGGGAGTATCTCCTCCTTGAGTCAACAGCACCAAGCTAGATGGACCTTTGGTTCGATCCAAATTAGGTATGCAGCCCTTACCTGTCGAAACATTTCAGGGATATCATAGACATAGGTGGTTCCCAGCGACTGAGCCTGGAATCTCTTGGACTGGAGCAAGTCCTTTGTCACATACGGGGTGTTGATCAGCATTCCATGCAGTGGCCCTTGCTTATCACCATAAGCTTGGAACATAATCTAAAAAAGGGAACACCCCCCCCCCCCCAATATAAACATGATAATCAGGTTCACAGGGGAGAGCTGCTATTGCCATTTCATTCAACCGTCTTGCTCTGGCCTTTCTCTATGCCATTAAACGAAAGCCAGTAGAGCTCACCCCCTTATTCTCAATGGCTCCTTCTTTGGGCAATGATCTGGAAACCAGAGATGCATGTTGCTGCATAAAATGAAGTCATCCACCACGCCTGTTTAATCAAGGTGGCTTCATCAAGGTGGCAGCCTCATGAAGCACATGCTCTTGGAGACTAGGGATCACTTATATTAACATGAAGGACATTTCAATGCCTGTTAAGTGCTTAGATGACTTGGATGCTCATGTTAACCACTCACTCTGATTAGATGTTACGAGAAAAACCACCAGGCCTCTTGTAAACGCTAACAAAAAGGGAAGGATCCAGCCTCTGCTTTCATGTCCAAGCCTGTCTCAGAGCTTCATAGCTTTGAAAGATCTCGTAGCAAGCTGTGTCACTCTTGTTATGTTGTGTATTGAGACCTAAACCTGTGGGCTTTCTAGGACAGGTAGTGGAAGACAGGTTTCCCTCTCAGTCCTAGCTTTCCCAGAAGGAATCTGGAGCTAAGTAGGCATAAGTTTTGAATACACACATGCCTACTCATGCATCACACAGCAACAAAGCAACGAACAGCCCAAGATTAGCATGCTACTCATATGGGGAGAAGTAATCAGCAATTGTTTTGTCTCCCTGTAAGAGACATGCTGTACCTGGGCAGTCCTGGAGTCTGTCACTTCCTTGTAGAGGCTTATGTCTAAGTAATAGCCCGATTCGTTGGTCAGGAAGAGCCGGATGGGAATCGCCTTGCCAGTCGGCGTCAGCCGGATGTTGATCTTCAGCTCTGCCTGAAGGACTCGCAGTTTCCACAAGCGGCTGCCGTAGCGCATCACCATACTCCGCACAGACTCCTCAATCTGATCAATATGGAGGGGAGAAGACAAACTTGAGCAGCAGAGGGACCACTGCATAAGTACTCTACAGAGTAAGAACCAGGCAAGACTGGCCCTAGACAATCTGTCACCCTACGCAGCAGTGCTGTGGCTCCGCCCCCAAGCCCAGCTAGCAAGCTGGGCTCTGGGGAAGCTGCTGTGGCAGCATGGCTCCACCCCCTGAGCCCAGCCAGCGAAATGGGCAGCTCTGCTCCTGAGCCTAAGGCCAGGGAAAGGAAGAGACCATGGCTGCAGGGCTCTTTCTGAGTCAGCGCACTTGTGTTCCAGCTCAAAAAAAGACCTGGCCACATGGGGGGTGTCCAATTCAGCACACACACCCCAAGGCCACCGCCCTAGGCAAATGCCTCATTCACCTAGTGGCAGGACCAGCCTGGAACCAGGCCAAATTATTTGGGGGCAGAACTAGAGAATGCAGAGTAAGAATGATGGATGCTGCCGAGAGCGTTCCCAGCATTTCCTCCCTAGCTTTTTTGTAATGCCTAGTAAAAAAAATTGTCTGAAGTGACTTGATATCATTGCACTGAGAAACAAGAGACTCTCAATACGATCTTGTGATGTCACAAGTTTTGTTTGATAATATTCGAGGGAACAGGGCAGGGGAGAAGAAATGGGAAAATGTTTTAGGCAGGGGCCAGGGGGTCCCTAAACCACCTGTTTAACTGACAAGCATTGCAGCCAATGCTGCCAAGGAGACTGTCAAGCATGAGATTTCAAAATAACCAGTCCTTGGGGTTTTGAAACAAAGTTTGGTTTATTGATAATCCATGTGGCTCAGTTGAGCTAGGTATACTGATACTTAGTAACAACAGATTACAAGCTTTAAAATGGCACATCAAAGGTTCTATAAACAATTCTACATTCACGTGTGAAATTCACACTCTAACTTTCTTATCTCTATTGCGGTTGGCTCTTCCTGGATCCAGACCTCGCTGGGCCTGGGAATGAGTCCCAGGAGGTCTTATCTTCAAAGAGGACATTCCTGCATTTGTTAGTAAAAGCAAAAGAAGCAAAGGAGGAGGTTTGCTGCTTTGATGTGCCTGAATCTAATTCATGGTTAGTAACAATTCTATGATCTGACAATTATAACTAGAAAATTCACAATGCTTGACAGAGACTCTGGGTTAGTCCCAGAACTCTACTATCTTTTCCCTCTTTTTTTTGGTATTTCAGTGTATTTGTGTAAGGGTGCATCTGCACCTGGAAGCTATATTCACCTCTGGTGACTGACCCCCTACTGGGAGCCTGGAGAATATTCAGAGAAGTGGCTGAATAGAGCCTTTTCCTGCCCTCCCAACAAGGTATTTCAAGAAAGACCCAACAGCCAAAAGCAAGAATAGGTGGATGGACAGCCAGCCAGTGAGCTGTGGTGGTTTAGAGTGTTGAACTAGAATCTGAGAATTCCAGGTTTGAAACCCCATTCTGTTAGGGAAGTTTGCTGGGTGTCTTTGGGCCAGTCACAGTCTCTTAGTTCAGCCTACCTCACAGGGTTGTTGTGAAACTAAAGTAAAGGAGAGGAGAACAATGTAAGCTGCTTTGGGTTCCTGCTGGTGAGAAAGCTAATAAAGGAAATAAAAATATAATGAAACAGCTTTACATGAAATCTTCTGAAGATACACACACACTTGCAGAGGGTGTGCACCTTGCAGCTGAGCTGGTGACTGAGGAAGGGAGGAAGATTCACCCCTTTGCCCAACAACTGCCATTTGTCAACCCTGTGGCAGGCATCACAAGGCAGTGCAAGGAGCAAAGACCCTTGAATCAATTGGGCACTTGGGAGAGCAGAGCAGGACTGCATCCTCCTGACCTGGGAAAGGAAGAAGGGGATTTTGGTTGCTAAGCAAACTTGAGCCAGGAGGTCAAGAAGTGGTTGAGATATAAATTGCACTGGGTGGTTAGCAACTGCAACACTTTTCTTCTCCACCTCTGGCCAAACCCCATCTCAAACAGGATTACTGTAAAGGTGTGTGTATGGGGTGGGTGGGTGCAGGAAATGATCAGAAGTTGGAGCACCTTCCTTCTCAGGAAAAGCTAAGCTGTTTGAGGGGGTGGGGGGAGACAGAGAACAACTGATGCTATTTGGAAGCATCCTTCCTGGCAATAGCCCTCTAAGGGAGGTGGCTATTACCTTACATCACCAACAATCTCACTGAATTAATATAATGGAAATCAGAAAACTGCCATCTTGGACTTTTAGAAGAAGAAAAAGAAGAATTGCAGATTTATACCCTGCCCTTCTCCCTGAATCAGAGACTCAGAGCGGATTACAATCTTCTTCCCCACAACAGACACCCTGTGAGGTGGGTGGGGCTGAGAGGACTCTCACAGCAGCTGCCCTTTCAAGGACAACTTTGCCAGAGCTATGGCTGACCCGAGGCCATTCCAGCAGCTGCAAGTGGAGGAGTGGGGAATCAAACCCGGTTCTCCCAGATAAGAGAGCTCTGGCTGACCCACGGCCATTCCAGCAGCTGCAAGTGGAGGAGTGGGGAATCAAACCCGGTTCTCCCAGATAAGAGAGCTCTGGCTGACCCAAGGCCATTCCAGCAGCTGCAAGTGGAGGAGTGGGGAATCAAACCCGGTTCTCCCAGATAAGAGAGCTCTGGCTGACCCAAGGCCATTCCAGCAGCTGCAAGTGGAGGAGCGGGGAATCAAACCCGGTTCTCCCAGATAAGAGAGCTCTGGCTGACCCAAGGCAATTCCAGCAGCTGCAAGTGGAGGAGTGGGGAATCAAACCCGGTTCTCCCAGATACGAGTCCGCACACTTAACCACTACACCAAACTGGCTCTCACTACACCAAGCTAGCTCTTTAATGAATGAATTGATGATTGTTGATATGTATGGAAATGTTTTATTATATATTTTACTTTTTAATATTCTAATTTAATATTCTAATGTTTTTAACTGTTGTTAGTCGCCCTGAGCCCATCAGGGGAGGGCGGGATATAAATCTGATAAATAAAATAAAAAATAAAATAAATAAGCTGTGGAGTCTTGTGAGCAAGAATTCTACTTTGCGAGCTACTAGTATTCGAGTTGTGAGTGAGTGATTTGGCAACTGCATAATTTAGTTTGCTCTGGGGCCACCCTTCCTGAGCTAAGACAAAAACGTGTGAGCTGGAGACTAAAAAACTGTGAGCTAGCTCACACTGACAGCAAAGAAGAAGACTGTAGATTTATACCCCTCCCTTCTTTCTGAATCAGTCTCACAGCGGCTTACAACCTCCTTTCTCTTCTTCCCCCACAACAGACACCCTGTGAGGTAGGTGAGATAAGAGTCTGCGCACTTAATCACTACACCAAACACTGCCTCCTGGAGGGGCTCTTTCAGAGTATCACTGTGGTCCCTTAAGGATGTCAGCAGGAGTACCAGATATATAGCAGATGCAAGTGTAAGACTGGAGAGAGATGGGTTCAGATCCCTGCTCTACGATGGAGCTCACTCTCTCTTAGCCTGGCCTACCCTGGCAGGGCTGAGATGAAGATGGAACAGAGTTTCATGGAAGATATTGGGGAGGGGCTGTGGCTACATGAAAAAGCATCTTCTTGGTGTGCAGAAGGTCCCAGATTCAATCCCCGGGATCTCCAGTTAAAGGACCAGGAAGGAGGTGCTGTGAAAGACCTCAGCCTGAGATCCCGGAGAGCCACAGCCAGTCTGAGTAGACAAGACTGACCTTGATGAACCAAGGGTCTGATTCAGGATAAGGAAGCACTGGGGAAAGATTACACCTACCCCCCACCTCCCACATACACACCCTGGAGTCCATAACCAATGTTTCTTCTAAGCTGAGTTAATGTGAGCTAGCTCATGGTTTCTTAAGCCTACGGCTCACATTTTTTTTTATTTAGCTCAGGAAAAATGGCCCCAGAGCAAACTAATTTATGCAGTAGTTCACAACTTTAATGCCAGTAGCTCACAAGGTAACATTTTTGCTCACAAGACTCCATAGCTTAAAGAGAGTATTGTACCACAGTCCACACAAAGCCATGTTTCTGGTGTTAATTTAACCTATCAGAATTTCAACAGCTCTTTGATTATGAGCCACCATGGAGAGCAAATGAGTGAAAGGAAAGGAAAGGTCCCCTGTGCAAGCACCAGTCGTTTCCGACTCTGGGGTGACGTTGCTTTCACAACATTTTCACGGCAGACTTTTTACAGGGTGGTTTGCCATTGCCTTCCCCAGTTATCTACACTTTCCCCTCAGCAAGCTGGGTACTCATTTTACTGACCTTGGAAGGATGGAAGGCTGAGTCAACCTCAAGCCAGCTACCTGAAAACCCAGCTTCTGCTGGGGATTGAACTCAGGTCGTGAGCAGAGTTTAGGACTGCAGTACAGCAGCTTTAACACTCTGCGCCACAGGGCTCCTAATGAGTGAAAAGCAAGGTGTAAATCTTTAAAATAAATAAAACGACCATGAGCATGTGTGAGAAAGGTTTATGAAATTGTGCACTATTGAAAATTGTGACATAGAGAAAGTGGAGAGATTTTTTTCCCTAACATAACACTAAAGAGTTTAGGACTAGCAAGTGGGGCAACTGAAGATATTTCTGCACACAGTGCAGAATTCACACACATGTTCTGCAGCACAAGCAAGGTGGCAGAATCCTGAGAAAGTGGGACAGTGAACTGTACAGACACAGGTTGAATTCTGCAAATCATGGAGTGCAGCAAAGTATCCTGGAGAAGTGAGGGAGGGTTTTGATAAATCACTGGGTTTTGATCTTCTACAGCTCCTTATTCAATGTATTCCCCAACCTCAATGCTATTAATTGCCTTCTGGTATCTCATTCCCGTGTCCACATGTAATTTTTTTTTTTTTAGGCAAGGGGGTAAATTACACAGTATAATGGTTTTGGGGTCACTTTTAGCCCAACTGCAAAGATTGCAATAGACAAAATAAGGGATGACATTGACAAAACATACAAATTTTGTATATTCTTTCCCAAATTTCTGCTGCTATTCTATTCCTGCACTGCCAAAAAAACTTAAAGGTGGACTTTTTTCTTGACAGCTATCAGCATGGTCAATGCAATCCCAATTTTTCCTATTCCTATAAATACAATTCAACACATTTCGTACAGATTTCAGCATTAAATTTTAGGTTTGCTAGATGCAGAATTTCTAATGACCCAAGCCCCCTTTCCACACTGCCATAAACAGCAGAATATGCTGATCTTCCTAGGCAGGAGACTAAACAACGTACCTTAGATGGGTCCATAATAACGGTGGGGACAAAGTTGAGGAATATGTGGTTGCAGTCCGTGCGCACATTTGTGTTGTTAAAAGCCACCTCGAGTTCATCCATGGCTTCTAAAAGCAAGCGCTCCCCCTCATTCTGTAGGTACTCAAAGGAAGCCTCCTGCAGAAAGATTAAAAGGTCAAGGTAGTCCCCCGTGCAAGCATCAATCGTTTCTGACTCTGGGGTGACATCGCATCACAACATTTTCAGGGCAGACTTTTTTACAGGGTGGTTTGCCATTGCCTTCCCCAGTCATCTACACTTTCCCCCCAGCAAGCTGGGTGCTCATTTTACCGACCTCAGAAGGATGGAAGGCGGAGTCAACCTGGAGCCGGCTACCTGAACCCAGCTTCTGCCAGGATCAAACTCAGGATGTGAGCAGAGCCTGGACTGCAGTACTGCAGCTTACCACTCTGCTACATTATTTTGCTTCCTTCAGATCGGCTTAGGGTTATTAGATTGTTTAAAAGAACAGTTCCTCTGACACGGTTTCCTGCCTGCCTAGTCACCCAATGGCCAACTCAGTCTCAAGCAGGGCTTTTGTTGAGCAGGAACACACAAAAACGTAGTTCCGGCTGGCTTGGCATCAGGGATGTGGCCTAATATGCAAATGAGTTCCTGCCAGACTTTCCCTACAAAAAAGCCCAGTGTGAAACAAAGGTGCCATCAGGGGGTGTGGCCTAATATGCAAATGAGTTCCTGCTGGGCATTTTTCCCCAAAAAAGCCCTGGTCTCAAGAGATGCCTTACTGGGATGAAAGGACTTGCCAACTTGACCATTTCAGGCCTTGAACCTCCTGATGAAAATTACATCTCAAGAAACAGAAAGATAAAGCAGGACTCGGTAAACAGGGTTAAATGGTGCTCCAACTCTCCTCTGCATAAGTTTCTGGTCTGGGACACAGATAGGCTTAAACCCACCTGGGGCAGGAACAGTTTGACCCCTGACATGTGGGGGTATCGTAATACCCTGTCTCCAATACATGCAAATGGCTGCCACTCATTCCTACAGGAAGTCTCACACTGCACCTGACAATACCTGTGCTGTGGGAATAAAATCCAAGAGCAGCCCCCACCAACAGGAGTACTACAGGGTGTCTGGGAGTGTTGCAGGAGACCCAGGAGAGCATTCATGGTGTATTCCTAAACACTTGGATGCAATACAGACCCTCCCTCCCTATGCCACATCCCAACCTGGTCTAAGACCACGTGTTTAGCTGGCAAAGCCCACCTTTGTGACCAAGTCCGAGTGCCTGATGATTGCCCGAACAAAGAACCTGTAGTCCGTAATCTCAGCTCCTGCCTCGACTTTTGCAGCACCCAGGTAGAGATGCATTTTGTGATTGGCACATGGAATGGCAGTGAGGTCAAAGTTGCGCATTCGATTGAGCTCCAGCTGGAAAGCCAGTGCGGGTTCCAAGTGGCGGTAGATCCTGTCTTCCTCAAACTGGAGGAAAATCCCAACCAGGGAATGACAGAACACATAAACAGATCATTTCAATTTACATGGAGGCACTGTCATTAATCATGGGGGAGAAAGAGAAGGGTTTTTTTTGTATAGGATGGAGGTTACCACAAGAGCATAAAAACAAAATAAAAAGATAGTTCTCCTTTTAAAGAATCATTTTTAAGTTTATGCAGCACATCTCAAATAAGGCATAACACCAACAAAATACAACCCATAACAAAATCGTATTTAAAAAAAATTAAATGAATGCAATGAGAAACAAATGAACAAAAAAACAGAAGCAGTATTCCATATCCTGATGAGCCTGCCTAGGCGGGGAGGGCGGGGTATAAATAAAAAGTTTATTATTAAATTATCCAGTTCACCAACAGCCTTTAACAGAAACCTCATGAGAACAGAAGCCTCCAGGTGACTGGAATAGCTCTCACTCCTGACAACTGGTACAGCCACAGCGGACAGTTCTTGACCCAGAGCAAGCCTTACCATTAACAGTAACAGATTACTGAGTCCATTAAAGCAAACACTGAGTTAATTATTATTTCCTCAGGGGTGGTACCCCAGATTTCACCTAAAACAGCAAAATACTCAAGTCGACCCTGTACCACCGTCTAGTCCTTCTCTGCCTCTCTTGATACCAATTGGTTCAGCTGCTGTGACATCACAAAGGGTCAGCCAATTGTTTCCAGAATTCCAAGGCCTATGGGGTGTCTTTAGTTTAATAAAAACTACAAACCGTTTTACTGGGGCTTTCAAATTACATATGCTTGTAGCGAAGCCATCGAGCTACTCTGGACCCCCTCCATGAGTCCAAATGCATCACTCTAGCTTCTCCTACAGGACAGAGAATCCATTCACTACCTGAAGCCAAGAACAGCAGCAACTTTTATCGCTTACCTTATCTCTTGCACGGAATGTGAAAAATTTGGGGAATTCCCTCTGTTTGGAAGAAAGGAACCAGATTAGTATCTTTAAAAACGTAATTAGCCATCTGTTTCCATTTACTAATTGTGAGGGAAAGTGTTCTAAAGTTAAGGGACCACCGCGAGAAGATCCTCAGCCTTTATGCAGAACAAATCCTCATTTATATTTCTCCAACATAAAACTCTGGGAAGAAGCCAGGGAGGAAACGCCTAAAACAGAAGGGGCAAAAAGTACACAAAACAAAGGCACCTACTTGTTTATTCGATGTGATCACTCATGAGGGATTAAGCCCCACCACAAAAAATTAGTTCCAGATATAGAGGAACTTTATGAGGCTACATTCAAACAACATAAAAACCCTGTTTGCGAACAAGCCTCAAATCCTTGCACATTCATGCTCTGCCTTTCATGCACACAGCAAGATTGATGGCTTCCTGATTCAGGAGGTCTTCAGCATAACTCCAGTTTATTGTGACACCTGAATTGCAGTGCCCTGACCAACTTGGGCAGGGGCGGGGAGAGTTGGGATTCTAAGCTAGTACTAAACTGTGGGTTTAATTTTCACAGCATCATAAGCTGCCTTGAGTGTCAATGCTGGCTGGAAGGCAGAACATAAATGCTGAATGACTCTCCTGTTCATGCATCTGCACGTTCACTAAAGTGCTCATCTTGATTCCATCAAAGCTAAAATTCATCCCAATATCCCACAACCTCTTCTCAGGAGGAAGAGACTTTGCTCCCCACTGCAGGGAAATTTACACAGGGAAGACTTCAGGAGCAGAAGTTCTATATACTGGGGTGACCAAACTTGCTTAACTTAAGAGCCACACAGAATAAATATCAGATGTTTGAGAGCCGCAAGACATGACCATCAAATGTTTGAGAGCCACAAGACAGGGAGGGAGGAAAGTAAATAGGAGGGACGGAGAAGTGGAAATAAAGCAACTTTAACTTTAAATGCATTCTCCAAGCTGCCAACTAGCTTGGCTTGGAGAAGTGATTTAAAGAGACAAATGCCCTCTCTATGCCGGCCAACAGGGCAGTGAGGACTTCAAGAGCCACACAATATGTAGCCACATGTGGATCCCGAGCCACAGTTGGGCCACCCCTGTTCTGTAGAGTGGACAAAACCCAGGTAGAAGGTTGCTGCCGTACCCAGGGTGATCAGGAGGGCCACTAGGCCCTAAGATCTTCCTTCTCAGGGAGTCCTGAAGTTGTAGGTTTTTGGGAGGGGAAAAGAGGCAAGGGGAGGTGGGGAGGAGAGGCACATGCACTAGGGATTCGAGTTCATGAAAGCTAGTCACAATGAATCTGAGAAGTCGTCAAGACCTCCCAATTCATCTTCTGTGTTAGCTACCAAGATTTTTTTGAATAAATTCTTTGATTCTTAGAAGGAAGCCATGACAGCCAGGGGCAGGGCTGAGTGCTAGACCACCTGCTTGGCATGCAGAGGTTCCTAGGTCAATTTTCAGTATCTCTAGCTCAAAAAGGGGGGGGGGGGAATCAGGCAGCAGCTGATATAGAACGTTTCCACCTGCCCTTTGGCCATATAGCACTATTAGATTATAGCACTATTAGATTATATTTTTAGACTGTTTTTAGATTATTTAAATATTTAATTGTTAACTGTATTGAACTGTATAATCTTGTTTTATTGTTTTAAAATGGCTTTTGCCATGTCCTGTAAGCCACCCTGAGCCTGCCTCGGCGGGGAGGGCAGGGTATAAATAAAATTTATTATTATTATTATTATTATTATTATTATTATTATTATTATTATTATTATTATTATTATTATTATTATTATGTGTTCAGTTAAACTGGTTTCAAATGGTTACAAGTTTGCAGTGTAGTTATGCTCTTATTTTATAAGACTGGTCTGGGTCTTAAAAAAAAGGAAAAAACACTCTGAATAAATTCCTTTAAGAAACAGCCAGTTTGGTGTTGTGGTTAAGTGTGTGGACTCTTATCTGGGAGAACCGGGTTTGATTCCTCCATTTGGCTGCTGGAATGGCCTTGGGTCAGCCATAGCTCTGAGAGGTTGTCCTTGAAAGGACAGCTGCTGTGAGAGCCCTCTCAGCCCCACCCACCTCACAGGGTGCCTGTTGTGGAGGAGGAAGGTATAGGAGATTATAAGTCGCTCTGAGTCTCTGACTCAGGGAGAAGGGTGGGGTATAAATCTGCAGTCATCTTCTTTTTCTTTAAATCTTTTAATATCTGTCCCTTTCCTCTTTTCCTGCCTTCATCTCTGCATGCTACTCACCCCTCTTTCCATGGCTTTCTTTGAGGTCTTCCCTTCCACATTTGGGCCAAATATTACAATTAAGTGTGTGCATGTATAAACATACACACAAAACCAAAAATTCCAGAATAAAAGGATTCTGCCATCTTAGATGGAGGAATTATGCCCCTGCTGTGTTCTAATCAACCAACCATCATCAAGACAATCAGAATAATTCGCCTAAATTAGCCAATCAAGACACCCTGCAAATTGGAGAATGCAAAAAGCTACATGGGAAAATCATCATAGGCCGTTATTATACTAATAATCGCGTTAAAAACCTAATGAGATGAGGAAATTGGAAGCTTGCTGGAGCAACTCTCTATTACCTCAACATGCTGGGAACTAATTATATAGACTGTAATTAAAACACAAAACAAACCCAAGCCAAAGCCCCTGAGTTAAGTTGACAGGCAGTCCAGTAACAGAGCCCACAGAAGAGGAGAGATTCCTAAGGGAGTCTGGGGGAAGGCCCTTCTAAGCACAAAGGGTTGGCCCAGGGTTGGCAGAATACCAGAAAGAGCATGGTGGTTCTGATGAGAGTGCAGGGAAAGAAAACAAGCAAAAGGAACTTCCATGGCAAAGCTGTGCTCTGTTAGTGGAGCTTTGGGGAGGGAGAGCCTGCAGCCCTGGGTGACGGGAGGAGGTGAGAGGAGAGGACTGAACTACTGAAGACAGAACAGTGGCCCAACCCATTTGGGAGATGAGAAACAGCAGATGGGAAGAGACACGTCTGCCCCTTATTAGTCTCCCCAGTGAGTGGCAGCCAAACACCTCTGGAATGTGGGAAGGAAATGGAGGTTGCATGTTGGGCTATTGTGGATAGCAGCTGCTACCTATCCTTTTTGTTTAAAAAATGTGCAGTGGCTTGCTGTTCCAAAGTTATGCACAACCAAAAGAACAAGCCACATTTGTGGCTGCCACGGACAAAGAGGTTTGTCTTGATTTCTGGACATGGCCGGGTGGGGAGATGGGCTGAGGTAAAAAACCAGAAGGTTCTGCAAGGGGACTGAGTTGTACTGGCAGCTATGGAAATGCCTTGCTTGGAAGGAGGCCAGAAATGCCTTGGCTTGGCTCCCTGGTCCCCTTCTCCCTGAAAATCCTATTCCTATTTTGAACAAAACAGGAGTCAAGTTGCACCTTTAAGACCAACTTCATTCAGAACGTAAGCTTTCGTGTGCTCTCTAAGCACACTTCATCAGACAAGGAATCTAAATGTGGCTTGTTCTTTTGGTTGTGCATGACTTTGGAACAGCAAGCCAGTATACTACTTGGATCTATTCCTATTTTGGTTTGCTTTAAACCTTCTGCTTCTAAATTCCAGCAGACCTCTTTACCCAGAGGCAAAGCATGTGGATTTATTCCCAAACACTCAAGAACTTTCCCTTCCTTGGGGTATCCATTTTTACTCCCTCTAAATGTCCTGATTTCTGCTTTCTAAAGCCTTCGTGATCTTGGTGTAAGCCCGCCGTAGTTTCCCTCCTTCCTGTTTTAAAGCTGCTGATTGATCAGTATCTGTATGTTTTCTCAGATTAGCTGCCATCCTACAGAATCAGGGCAAAGTGGCTCAGTCTCCAATGCACTGCAAAGCATCCTGGGAGATGGGACCCAAGGATGGTAGGGAAATATGCTTGTTCTTTCTGGCTCTCTCTCGCTCTCTTTTTAAAGGCTGCAAGCTAATCTCTCATATTATTCTGCAGAGCACAACTAATGGCCCTAACCTTGGATAACAGAAAACTCTTAGTATATTTTAAGCGGAGGGAACTGGAGGGGAAGAGAGGAGAGAGAGAAATATGTGGAAAGATCAAGAAAGCGTGCCAGACATTGTGATAGCACAGTCCATTAAAAGAGCCGCTTTAAAATCCACTCATTTAATAACAGAGTGGCTGTAGAAACAGATCTGACTGTGGTCTACCAATATGGATGTAATGCTAAAGTACAGTTGGTACAAACCATGGTCTGCAAGTCCCCTTCAAACCACGGTTTATGCTTCTGGCTTGCCAACTGAACCACAAGTCATGGCTTGTCAGTTCACACCAAACACTATGCTCCCTTAACAATAGACTGGCCTCTGAACTGAGCCAATATATGCAAAACATTTGAAACACATGGAATAAGCACTAGCTTTAGACATTTTTCTGCACAAACTGAAGGGTGAATGCATGAATGTTGGCTCCCCCAAACAGGGCATATTGAAGACACTTCTACTATGAGGCCATTTTACTTGGAAGGCAGGACCCAAGCAATAAGGGGTGCAGCTGAGGTTCTAGCAATGCCACTGGAGCCAGCAGTGCGGGAGAAAGCAATGCACATGCTTTATGCCTGCCACTGCACCCCAGACCTATACAGCCACCAACTGGATATGAAGTGAACCCCAGAGGTGTTCCCACTGCAGCTGGGGCTGAGCTCACTCTTTCTAGGGGTGGCCAAGTACAACCCTTGTCCCATCCCCCCTTTGGTTTGCATGCACATCAATATTGTCACAAGTAGACAATACATATATTTCTATATTCAGGCCCAAAAGGCTGCCGTCTGACAGCAATGAGGATCCCAAGAATTTAGGGGGCAGTATTTGTAAATTTCCTGCATCGGGCAGGGGGTTGGACTAGATGACCCTGGAGGTCCCTTCCAACTCTATGATTCTAATCCCTGCCCTAGCCAAATGCTGTCTACTCTGATTGGTAGCAACTGCCCAGGGCCTCAGACAGAAGAATTTCCCAGTCCTGCCACAAGAGATCGTCAAAACAGGAAGCCCCACTAACTGAACTTAAGTTCCAATGACTACAAAAGTTCCCCCCAAGGTAGAATCAATATTTATCATTTAGTCACGTATGACCATGCCACTGGATGGGGATTGGTCCAACCCACTCAATGTGCAAATGATACCAGGTGTATGTTTTTGTTTATATTTTTGAACTGCATTAGCAAATTTTGAAAAAGATGAAAAGTAATCTGGAATCTTTTTGAGCCTCCTCCCAAGGGAGGCCTTTCTACTTACATGAAATCTTTGATCCACCTCATAGTAGACCTGTTTTCTGAAATCCTTGCAAGTGGGAAAATAAAACAGGTGTGGGGAAAGAACACAGAAAGGCAGGGAGAAGGCGGTCCGGAGAGATAAAAGGAAAGGAGAGAAGGCAGGGAAAAGCTGACAATTAGTACACAAATTAAAAACAAATTAAGACAAAAATCACAAGCAATTCAATATTGCCATTATCTTCAATTCTCAATTAAATTTCTTAAAGAAAACTTATTGCAATGCCATCTCACAGTTGGAGATGAACAAGTAACATTTGAAAAAGCAATTGCAAACGTGATTTTTCCTCCCATTAAAAATAAATAAGATTTGCAATGTCATGAAAACTCTATCTGTCTGTCTGAGGTGGAATTCTCAGAAGGAGAAGGTGGAACTCTCAGAAAAGCTCCCACTGAATCTGAGGCCTGTGTCTATCTGTCTATCTATCTATCTATGCACAGCTTTACAAAGAAAGTGAAAAATGTTAAGATACCTTTTGTGCCACGAGGAAAGTCAGCCGCCGAATGCCATGATCGATCAGAACAGATTTCTAAAGGGGGGGAGAGGGAGGGAGAGGGAGGTGGGAAGCAAAAATGAGAATGCCTAGTCAGCAGAAAGACAACATTGTGAAAATTCAGGAGATGCTCAAGAACCCAAAGTATGCCCCCAATTTATTTTTTATTTAATGTTTTCATCCCATCCTTCCTCTAAGGAGCTCCAGGAGGCATAATTTGTTCTCCCTCCCATTTTGTCTTCACAAGGAATTTGAATCTGGCTCTCTCAGATCCTACTCTGATACTCTGACCCAGGGGTGTCAAACATGTAGCCCGAGGGCCAGATCAGGCTGCCAGAGGGCTCCTATCAGGCCCATGAGCAAGTCTGCTTCCTGCTTCCTTCTGCGTCACAGCTTGCTTTGCCAGGATTTCTCAATTGCACAGAGGCTATAGAGCAAAGCCTCTATTTTTCCCATTGGCGGAGACTCCTCTCTTGGGGACGAAGTGGGGCAGAGCTTGCTTTGATAAAAAGGTAAAGGTAGTCCCCTGTGCAAGCACCAGTCGTTTCCGACTCTGGGGTGATGTTGCATCATGATGTTTTTGCAGCAGACTTTTTATGGGGTGGTTTGCCATTGCCTTCCCCAGTCATCTACACTTCCCCCCCAGCAAGCTGGGTACTCATTTGACCAACCTCGGAAGAATGGAAGGCTAAGTCAACCTTGAGCCGGCTACTTGAACTCAGCTTCCACTGGGATTGAACTCAGGTTGTGAGCAGAGAGAGTTTGACAGCAGTACTGCAGCTTTATCACTCTGTACCATGGGGCTCTTCCTCTTGCTTTGATACTGACCACTGACCACAATATTGCAAGAATGCTAATACTTTAACCATCTTTTATTTTAGTTTTTTATTAAAAAAATATTTAATTGTATTTGTCTGTATCCTTTATAAAGTTTATATCTCTGCTCCCTGGCATTACATTTTATGAAACATGTGGCCCGGCCCAACAAAGTCTCATTAATGTCATATCAGTCCCTCATAACAAATGAGTTCGACACCCCTGCTCTAACCACTATACCACACAACACACACACACCCCTTAGTCCAGCATCCTATTTTCTGCAGTGGCCAACAAGAAGTCTCCAGAAAATCTGCAGCAACACATGAATGCAGGACCCCTCCAGGGCTTCTCTACCACCTCAGAACAGTTTTTATTCAGATGTATATGGCTTCTGGTGGTTTCTCTTAGCCAGTGAGGACTAGTAGGCACTGATAAAACAAGCATCCTCTGTGAATGTGTTTGTTTCCAAAAGAGGAAAGGAAGAAGAAGAAGACTGCAGATTTATACCCCGCTCTTCTCTTACAATCTCCTTTATCTTCTCCTCCCACAACGGACACCCTGTGAGGTGGGTGGGGCTGAAAGGGCTCTCACAGCAGCTGCCCTTTCAAGGACCACTCCTGCGATAGCTATGACTAACCCAAGGCCATTCCAGAAGCTGCAAGAGAAGGAGTGGGGAATCAAACCCGGTTCTTCCAGATAAGAGTCCGCACACTTAACCACTACATCAATTGGCTCTCTTTAGAAGATGAATAACAGTGAAAACTTCCCTTTATTGGAAGGTGTTTGGAACTTCATGACTACTTAAGAGCCGAGCTCACCCTGCAGAACTCTCACCTTACCCAAAAGAGCTGCCCAGGTGCTGCACTCACCCATATGCACAATATATTTTCACAAAACCCTTCCTGTCAACTTCCTACAACTGATGAAATGTGCTCTCTCTCTCACCCAAAAGCACTCATCCCACAGTGCAGCGATTAATCTTTAAGGTGACGCTAGAGGATCTTTTTGCTAAGTTTCCTGGGTTTAATAATCTCAAATAAAAACTGGAGGTATCCTTCACTGCTACACACCATATTACCTCAGCAAATGCATATGCTAAAAAAAGGGGGGAAAGCCACAATGTGAGCAGGGCCGAACTAAACCTTGTGGAGGCCCCTAGGCAGTCAAATCTCGAGGCCCCCTCGCAAATTATCTCAGAGTTGGAGTGGCTGCCCTGCCGCCTGTGGCCCCCACTGAGCCTGCAGGCAGGTTCTCAAAAGCCCCTTTGACAAAAGCTGTGGGGGAGAGGCAGAGAGAAGCAAACTTGGCAATGATGCCAACAGCAGTCACACCAGGCAAGTTGGGCAAAGAGCGGTTCAGTTGCTGGCTGTGTGCGCAGGCTGGGAAGGCTGCAAGCAGGGGGGAAACTGAGGGAGGGGGGAAAGCTGGCCCGGAGCCCCTAAAGGTGTGGGGGCCCATAGGTCAGTGCCTACTTGGCCTAATTGCTAATCCAGCCCTGAACGTGGGGGGGGCGCACTTGCAAGAGAGAACTGGCAGACCAGAAGGAAGAGTGCTTAACCCCACCCCTCCCTTGTTTCTCCATGGGGCACTTTTCTAGGCATGACTCCATGTTGGTAATTCAGTTTCTGCATCCGGGAGTGACGGGATCAGCAGAGGTTGGAGGAAGGCATGACCAGAATGGTGAATCAAGCAGAAGCAAGGTGGGCACCCTCCTCTGGGAGCAGGAAATCTCAGGTCCTGAGACCCTTTAACTGCTCAAGTAGTTTATTTCTCATAGCACCCAAGCAATTCTCTCCTACAGTGCATGGTTTGGGAACTGCTGCACTGGAATTAACAACCACGTTATAGCAAAACATTGTCTTTAGCTATATTTAGCTATAACATTTAGCTGTATTTTATCTTCAGCTGCATTTTACCGATTTGGAATCTGCCTCGGGTCTATGTTTGCAAAGAAAGGCAAATAAGAAACAAGAAAAGCACAGCTACAATGAAGACCAAGAGCTTCTTTAATCAGTACTGTCTGTTAAAATAGAGCAGACATGACTGAAAAACAGACTTTCTTGGCAGCATACAAAGGAGTGAGGAAAGCTGTGCTGGAAGCTCAGTGCAGTTTTGTTCCAGATATTATCACAAACGCTAGAGCCAAAGCAATAACAAAGGCAACAGAACATTGGGGGTTGTTTTTCCCTCACTCAGAAGGGACACACACAGCCAGCTTCAATAAACAAGGATAGGCCTAAAGTCTTCTCACAGCTCAAGGCCAAGATGGCGGCATCACAAATAGCCAACCTAAGAAACCAGCATGCAAATGAATTTCTTCCTGGAGCTATTAAGCCCTGCTGATGAGGTGCCACCATCTAAAAAGCCCTGTCCCCAGTCGTTACCTGCCTCACCTCTGCCTGCAGGGGCACAGACTGCAGGGCTTGTGAGCCAGAGTCTTTTTGTCATACAAAGAGCCTCACAGGATGCTATCACCAATCTGACTTAGAAGGGTGTAGTGTTTGGTGTAGTGGTTAAGTGCACGGACTCTTGTCTGGGAGCACCAGGTTTGATTCCCCACTCCTCCACTTGCAGCTGCTGAAATGGTCTTGGGTCAGCCATAGCTCTCGCAGAGTTGTCTTTGAAAGGGCAGCTGCTGTGAGAGCCCTCTCAGTTCCATCCACCTCACAGGGTGTCTGTTGTGGGGGGAGAAGATTTAGGAGATTGTAAACCACTCTGGGTCTCTGATTCAGAGAGAAAGGTGGGGTATAAATCTGCAGTCGTCTTCTTCTTCCTAGCCTCCTTGTAATGGCAACTGATTAAACCCTGATGGCAAATAAGCTCAGTCTGCTTGCTGAAAAAGCAAATGAGATTCAAACAGCAACAGGGGAAAAAAAGTCTCAAAGTGCTGGTAAATTTGCAACACGATCGAATTCCACTCAAAATGCTTCCTACTGTCTGTCTCCTTACTTACGAATGGCTGCTATTTGGCTTCTGGCTTAGATATGCTCCTCACTCAATTCCTCTCTCTCTCTCTCTCAAAATTAGAAATGAAAATAAAAAAGTACTAAATAGAGATGGAGGGAGAGAGAGCTTGCTTAAGCGCAGCATCAAGAGCAAAGCCATCTCCCTTCCAATGCAGATTGCACTATTTTTACTAAGGTTAAAGCCCTTTAAAAATGAGCATCTGACCAGCATCAAGGAAAAAAGGAAGAAAATAACTTTAATAATAATGCTCTGATTTCTTTAAAAAAATTGTTATTGCTTTTAAAATTCCACAAGTGTCAGACAATAAGTATATAGCCACGGGATTCTGATTACATTGTCATAATGTGGACCTCCCAGCGACTCAGCAGCTATTATAGCGCTATTAGGTACTGGCACCTGGAGGAACTCCATTTCCACTGCCTGCTTCAATCTCTTCCACAAGTCATTTACAAGTATACGATCCTAATTTCTATCAAAAAGAGGGAGGGGGGAGGGGGCAAACCATGCTCACAACATGCTGGGACTTGAAAATTATTTGGATAAAGCTATTTGATGAGTTTAATGAGACACGCCTCCTCTCCTCCACTTACACACACTTTTAAAAACACACACACAAGATCTCTTAAGCATGTGTAGGCAAATGCAACACAAAAAGTAGGCCAGTTAATGAATTTTTAAAAAGAGAGACAGAAATTTTGATTGGGATGAAGAAGATGATATTGGATTTATATCCTGCCCTCCACTCCAAAGAGTCTCAGAGGGGCTCACAATCTCCTTTACCTTCCTCCCCCACAACAGACACCCTGTGAGGTAGATGAAGATATTGGATTTATATCCCGCCCTCCACTCCGAAGAGTCTCAGAGCGGCTCACAATCTCCTTTCCCTTCCTCCCCCACAACAGACACCCTGTGAGGTAGATGAAGATATTGGATTTATATCCCGCCCTCCACTCCGAAGAGTCTCAGAGCGGCTCACAATCTCTTTTACCTTCCTCCCCCACAACAGACACCCTGTGAGGTGGGTGGGGCTGGAGAGGGCTCTCACAGCAGCTGCCCTTTCAAGGACAACCTCTGCCAGAGCTATGGCTGACCCAAGGCCATTCCAGCAGCTGCAAGTGGAGGAGTGGGGAATCAAACCCGGTTCTCCCAGATAAGAGTCCGTACATTTAACCACTACACCAAACTGGCTCTGAAGAATGTGTTCAGAAGAGATGCAAATTACTTTTCAAAAACCCAGCCGCTTCCAATTTGCATTTTAGACAAGCTGCAGATAATTTCATATTCAAAAAGGTAAAACAAACTAGGCAACAATTGTACAAAAGCTGCAGATAAATTCTAATATAAAATTTGAATTTATCTTCTGGATGCTCCCCACCCCCAATACATGATCAAATAAGTGGCCGAAGTGTAAACTAAAGAGAACTATACTAGTTACAACCCCACCCCCACCCCCAAAAAACCCCTCTGGTCCTCTCAAGGACTCACCAGAGTTCAGTCATTCCCACAAACTGGGACATCAGATCTCAAAGGGAGCTTTTATTTTCTGCAACCAATGCGTGTCTGACCACCACCAAGCCTCCAGTGCCAGACCTGCTTTGTTGCAGGCTCAAGTCCTGAAATCGCTTGACAAAAAGCAGGAATTGAAAGCCATGCCAGTCAGGAAAGCCTCTTAACAATGGCTAAAGTGACAAGTCCTGCTAGTGTGGCGTAGCAGTGAGAATTATACCAGGATCAGTGGAGCCTGCGGCTCAATCCTCACCTGCCATGAAACTTACTGGGTGACCATGGGCCGGTCATTCTCTCTCATAATAATCTGCCACGCAGGCTTATTGTGAGGATAAAACAAAAGAGGAGATCACCTTGCTTGCTTTCCTGAGCTCCTTGGAGGAAAGGTGGAATAAAAACATGCTAAAGTAGCATCAATAAAGGCTGTTGGGCCAGGTTTGCTTATTGGTCAAAGCAACACAGAGGCTGTTCCCTGTTCCTTGCTGGCTACAGAGTGGTTTCCTCTTAATCTTGCTTGCCCTGTATTGTCATCTCATCCTGCTTTCTAAACAGGACCTGCATAGGACCCAGAAGGAAGACCCAGACAATTCAGACGTGCAACGGCCTGGATTGGCACCGGGTACAAAGCATTCAGCCTACTGAGATTCTCACCTTTCCATTTGGTTTTTATAAAGGAAGTTTTGAGCTGGTAGGAGTGCAAAACGAGGCCTGTAAACACTTGTCCTCCCCTCGTCTCCTACAGTTTTCCTTTCCATCTCAGAGTCTTCCTTCTTACCGTCTCATTTCCACTGCACAACTCTTCTACCTTAATTTTCCTAGTACCCTGCTGTTTCTACATCTCCTTTTCTAGGATTTTCCACCTGTTCTGATCCTGTTTAGGATCAGCACAGCTAAACCAATGGCAGGCAGAGACCTTTCTGATTCGCCAGTCCTTCTGCAACAGTCAGGCAGCTCCACCAATCACCACCAGAGGCCTCCCAATCACCAACATCACCTCAAAACCGCTTTAGATTTTAAAATATATTTGAGACATGGAAGCAACACAGCAGGTTCTCCTCAGACAACAGCACTTAAAAAAGAAGCCATACTTTAGGATTCCGTCCACGCAAAACCTTCTTCCCCAGACATGAAACAACATCCTTAGCGACTCCTATATGAACATGGCCCCGACAAGGGAGCTGCTCACCAATAGTCCTAAGGAACAGCCCCCCTAGGGATAAGGCTTCACTCACCTTGCTCTGTGTAAACTCTCTGAACATGGCCGCCAAGCCTTCGTCATCGATGTCACAATCGGTCTTAATGGCAACGTTCAGGATGTGAATGGGCTCCTCTCTAGCACTCTGAGGTTCAAAACAGATCAGTGAGAACAGTTCAAGCACGAGGAAGGAACATCCATATCATCCTTTAATTGGTTTAGGAGGAAAACTGACTCCAATTCTCACTTATTGGAATAATTATTGTGGCTGTATACCAGAAAACTGGCTGTATACCAGAAAAACCCAGTAATTTCTGGAGATTGTCTTGCAAGACTGTTCATAAAATATATCGTCTGCCTCTTCCCCCCGTCCCCCTCCCACTGCCTCAAACAGCCCCCAGGCATTATTACGGCAAAAGGAAAGACAATATCGTACCTTATCTTCATCATACAAGGAGGGGTGGCCTGCCTCAGGGAAAGTGGGGCTTTGTGGAGGAGAGTCACAGAAGCACCCCATCACTTCATCAAACAGTCTAAGAGCAAGAGGCAGGAGAGAAAGAGAGAAACAAAAGGGGCAAATGTGACCAATTTTTATTTATTTCCTCCCTTCATTTATAGCTCTCCTTCCTTGGAAACCGAAGGGACATGACAAATATTAAACAAACAAAACCATAAACACAATAAAATGCATTCAATAAGAATAGTCTTGAAAATTTCCACAGATGTAAAAACTTACAAAAAAACATTACTTATAAAAATGCAGTTCAGGTCAAGCAGTTCTGTTCTGCAGCATGGCATTCATACTCTGGAATGGCTGCACAAGGTCTAAATCCAGCATTACTAGCATAAGGCTTCATGTGTGCATACAGAAGGAAAGGGCGGGGTCTTACTAATGAGCGACAGTCATGCAGCTGTTCAGCCTCTTTTTTTGACAAAGGAAAGGAAAGGTTCCCTGTGCAAGCACCAGTCATTTCCGACTCTGGGGTGACGTTGCTTTCACAACGTTTTCACAGCAGACTTTTTATGGGGTAGTTTGCCATTGCCTTCCCCAGTCATCTACACTTTCCCTCCAGCAAGCTGGGTACTCATTTTACTGACCTCGGAAAGATGGAAGGCTGAGTCAGCCTCGAGCCGGCTACCTGAAAAACCAGTTACCACCGGGGATCGAACTCAGGTCGTGAGCAGAGCTTAGGACAGCAGTACTGCAGCTTTAACACTCTGTGCCACAGGGCTCTTATTTTTTTACAAAGACACACATTCTATTTGTTGTGCACCTTGACACCAGGAGGGAGGAGAACAAACCTCAAAACAAAACCTTATTTCAGAAGGTTTTTTGCACACCATGTCCTTTGGAACCAACGTCTCTCTGGTGTCTATCAACTCCCTCCCAATTTGGACATGTTCTCCCCCACTTCAGTTTTTTTCACAACTGCCCTACACAACTAGACAGGCCACAGGTTGTACATGGGAACAGGGCCAGATCTAGGGGGGCAGAGGGGGCACCTGCCCCCGGTGCTGTCCAGGGGGGCCAAATTGGGCGCACTCAGAAGGCAGATGGAGGAAGCAACAAAGACTCCGCCAATCATTGGGCCTCTGAGCACCCACCCCCCTGCTTTTCTTCTTCCTGGGTCTGTGCACAGACCCAGGAAGGAGAAAGATGGAGTGTCGTGGTATCGTGTGCTCTGTCCTCAGAGCTGAGGACAGAGCAAATGCCACGATGGTGCCCCCTGTCCCTTTCTCCTTCCCAAGTCTGTGCACAGACCCAGAAAGGAGAAAGGGACAGAGCATACACCACCACACTGCTCCCTGCCACGAGAAGAGGGGTGGGCTCCTGTGGGGAGGGAAGACTGGGGGTGCTTTGCCCACATGGGGGCAGGGGCACCTTGCCTGGGGTGAAAGGAATGACACCCCCCACCATTTTTTTAGTGGGGGCGCCATTTTATAGTTTTGCTCCTACTAAAAAAAAAGGTAGATCCAGCCCTGCATGGGAACTAAGAACATCAGAAGTGGCCAATAACAAAGAAACTGACCATAAGAGAGAGGGGAAGACCTCAGAGGTATGGCCATCAATGCTTCCCATGCTCTCCCCCCACAACACCCCTCATCATCTGCTTACCTGACAAAGTCGTCAAACGTCCGGAAAGAGACCATCCCGCCCATTCGTTGGCAAGGCGGAGTGAACGAGTTGTCCAACAGAACGTCACTCACACTGGCTACGTGGACCATCCCATAATGGTTGAGGTTGGAAGAGAAGGACATTCTAGATGACAATCCAAACCAGAAGGCATATTAGGAGAGATGGCCAAGATAAAACAACTGCCATGTTTAGAACTAAAGATATGTAGAAGGAAACCTGTATCACCTGTAAGTCATACATACAGAGTGAGAACTCAACGACAAAATCACTAGATTGGTTTCAAAAAGAGCAGAACCAGATGCATCACTTCAAAATTCAAAAATTCACCTAGCTAAGCTTCAAGTAACACATAGCTCTCCCAAGGATAGTTTTTATGCTATTTGCATTCTACATGGCAGAACAACAGCTCTATAAGCTTACATGTACATGCACTTCATTGTCCTTTAGTGATGCCCACTTAACCACTGAATTCTTGGAAAGAAGTCACATTAGAGGGTTTATGAATTTGCCATCAAGGAATTCAGTGGCTCCAGGAGGAGTGGGAAAAAATGACTTTAAGGCTACTAAGTCATAGAAGAGTTAAAATTAGTTGTGGATCCCCAGAATGAGTGTTCCACTCCACAGGGCCATTTCAACAGAAGGGAAAACCGCTGATGTTTTATCAATTCGGTGCTTCTTAAGAGCTCATGGAAATATCAAAATGGCTATCAGGCAGCAAACACATGCGGGCCACTACCCTGTCCTTCTCATCTAGCTGTTTGCTAACACAAAACCCAATTTGACGTTGGATACTATTCAAATAGCCTCCTACAGAAATGGTCCACAGGCACGCGATACATAATTACTGTAATCAAGTTTGTGCATGTGAGCTCCAAGGGGTCTGTGGAGATCCAAGTCTGCAGAGGTTCTTCCTTGTCCTCAGTGTTATGGAGCATCCTATGTACATGTACGGAGCTCCTTTGTATGTGCTAAAACCGAGTGGAGCTTTAGAGCATATCCGGTGGCTGCTGTGCTTTTCACAAATGTAGTACAGTCCACTGTTGTTCCTTATCCCAGTTAACACTGCTGGATTGTTTTGAACTGGGCTCTTTCATTTTTAAAGAAAAATTAAAGGCAAGATTAACATAATAGAAATTTCTTTTAAAAGAGAACTTTTAAAAAAACAGGTTACTCACCTGTAATTGATGATCTTCGAGTGGTCATCTGTGCAGTCCCACACATGGGTTTTCCCGTCAGGACGAACCCTACCTCGGAGATTTTAAAAGCTAGCCTAGGCGTTATTTTTGGCGCGCACTCCCTTCCGTCCTGGGGAGCAGGCATCCACTGCGCATGCCTGGAACGGGAGGGAGGCGCCCCACCCAGCCAGTTTCTTTCCCCGCCGCCGATATAGTAGATGAGCGGTTGCAGAGTACCAGTGGCCAGCAGCGGGGATGGTTGGGCGGGCGTGTGTGACTGCACAGATGACCACTCGAAGATCATCAATTACAGGTGAGTAACCTGTTTATCTTCTTCGTGGTCTCTGTGCAGTCCCACACATGGGTGACTGATAAGCTGAACTGCACGGTGGTGGGTGCTGGCACTAGAGTAGGAGAGAAAAATTAATGCAATGTTAATGCAAATCAGTCAAGCAAGTATTGGACTCCAAGGTAAGTTGGTACTTACCGGATCCAGATCGTATCTTAGTCGAAGATAGAGCGGAGTACTGCCTGTCCAAAGGAGGCATCTTGCCTAGCACGAACGTCCAGAGCGTAGTGCATAGCAAAGGTCGAGGTGGAAGACCAGGCGGCGGCAGCGCAGACGTCTTCCATGGAGACCCCTCTGGCTAAGGCAGATGATGTTGACAAAGCTCTTGTAGAGTGAGCTCGTAGTGTAGTTGGAACCGGCTGCTTTGCTAGTCTGTAACACAGCTTTATAGCAGCAACCAACCATTTCGAAAGTCTCTGAGGAGATATCTTTTGTCCTTTATTGTGCCGTCCATAGGCCACAAAGAGTCTGGAGTCCTTCCTGAATGATGCTGTTCTATCTATGTAATAGGCGAGTGCCCGTCTAACATCTAGGCAGTGTAGGGCTTCTTGGCCCTTATCTGTAGGACGTTGAAAGAAAGCGGGTAGAGTTGTGACCCTGTGGAGGTGAAACGTGGATACTACCTTAGGCAAGAAGGTAGGATCTGGTCGTAACACTACCCTATCGTGATGAAAAATGGTGTAAGGCGTGTCTGCTCTAAACGCACAAATATCGCTGGCTCTTTTAGCGGAGGTAAGTGCGACTAGCAGCGCCGTTTTCCACGAGAGGAGATGCAAAGGGATTGAAGCCATGGGTTCAAAAGGTGGTTTCATTAGCTGGCTTAATACTAGAGATAAACTCCAACTGGGGTACAGTTGTCGTGATGGTGGATGCAGGTGTAAAATTCCTTTCAAGAAGGATTTCGCAGCGGGGTGTGAGAATACAGACCGTCCTTGTATGTGAGGGTGAAAAGCTGAGATTGCTGCCAGGTGCACCTTTAAAGACGAATGAGTTAGCCCCTTTTCAGATAATGACAATGTATAGGCCAAGATTTGAGGCATAGAGGCAGACAAAGGTTTAAAGTTATGCTTGGTTGCGTAGATGGAAAATCTTTTCCATTTCATGGAATATGACTTTCTCGTTGATGGTTTTCGTGCATTTAATAGGACGTTTCTCACTCCCTCAGGGAATTCTGAGAAAGTATCCTCCAAGCTGTCAAGCGGAGTCTGTCCGGGTCGTGATGAAGAACCCTGCCGTTCTGTTGCGAGAGGAGATTCTTGGCCCGGGGGAAGTGATGGTAAGTATTGTCCGATAGGAAAAGGAGCGTTGTGAACCATGGTTGGCGAGGCCACCACGGTGTGATTAGAATACAATTTGTATTGTCCAGTTGAATTTTCTGTATTGATCGTGTTATCAGTGGAAACGGTGGGAATAGGAAATGTAATGGACCCGTCCATCTCTGAATGAAGGCATCCCCTGCAGATTGTGGTGAGGGCGGACCTCTCATAAAAAAGAGAGCACATTGTGCATTGTCTGGTGCAGCAAACACATCTATTGATGGTGTTCCGAATTTCTGGAACACTGGTAGAAGGTATTGCCTGTGGAGTGACCACTCGTGGTCGTTGATGAGGTACCTGCTCAATGTGTCCGCTTGTGTGTTCTGGGCACCGGGGAGATGTACTGCAGTGAGATGGATCTGATGCGCGATACTCCAGTGCCAGAGGTGCATTGCTCGCTTGCAAAGACGGGTAGATGCAGTCCCTCCTTGCCTGTTTATATAGAACACAGTCGCCACGTTGTCGGACGCTATTTGAACGTGACGGCCGTGAAGAGTTGGCAGGAATGATTTCAGAGCTCTGTGGACGGCTAAGAGCTCCAGGCAGTTGATATGGAGCGACTGTTCGTATGGCGTCCATTGCCCCTGGACTGAGAGGGTGTTTAGATGGGCTCCCCAGCCCCACCTTGATGCATCTGTTGTGACTACCGCTGACGGGCTTGGTCTTAAGAATGGCATGCCTGTCAGCAAATGATTTCGAACTGTCCACCATCCCAGAGAGGGAAGGATGTTGTTTGGGACAGTTAGGAGGGTTTGTTGAGATTGGCGTTGGGGACGATATGCACGAACAAACCAGATTTGTAGGGGCCTCATACGGAGTCTTGCATGTGGTAGAACCGCCGTTGTCGCTGCCATGAGTCCTAACATGCGTTGAATGGTGAAAGCTGTCTGTTTTGGCTGTTGCATGATTTCTGTGGCTAGTGTGTGAATAGAGGCTATTCTGTCTGTTGGGAGGTACGCCCTGTGGTCCGTGGTGCAGAGGCGAGCCCCTATGAATTGAATGTCCTGTGAGGGGATTAAATTCGATTTTTGCTGGTTGACTTGGAGACCCAGGTCTGCTAAGAGTGCAAGGGTTATAGCAATGTCTTTTTCCAGTTGTGGCCTTGAAGGCCCCACAAGGAGCCAATCGTCTATGTATGGGTAAGTTGCAATTCCGCGCTGTCTGAGGTATGCAGCGACCACCGCCATACACTTTGTAAAAGTCCTGGGTGCTGTGGAGAGTCCGAACGGAAGCGCTCGAAACTGATAATGTCTGTTTCCCACGGCAAATCTCAGGAACTTTCTGTGGCCTTGATGGATTGTTAGGTGAAAATAGGCATCCTGTAAGTCTACCAGCGCCATCCAAGCATTTTGAGGGATTAGGGGCAAGATGGATTGGAGGGTGACCATCCTGAATTTTCTGTGGTGGATGAACTTGTTGAGAGCCCTGAGGTCCAAAATCGGGCGCTGACCTCCATCCCTCTTGGGGACTAGAAAGTACCGGGAGTAGAAGCCTGTCCGATGGTACTGATCTGGGACAGGTTCTATGGCCGCCTTGGCCATAAGAGTGATGATCTCTTCTTGGAGGGGAGGGGATGGAGGGGTTGCAACAAAGTGGTGTCTTGCAGGGGGAGAATGAAACTCTATTGAATAACCTCTTAAAATGATATTCAGGACCCATTTGTCTGTGGTAATTAACTTCCAGTTCTGGAAGTGTTGTGAGGTGGCAGAGGTGGAGAGTCAAAGAGACTGCTTGGATGCAGTTGCAGTCTTTTTAGGTTGTTGTGGTCTTTGCTGCCGCTGGGTAAAAGGTTGCTTAGACGGTGGAGCCTTACGCTTCCAGTATTCCGATTGTCGAGGGGACCTGGAGCGTTTGAATGGCATTGGCTTCCATGGTCTGGCTTTGTAGCCCTGCTGTTGCTGTTGGGTCACACCAAGTCTTTTTGCCCGTTTGCGGCTGTCGTCGACTGTGGTGAGTATGTCGTCTGTCGTGGCATTAAAAAGGCCTTGGCCGTCGAAAGGGAGATCTTCGATTTTAAATTTAATGTCGCAACGTATGTCAGACTGGTGTTGTTCCGAAGGTTTGTTCGGAGCGGTAGGTTTTTTCGAGTCCTTCGGGTCGGTAGATTTTTTCGGTTCCTTCGGGTCGGTAGGTTTTCTCGAATCCTTCGGGCCCTTCGGCTCGGAGTGCTTGTGTTTCTTGGTGTGCTTCCCAGTTTTCAATTTAATAGGCGCGACCGTTTGTTGTGACGTCTTCGCGCCGTCGCCGGTTTTCGCGGCATCGTCGGGCTTATGCTTGCTGGGAACAGTGGCCACTGAAGCTGCCGACCTTGCGCCGTCCCCTTGGGGAGACAGAAGGGGAGGCGACTTACTTGTAGTAGAGGATTGCGACATTTCAGGGTGAAGCACAGACTCCATAAGATGACTTCTCAGTCTAGCGGCCCTGTTTTTCCGCGCCTGTTTGCCGAATTGAAGGCAATGCGCACAGGCGTCTACTTTATGGGCTTCTCCCAGGCAAAATAAACAAAGTGAATGTCCGTCCGATGTAGGGATTTTTGCCCTACAACGCGAACACCTTTTAAAGGTTATTCTACTATCCCTTCCTTCCATACGCCCGGGGGGGGAGGGGGGGTAGGGGAAGGGAGGTCTGAGGTAAAAGCAGGAAAGATATATTTTTTATTTATTTTTTTTTTTTGAAGAATAATGAAGAGTATAAGAATATAAAGAGGAAAATGGAACAAACGAGAGGAAACGACGAAGAAGCGAAGGCTAGGATCTGAGGTAAAAGAGGAGCGCAACGAGGTAAGACTATCCCGGGCGACGGTTGGAAAGAAACTGGCTGGGTGGGGCGCCTCCCTCCCGTTCCAGGCATGCGCAGTGGATGCCTGCTCCCCAGGACGGAAGGGAGTGCGCGCCAAAAATAACGCCTAGGCTAGCTTTTAAAATCTCCGAGGTAGGGTTCGTCCTGACGGGAAAACCCATGTGTGGGACTGCACAGAGACCACGAAGAAGATCCCAATTTTCCTCATGTCGCAACTAGGATGGCTGTTCAGTAACCCTAAGATTCACCAAACCCCCTTTCATTTGATGAAAAATGATACAACACTTCACACTTCTCAAATTAAAATACCAGTTGTTCAGAGGAATAAAAATTACAGAGGTTTTAAGATCTGGCATTCTGCTTCTGCCTTAAAATCCAATCTGAAGCTTCTAGGTTGAAATATATTTATAAATAAATGTACACACTGCTTTTCTACAAAAGCCATGCACAACACAATTCCTATGCATATGTGCAGATACAGCTAGATATGGGTTTTGCTAGATTTTTCACTTCCACAGAACTTGAATACTGAATGGACACATCATTTAAGGATCTTATCCATAACAGTTATGAGCCTGGAAGATAACACTGCAACCCGGCATATAGTTAAGACTGTTTATAGCCCTACAGGCCCCAATCCACACAGAGTCAGTCATGACCAATTCCCACTGAAACCAGTGGAACGTGTCAGTTGCAAGGGACTCAAGCAGCAAAGCTTTTTCCCAGTCCTTCACCATGATTAACAGGAGCTGAATTCCAGGGGGTCAGCCACGTTACCCTGCTGCAGCCAGAGCAATAGTTTCTGTGCTGTCTCAAGGTCTGGACCAGTTCCAAGATTAAGCCAAATAAGGACTGGAGAGCAGTCAGCTTACTAGAGAGAGCTTGGGCTCAATAAGGCCTGGTGCACGTATATAGTTTAGGGGTCTCCAATCCTGTTGGTGCTGTAAGCACTGGTAGAATGTTGAGAATGGGGAGCGGGCATCACCACAAAGTGGGCCCATGGAATGCTGGGGCCAACCACATAATTTCGAGAGGCTGCAAGCCCAACAGATGTAGCAGTTTCCGAAGAGGTGCTTCTCCTTGGTTCTTCTTAAGCATCTTCCCACTGCAGTGAAGTGGAGGAAATCCAAGACTGCCTGTGCTTTGGAGAAGAGGTACTGTGTTGAAAAAGCAACAGGGTACCAGGAAACACTGATGGTCATCACAGTGCTTAAAAAGGGACCACTAACTTCTCTCATGACAGAAAGCAACTTATCTCTTATTAGAGGTTGATGTAAGCTAAACTAATCTGGCCCATTCACCCACCATTACAAGAGGCAGGGGTTTTTTTTAGCAGGACCACACAGAAATGCAATTCCGGCTAGCTTGGTATCAGTTTCAGCTGGCTTGGTGTCAACAGTGGGTGTGGCCTAATATACAAATGAATTCCTGTTGGGCCTTTTCTATCAAAAAAGCCTGTGTGGAACCATGGTGACGTCAGGGGGTGTGGCCTAATATGCAAATAAGTTCCTGCTGGGCTTTTTCTTTAAAAAAAAGCCCTGACAAGAGGTCCACAACCCTCAAGGCTGGACCTTGTTTTCATCAGCGGTCTGCAGAGTAACAACATACACCTCTCTTTTGTATGACTGACTTCTTTATTCCGCGTTCTGTCTCCTGCTCAAGCCTTCTGTTTACACCCTCCTGTACCTTTTCCTGCCAACTAAGGCGTAACACCCTCATGCACCCTCAAAGTGGGCACTGGCCATGAAAGTCTGCCATGAGAACCAGATTAGCCTTCAAAGTGCTCTTGGCTGTTTTGGGCTGAACTGTAGCCATTAACTTCAGCCTTTAACTAGGCATGAGTCTTAACTGCATGCAGGATTACAGCATGGAATACTCCATTCTCATTTTAAGTAATAGTTTCCCCACCCCCTTTATAGTAATTCAATAGCGTTTATGATCTAATAACCTCCACATTGTTTTCATTTTTACACACCTAGGCTATGAATCACTAACATAGCTGTTCTGTAACGTAGCTGGATAGCAGACACATTTGTTTGCTTTTTAAATAAGTTATAGATTATAAATAACAAGTAGATTTTAGCTTGAAAGATTTAGTAAATCTTTAGGGACAACAGGTTACAAACACACATCCACACAAATGCCTAACTATATTATACTGAAACAAGTTAAGAAGCAACGACATACAGTGTCTAATTGGACAAATTAGCTTCCCCGCTTTCTTTTGGGGGAGGGGATTGGGGGGGCAATGTACTGCAACAAAGTTTCACAGATAGTCTTTAAAGGACCAATCATACTATAAACCCGGCCCTCCCCATGAATGTCGTTAATCAAGGGCCAAATTAGGAGAAGCACTAAACACACAGCTGCTAAAGAAAAGGGCAGCTGTGCACCAATTCCTCATCCTCCCAACATGAGAAAACCAGAAACAATCCTGCCAGTTTCAATGGCGGGTGGTACTTGGGATCTGTTGCTTTGGAACATGATTTAAGCAGTTCTGGGAACATCCCGGTATAGATTGGCAGAAGAACCGATACATTAAGCTGTGTCATAAATCCCACTCAGCATCCAAACATGGGGCAGAACTAAAGAATTCGCATTGCTTTAAATGAACAGCCATACTTCTCTTAATGTTATCCGTTTCCAATGACTTTAAAGGACAGTGTTTAAGAAACACTGAAAGTTATCTTAGGGCAAAAAGAAATAGGCCTCTAATCTTAAGAAACACTAGGAAGCAAAGGAAGAATGGAAACAAAGGAAAGCACCCAAGGAGATCCAAGGGAGCTACTCATACCCAGTAGTGAGAGTTGATTCCAGGCTCATAATGGTGAGCTGACAATGGCCCTTAGCTTCTGATCAGAAGGGCAGTGACCAAAGGTAGGCAGGTGTGAAGGACAGAGAGAAGGATGCAGCCCAAGAGCATGGCTCATGTTAGGACAGCCTTTCTCAAGAGAGGCATCTTGTAGAAAGCATCTCTCTTCTTTAATATTCTACTTTTAGTGACACAGTTTGGTGAACCTCTACCTTGTATATTCTGAGGGACTTCCTCCACATCAAAAGCCAAACTTGTTGTTCACTGTTGCAGCCAAAAGCATATACCTGGTCACTAGCTGCCAGAAGCATATACCTGGCCAACCAAGAAAGTGTATATGGGTATAAGCACTGGTTCACCACCCCTCATCTTCATGCAAACAGCCCCTCCAGTGGCTGACCATGGACCAGCTGAATGCACTGGAATCATCACTGGAAAATACAGAATACTTTTTCTTTCCAGACATTGGAGAGCAGGAAGGAAGCTGTGCTAAATGGGTCTTGCTTGGCCCACAATGGCCTTATGCCCCATGAGAATGAGACAGGAATTAGTGTGTCCCAGGGCTGTGAGCACCTGTAGAGAAGTGGGGAAGCAAGCACCTATAAGTGCATACCAAGCTTCCTAAATTAACAGGCAGATGTGCCCTTAAAAAGATTGAAAATGGACTTAAAATATTGCTACATTATGTAGGGAGGCCCAAGAATTGCCATTTTTAAGGCTTTTAAGACCTTTTCCCCCCTCCTACACAAGTTTGTGAAATTGCAATTTAAAATTTGCATGGGTAAGAAAAAGAGCCAAGTATTCCTCCCTCCCCAAGAATCATGCACATTTGTCTTGAAAAACCATGATGATTTTCTGACATTTAGAAAATGGGAGGGGTGGAGGGGAGAAGAGAACAGACATCGCTAATGCATGTAAAGTTCAAACTCCTACTCCATCAGCTGATTGGAGATGAACGTGGAGGCTAAAAGCATCAGCAAATACAGAAGCACCACCTCTAGACGTCAGAACAGCACCAGGCTATCACTGCCTTGCGCACCCAAGGTCACTTTCACAGGTGAGGCTATTAATATCTTCTTGCCCATAACAAGCTGGGGACCCCTGAACTTGGGCATATGACTGATATGGCCTTGAGTCAACACAATCTCCCCCATTTCCCCCTTGCCCGCTTCCTACTTGCAGCAAGGAAGATGACTACATCTAGAATAGTTTCAGTGGGCACCTGTGTTGGTCTGCAGTACAACAGCTGGATTCCAGTCCAGGGGCACCTCAGAGACCAACACAATTTTGGGGGGAGGGGGAGGTATGAGCTTTTGAGAGACAAAGCTCCCTTCATCAGATCTGACTCTTGAAAGCTTATACCTGGAAAATCAAGATCAAGACTCGAATCTAGATAAAGCTAAAATGTGGCTCATGGTCCAGTACACAATCCTCCGTTCAATCCTCTGTTTGAAAGCTCTTGAGTAGCAGGTGTGTTTTTAAGGAAGGGGATTACGCCTAGCCTCCATCCATCAGAGAAGACTACGGAGCGCTAGATAGACCACTCACTATAAAGTGGCTTTGTGTGATCACCTGGCAGTATCTAATTCAAAACTGAATACTTACTCCCTTAGGAACCTTTAAGGGAAGTGCTGGGGAAGATGTCAAAAGCCAGTGGGCAAAAGGAAGGAAGGAGATCCAACTCTTAGACTGATTCCTCACCGGCATTTGCTCCACCCCTGCGTTTCTCCTTGCATCGGCACAAGCCATCAATTCCCCACCAGTCACTCCACAGCGCCTCTTGCTTCGGAGCTTCTTCCCATTCCCATCGAGGCAAGTGGAACTCCAAAAAACCAGCATTCTGTTGCTGTGATGGTAATAGAAAGTAGCCGTGATGGTACTAGAAAGTAGCAGTGCAGGGAGAAGCGTGGGGGCAGAACAAATGCCAGTGAGGAATCAGATTGTTTTGGCTTCAAAGATCTCTTTCCAGTCATTGTATTTTTTTCGCACACGTGGGGAGAAAGCACGGCACACATGCTTTCCAATATGTGCAATCACAGTTTTGTGTGAAAGGGGCAATATGCCTGTTTTCAGCTTTGGTACACATGTCCCAGAACCCCGATTTTCCATGCAATAAAACATAATGACTAAAAAAAAGGTTATGGTGCAAAACCATTTAGCAAAGCGGGGAAGCTGAGCCCATGAGCATGTCAGGTTAGTCTGGTAGCTTGTTGGGTGCAAAATGCCTTTCAAGTATGTACAAGGGTGGGGAGGGATAGAGGAAACAGAGGAAGAGGGGCATTAAAAACCACCACAAGTGATAGGAGGAAGAAAAGTACATGTTATGGTTCCAAGTGAGGAAACTGATTTTTTCCCCCAGACACAAAATAAAGGTTAAATTGTTAAAACAAAACTAGGAAGGGAAAAAAGAGAGTAAAATTTGCATCCTTTTAAAAAAAAACTACTTTTTTTTCTTTTTCAGATCTAAAAAGAGGATAGTTTACTGTACCTGTTGAGCGTGGGTATGTTCCCTCTGTAATTAAACAACCACAGTTAGTTTTAGATTGGTTAGCAAAAGCCAGAATTAAAACAATTTTTAAAAGCATTAAAATCAGAACTGACATTCAAGCCAGTGTACGGAGCAAGTTATATTCATAGAAGCCAAAAAATCACATTTGAATTAGCCAAGAGTTTCAACACTTATTAAGGCAAGATCAATGCTATTCCAGGAACAAGAGCTCTTCACCTATCCAATGCCACAAAGAAGAAGGAACAGATCCCCAAAAGATGGTACGCAAAAACGTCTCACTTCGTAAAAGTGACACGTATTGTTTGGAACCCTAAAGGTCTTCCATAAGGGTACAGGACCCAAACCAGAGAAAGTCAGGCTGAAGCCCCACTGATACCAAGGGGATACCTTGACCACAATCAGCTTTATGTCTTGCTCTATTACGACAGGTTTTCAGCCTGACTATAATTTGGATGAGAGCTACAGGACCAGAATGGTGCTGATGATTATATAACACATTTTACAAACACACAGCAGAATATTTTTAAGAGATGTGGTTACAGTCCTACAATTTCTCTTAAGCTTTTCTCAAAGAACAAAATTTTAATCACAAAATAGCTTTTAATTTATTTTATTATTTATTTTTTATTTGATTTATATCCCGCCCTACCCCACCGAGGGTTAAAAAACCAACCCTTATGGATTAGTAACAAAACACTGTGCCCCAAGAGGAAAGAGTCCTTATGGTGGATGCATCCCTAAATTATTATTTATCGTTATTAAATTATATTTTTAACTGCCCACCCCTGGAAAGCAGGACTCAGGATGGTGTACATCAATAAAAATAGTCATATATTAATTTAACAGCTAAAACTATAGCAGTACGATAACAATACAATAACAACCTGATAAGATCGATCCAGGTGGGCAGCTGTGTTGGTCTGAAGCAGTAGAACAAAGCAGGAGTCAAGTGGCACCTTTAAGACCAACAAACTTTTATGCAAAATGTAAGCTTTCGTGTGCATGCACACTTCTTCAGACGAGGAATGAGGTACAGTAAGCAGAGCTACAAAGTGGTACAAAGTTAAAATCCAATAGCAGAAAAGTAAAATTAACAAATTCTGCTATTGGATATTCACTTTGTACCACTTTGCATTCTACACCCCACAAGCTATATGTAGCTCTGCTTACTGTACCTCATTCCTCGTCTGAAGGAGAATGCACACAAAAGCTTATCTTCTGAATAAAAGTTTGTTGGTCTTAAAGGTGCTCCTTAACTCCTGCTTTGTTCAACCTGATAAGATGACATTAACTACCGATTGTGCCACTGCCTCACAGGGGGAACAGAAGATGGGACTGCTAGATAGATGGAAACCATCACTGTCCTCAACCAAACACCTGATGGAGCAGTTCTGCCTTACGGCCCCTACAAAACTGCATTAGATCCCACAGGGACTGGATGTTATTTGGCAGGGAACTCCACCAGGTTGGGGGCAGGGCAGAAAATGCCCTGCTTGAGGACAGCCAGATGTTTTTTGGGCCAGGGGTCACCAGCAAGTTCTCATCTGCCAAGCGCAACATTTTTCGGGGGGGGGGGGGTATACCATTTTGTAGAACAATAGGAATCAGTGGGGTTGGATCCTACAAATCTGTTCTACTAACAGCAGCAAGAGTACCCCCTTCACGGAATCCATGCAAGAGGACTTTTGGATCAGGGAAGATGTCATCGTGAGCAGCACAGATCCACAAGCTGCAACCCAACAACTCCACTATGATGTGCATCCTCTCCTATAACATCAGAAGACCATTAAGGGAGACCTTTAATGTCAAAACATGGTACGGGGTGTTTTCAAAAGAGCTTTGGATCAGCTTCCCTCATATTTGTGCCAACAAGATTCTACCAGATCCACAAAAAGCAAGCTGACCAGTCTGAATTCTAGAAAGCTGTTTCTTTCATTAAACAAGTCAAAAGATTTTGGGGGGTTTTCCCTATATGCAAAAAAAAAAAAAAACCCTCTAGCGTCAGCAAAAAGGAAACAGAGCAAGAGAAAGTCAAAGGTATCTTGTGACTAATGTTATTGTGTCCTGCAATGTGACTCAAAGCAGGTCACATACACTCATAGACATGCATGCCAAAAAAAAAAAAAAAAACCAGAAGAGAAAAGAGAAGAAAACAAGCTAGTCTTTGCAGCCATTCTAAGCAGAAGCAGAGACAGAAGTTAAGTGGCAGGATCATGTGACATCATACTGTCAGTCAGCAACAGAGCAAGATTTCTCCCCATCCCCATGGATGTCAGAAATGATTCAGGGTTTATTTAATTCAACGGAAAGCAGCATAATTGGAATAGTTGAAAGCGTTGCTTTTGTAAGGAAATCAACAGTTGCAACGTTTGTTGTATGTATCGCCTTGTGCTTACTGAGCGGTCCTTCTACATTAGTAATCCACTTTTTGCATTACAGTATGTCATGCCTAAGACAGTTTTTTTCATTGCATTATCTCCCAATTCTGTACTCCTACTGCATCATTTATTGGATCCTTTATGTTTTCCGACTGAATTGTTTTCTATATTTTGTAATCCATCTTGAGTTCCAGCAAGAAAGGTGGGCTATAACTTCAGTAAATAAATAAGGTTTAGGAGAAAGCAGAAATGCTGTCAGATTTAAGTCCTGTGTTTTGTTCTGCCATCCTCGAAAGGAATGTTAGGATGGCAGAGCTGCAAATAACTCCCCTAGTTCGTTACATCAAAGGCTGTATGCTGTCCCATCTCTTCCTCTCATCACCAGAGCACTGCCAGGAGAAATGAGAAGCAACACTCAGACTGGCTGAAATAAAGTGGCAAAGAATGATCCAGCCACAAGTTGAATGATGAAGTAAAGCATATGCACTTAAATCTCTCCTACGGAGACTCAGTGAGACTGCAAAGTGTTTAACTTTTGGCTGGATCATGTTCACATAAATTTGTGTATGTGAGTGTGTATGCGTGTGTGTGTGAGAGAGAGATGCAAAAGACAAGACAGTTTAGCCCCATCAGTCATTTTTGTAACACAGTCTTGTCTTGTGACTAGCCAGAGCACAAAGTTGATATAACTGGCTTCAATTGTAATTTGCTCTTTGATGAAGACTGGAATGAACAGCTGGCTGGGCACATCTGTGCCAATAACAGTTCTCTGGATCAGACCTGCTGAAAAGCTAAAGTGAAAACAAACTTGGGTGGCCCCGGGCTACCTTTTTTGGAAAAACAGTTTGCAATTTTTGGGAGCCACGTTATTATAAACTCTTCTTGGTGAACATGGAGAACTTACCTGCTTCAAAGGAAAGGAACTCTCAGAACCGTAACAGAAAAGCCATGGGGTAGGCGAAGAGCAGAGCAGGCCACCAGCACTGGAAAAAAGTCCAGCAGTTTTCAAGAACCTCCATTTTGTAAGGCAGAGCATCTCTGAATACCAGTTCCTGAAGGGCAGCTTGGGACCTCTGTGTCCTGCCCCTTCCCTAGGCTTACCAGGTACCTCCTAATGCCAGGCAAACTCCTGATAATTGTTGCCGATTCCCACCAACACTCATCTGGTTGGTGGGCAGAAGCAGGCTAGCAAAGCACAGGGACAGCTGTCTTCATCGCCACACAATTACATCACTTCTGGCAGGACCTGCAATTGCCAGCATAGCACCAGGACTGGGGGCAAGTGCTAGAGCAGGGGTGTCAAACTAATTTCTTATGAGGCCTGGATCTTCACCTTGTCGGGCCAGGCCAGGTGTATCATAAAATGTAATGCCAGGTAAGGGAGATATAAACTTTATAAAGAACACAGAAAAAACACACACACTCAGTCTAATCCACCTCACTGGCTTGTTGAGCCTCAGCCAACAGAACGAAGAGAGGCTTGGCTCAGTAGCTCTGCTGTGCAATTCAGAGAAAGCCTGGCAAAGCAAGCTCTCCTTCCCCCACTTCCTCCCCAAGGTAGCAGCTTTGCTCTGTAGCTCCTGTGTGATTGAGCAAGCCTGGCTCAATCACAAGTAAGTTGTGATGCAGAAGGAAGCAAGAGAGGGAGAAGGAAACAGACAATAGTGAGTTACTCGGGGGCCTGATAGGAGCCCTTTGGGGACCTGATTCAGCCCCCGGGCTGCATGTTTGACACCCCTGTGCTAGAGTGTCACACCAGTGCAATGCCAGTACTTCTGGAAGTTACATCATTGTGTTGCAACCAAGATTCCCCACCCCTGCAGGAAGTACTCACCTCCCCCCACCTTCCACTGGTGGTCAGACCTGGCAACCCTACCCTTCCATGAGGCACCAAATATTGGACAAGATGACCCACCAGTCTGATCCAGTAGAATTCATCTGCCTTCAACAGGGGAGCTCCAGGTCCCCCTCAAAATAGCCTTCCTCCAAAGGCAAGCCAAATGTGAAACTGAAGGAAGCTTTCTTTAAAAAAAGAAATGGTTTTCAATATGGCTGGAGATGGTCAGGTACAGTGTTTAAAGTTTAAAAGCTTGTCAAGAACACACCCATGTCTTTAACGGTTTAACAGCTGCAACTATGTGTAAACCAAATAAGAACATAAGAACATAAGAGAAGCCATGTTGGATCAGGCCAGTGGCCCATCCAGTCCAACACTCTGTGTCACACAGTGGCCAAAAAAACCAGGTGCCATCAGGAGGTCCATCAGTGGGGACAGGACCTGTCAGATATACTTGCACGTTCTTTTTAGTTAACCCTCTTTGCAAATGGCAGCAGGCATACAAGCAGTTCTTAAGCAAGGCATCTTCCTTTCCAGCTTGCCTAGCACAGCCAAGTGGAAGCACCTCCACATCAAAAAAGGCAAGACACAGCAAGAACCATTAACAACACAAACAGGAACAGCCCAAGCTGGAAAGCAAAGTCACAAACATAGACCAACTTTCTGCCCCTTTCTACTGTAAAAGCTTACGAAGGTTTGATATTCCAGCTACGCCTTCTGGGTAAATTGCCATTCCTCCTCTCATGTGCAATTTCAAACGGATGAGCCTTTCCTCCACCCTCTATCAGAAACAGCATTTGGGTATCATATGCAACACACCACGACGGCAAATTGATGATCTTTTCAGAATAACCAGCAGCGTGGAAAGCCAGAACGGCGATAAGGGAGCCACTTGCGGGGCTTACAGCGCGGGGCGTCTCCTGAGCACGGCCAGCTGTAATTGACCCTCTGAAAAGCACCAGCTGCAACAAAAGCATCTTGCTTTGCTCCCTGGCCCGAGCAAGCAGATATGCATGCAGAGTAGGTGCCAGGGAAGAGAGGATGCAAAAAAGAAATAAATAAAATCCTGCAGGAGTCGTCCTCAAGCTTGAACTGGGGGGAAGGACCCCTTCCAGGTCCCAGGAAGGCTGATCACCCAGAACAAAAGCAGCAGCTCTGGCACAAGCAAACTCCAGCCTGCAAGGATTTCCTCTGAATCAAATGTGGTTTCAAAAGAGGGACTGCCCTACCCTGTGCATTCTCTCAGCCCACTTCTGGCTCCAAGGTTCCCTCTAAGTGGCAGAGTCTTGTGAGCAAAAATTCTACTTTGTGAGCTCCTGTATAAATTAGTTTGCTCTGAGGCCTTTTTGCCTGACTTAAGACAAAAATCTGTGAGCTGGAGGCTAAAAATCTGTGAGCTAGCTCACACAGCTTAGCAGGAACACTGCAGGACATTTCAAATAATTGCCAAGCCTGCTTGTCCAGAAGCAACACAACCATCTTCTCAAGTTCCAGCTGGTTTGGGAGAAAGATGGGTTGACAAATATTATAAATTAAAAAAGAGAGAGTAATGTGTGTACAGAACCATGGGGCAACAATGCATCTTCCAAGGACAGTTTCAACTATTAAAAACCAGTGTTCTGAATCCAACTCAAGCGGAATTACAACCAAGAGACTGACTGCACATTATGGTCTCTCATTGCGGTTGTTTCTAACACCTCCATGGGAAAGCGGGGGGTGGGGGAATTCACCACTATGGGTAATGAGGATGTTAAAGCTATGAAGAGCAAGACTATGGCTTAGTGGTCGAACAACTGCTTTTGAATAACCAAGGTTCAGCCCTCAGAGTTAGGAAAGGTCTTTGCAAGAATGTCTACGAAGGAGCGCTGGTTGAAAGAGGAGGGCAAAGTTCCAGATCTCAAACCACAACATAGTCAGACTCTGGCTAAGCCAGCTCAATCCAACTGGCAAATGTCTGGAGCAGGAAAACTGCTGGTCTATCTGGAAAGCCCTTGAAAGTGGTGTTTTAGAACAGAACAGCAAGATAGGGATCTTGACATCTGGATGAGCCAGGCTAGACAATCTCATCATATCTCAGAAACTAAGCAGGGTCAGCCCTGGTTACTACTTAATTGGGAGACCACCAAGGAAGCCCAGGGCTGCAATGCAGAGGCAGGCAGTGGCAAACCACCTCTGGACATCTCTTGCTTTGACAACCCTACAGGGTCACTAGAAGTCGGCTGTAATTCAATGGCACTTTCTACCGCCACCTCCATTTCCCCCATCTGAGACGCTCTCAAGTACTCGAGACAGACCTATTCCACCACAGTTTCCATACCAGTCCATTCACTTGTATGTTGTGAGAGAGAATGGGGGGGGGGGGAAGCTATCAAATTGTTCCACTGTACAATAACATCTGGCAAAGTGGGGAGTGGTGGGACCAGAAGAGGCCAGGGACAACAAAAGACCTTGAGCTCGTCCTGCCTGCAGTAAGTAACAGTGGGCTGGCTGACAACCACAGAGCATCCTTCCTGCATTCTCTCCCTCAAGGGATCCTGGCCTCATATATAAGCACCCACCACACAAAGGCCTGCCACGGCATTCCTGTTTGTTTTGAATCCCACTCAATTTGCATACCATTACCCAGGTCCCTTCCACAGCCTCCTTTCACTATTTCCCCCCTTTTCTTTGCTCTGCTGGAAGATTGTGCCCTCTCTCAGACAGGCAAGCTAGGGGAGCAATGGGAAATTACAACTACCTACAGCTAAATTAACATCAAACCCACAACACAAAGCTATAGGGATTCACAAGGGTCCAGGAAGCACTCGCCTCCCTGTATATCCACCGCCATTCCAGCCCCCCCATGGAGAGTGGGGACCCCTAGAGATTCACTCCTGAGAGTTTTAAGCTCATCCCTCCAGGTTTTAACACAGCCCAAGAGCCATGAGCTGCCACAACTGATTTTATATCCAGAGTCCAGTGATTGATGTGTGTGGAGAGGGGTCTGTTCTGCTAACCACTTAAGCTTGCTGAGATTTTTCCATTTCAGCGGGTGGGTGTTTGAGCCTCACGAGCTGGCCCCCTTGGAAAGCAAGGCCAGGCATCTCTCTTATTTTTCTTCCATCCAGGAAATAAAAAACCACGCCTTTACCTCCACAGCACAGGCTATTGCACTGTCGATTTGGCCAGTTCCCAACTGTAAAGTACCTAACGGGCTGTGCACTTTACAATTCCAGCGCAAGAATTCAGTAATAGGGAGTGAGGTCGGCCTCCTGAGAAGCTCAGCCTGCGTTTTGTTTTGCTAGCCTCGATGGCTCTAAAAGGTCGACTGGAACGTGTGCAGCCATCTCAGCAGCCAGAGAGAGGAAGGGCAGCACACTCAACACTGTGGCTGGGGGGAGCTTTGGGACCCAGTACAGCTCTTTTCTAAATCTTCCCTGAATTAGGAAAGAACCAGGTACCTATCGCCAAAAATATATGCACACTATGTTTTTATTTATACAAACCAAAGGACAAAAAATAACTTAGGCACGTGGCAAATTAGTGAACAGGCTTTGTTCACTAATTTTCCACCCGCCTAAGTTATTTTTTGTCCTTTAATCTAACCCATAATTCTACAGAAGTATAGAAAGACGCATGGCGCAGTGTGGTAAAGCTGCAGTACTGCAATCTGAGCTCCCTGCTTACAACCTGAGTTCAATCACAGCAGAAGCTGGGTTCAGGTAGCTGGCCCGAGGTTGACTCAGCTTTCCATCCTTCCGAGGTCAGTAAAATGAGTCCCCAGTTTGCTGGGGGGAAAGTGTAGATGACTGGGGAAGGCAATGGCAAACCACCCCGTAAAAAGTCTGCCATGAAAACATTGTGAAAACATCACCCCAGAGTCGGAATCGACTGATGCTTACACAGGGCACTACCTTTACCTTTTTACAGAAAGACAGAATGAGGATCAAAGTACAAACTTCAGCATCCAGAGAATCTCAAATTTCATTTTAAATAAGTTTCTAGTCCATATGGCAGAAATGTTTAGAAGTATGTGAGTGGAGTCTGGGGAGTCTGTGGGATTTGAATCAAATGTCCAGTGCTGGAAGGGGGTGCTTTGTGCCCTCCAGAGCCCTTCTCCATGACTGCCAAGAGCAAAAAGTATTTAAAATGATGTCTTGAGAATAAAAATTAATGAAAACAAAGAAGAATGGTGCAAGCACACATAATGTATACAGGTCACACAATATTGATCATCTGGACGCAGAATTTTAATTAATAGGGGGCGGGAGAAAGCAGAATACACCAAGACCTGTTTTTAATCAGCTATGCACTGTGGTTTTGCATCCAATAAAACTCAGCACCTAACTAAAAAGGCATCCTCCACTTAGCCAGTGTGCAGGCAGCAGAGAAGCTGGAAGGGCTATTTTGGCAAGCAAAGGTGAAGTCACCAGCAGGGGCAAAGTCCTTGTCCCACTTACTGGGGCAGTGATCATAAATCCCTCAGCTACCAAGCACTATTTCTCTCTTATTTTTATTTTATTTTTACCCCAAAGAAGTCACTCTCCTCTCTCCAAATGGCACCCTCTAGCCACGGAGAGTCACTTTTAGGGGTCCATAGGGAGAGATGACAGTGAAAAGAGGTAGGGTTTCATTAAATTTTTTAGATCTGCCAAACCTCTCTCCAAAATGTTTCAGCTGGGGGGGGGGGGGGGGAAGAGTTCCAGCTGGGGGGAAAATGTTTCAGCTGGGGGGGGGGGAGAATTTCAACTGGACACATGTAAAGATTACTTGCTGAACTATGCTTATCCTCAGAAATGCTTGCGGTTCAAGCCAGAATGACAGGTAGCCAGAAAGACCCTTTTCTTCCTTGAGCCTCTGGAAAGCTGCAAGCAGCTGGGGCAACACTGAGCAAGAGGGACAGACAGTTCAAGCAGCTTTGCACGCCTGTTTTCACAGGGGAAGGAAGGCCTTTTGAACTCAGCAGTGGAGCTCACTCTTGGCACACAGAAGGCTCCAGGTTTGAAGCCTGGCACCTCCAATAAAATAATTTCAATTTATTAAAATACTTCTATAGCCTGCCTTTCCTTTTTGGCTTGATTTATGGATCCATACACACACCCCAATAACCTGTTCCCTCCTCCCCCAAAATGCTGACAGCCTGTACTCCATTTAAAGCTTTAGTCAACCTGCTGCCCCTCTCAGCACCACAAGAGACAGTGCCCTGCTGCACAGGTGCCAAAAGGGAAAAGGCTTAGGCTCTGGCTAATGTCAGTAAGGCTACTTGAAGAAAAGGAACAGCCGGCAGCTGGCAAACTAAGGAGAGTGGTTGTTGCATAGGACCACGTAGGGAGAAATTGCTCTTCAAGATAACAACAACAACCATTTCCATAAGAACATCAGAGAAGAACTTCAGAAGCTCTCCCACTGTGGCTCCCCCAAGCACCAGGAATACACAGCATCATTGTCCCAGTTCAGTTTGTTACAGGCATCAACTTCTCAGCAGAGGACTCAAGGTGGTTTACAACATAACACCCAAACTTAAAACAGACAATAAAACAGATAAACACAAAAAAATGCAACAGATTCTAATTACAATCCCACTGGTCATCAGCTCTGGAACAAATCTGGACATGCAGCCAGCTCACCCATTCTCTTGGTTAATTAAATGCTGCACAAACATGGCAGTCTTGAACGCCCTACAGAACTTCAACAGATCCCAGAGGGCATGAACCTCCTCAGAGAGCTAGCTCCAGAGGGGAGGGGCAGCCACCAAGAAGGCCCTTGCTATTTAAGACACAGAAGGCACCAGTGAGGCAGATGTCCTCCCTCTTAGGCGGGAAGTGTATCTTTCTCCTGGGCCTGCTGGATCAGATCCCTCTTCTTCATGCTGACAGAAAGGCATTGTGGTCTCTTTGCAGCTTGCATTTGGGAGTGCTGGTGGTTTCCATGGCGCCTGCAGTAGGCCTCATGATGAAGTCCAAATGGGGCAAGGGGGGGGGGGTCATATTGGGAAACACGGTCCCAAAGATAAAAGAGTCCCAGTCAGGGATTTAAAAGGTCATACCAGTCCCTTGAAATGGACAGCAAAACGCCTGCCTGAGAAAGAGAGCCTCCAGCAGTCAGAGCAGAAACAGCTTAATTATGTTCATAAACTCAAGGTAGTGAGAACTAGGCTTTTGCAGGAGGGACTGTGACTCAGTGGAATAGCTCCTACTTTGCATGTAGAAACCCAAGTTCATTCCTGGGCACTGATGGTGAAAATACCTTGGCCAGCAGGAGTTAGCAAAGGCAGAGCCATGGCCAATTAGAGGAGACAATTCCAACCTAAAAGCAGACTGAGTTAAAAGCAGAGCTAAAAGGCAAAGGATATTAGACTTAACACAAGACATTTGAGACTATGGCTGATAACTGCTCAAGCCCTCTGCTGAAAGGTCATGTGCCCAACAAAACAGTTCTCCAGCAGATGTTCAGTTTCTAGTTAGCTCTGACCAACTCTTTGGACTCAGGCACTTCACAGCGATCTATGAAAGATAGGCCAGCTGGGGAAATGGGGAGCCACAGAGAGAGAGAGGAGGATGAAAATGAAGACTGAATAGTTGAGGCTGTTGAGGGGGGAATGCAGGATTATAAAAAATGGACCTCCAAAACAGCATGCAATTATTTGCAAATATTGTCGAGATGAAGAGAACAGATGAGACCAAATTCAATGGGCCATTTATATCATTGCAGAGAGATCTTTGGTGCAGCTGGGCTTGGATGGCTCATTCATTTCAAGCAAAACCAGATTTTGAAGGCAGGGGGAGGGGAGACCCATTTCACAAGATGTACTGATGGATTCTCAATGAACCGAGACTGGGCCTCATTGTCCAATCCCACCAAACATAAAACAAGGAGGATCGAATAAAAAAGGCAAAGGATGTTGGGAGACAAAGAAAGGAGAAAATCACAGTTTTCCAAAAGGAGCTGGTGGGTAACCAGTTCCCCCTTTTTTTGCTGATGTTGATTTTAATTCCTACAGATGTTCTATTATGGATCAACAGTGGCACCCAGTGGCCCAAAGGAGACACAGCCTAGCAAGTTCTCCGTTGACCACAATCCCAAACACAAAGGTCTCAAATTCCTGCAAGCATATTGTTTCTTTCTGATGGAAATATTAATTCAGAAGTACTTGCACTCAATACTCTCTCTAACCTGTGGTGAGCAAAAATTCTACTTTGTGAGCTACTGGCATTAAAGTTGTGAGCTACTGCATCAATTAGTTTTCTCTGGGGCCATTTTGCCTGAGTTAAGATGAAAATCTGTGAGCTGGAGGCTAGAAAACTGTGAGCTAGCTCACACTAACTCAGAGGGAACACTGCTTGCAACCTGCAAGTCTACTAAAGGAAGGTATGTCTCAGCCTGTTAGAGGAGTTCACTCAGTCTGGGCTGAAGTTTTGAGAGTGCCTTCAGGTTGGAAAGATGACAACTGAGAGTAGTGACTCATACAGAAATGCAACAGACAGCCTCCTCTGAGGGTAGGCAATTATGCTGCACTCTTCCAACAGAAGCAATTGGAAAAGTTAGTGTTAGTTGATGCGCCCAAACTTACATATACATATAACAGAAATACCTCATATCCACCGCCTTCACCATGCCACCAAGGCTTCGGCCTGATCTACGACATGTAGGGCAGTCTAATCCTGAGATGGTCAAGTGGACTTGGCCACTATGAACTGCAAGTCAGAGAAGCACACTTTTGAATTGCCCCCCTGTGTGAGTCTCTCCTTCAGGCTAAAGGGTTGGAACCCATTCTTCTTACTTTGCTTGCAGGTTTGGGAGGAGGGGTGTTTTCAACTTGCAGGGAGTTTTAACTTGGGGAAACATTTGGGAAATGGCATCTCCACACATTGAAGTCCAAAGTGGTACCAGTCTGTTCTGCCACCCCACGGTGCTGCAGGGCCAGGGCAGTGAATCATGCAGAGATGCAGCAGGCACCCATCCTTGTGGGTAAGCCTCACAACAATTCTCTCACAACACACTAGCACACAAACGCGCACACAAGAATTTTTGTGTTAGGTAATGGCCTCTTAAAACAAAGAGGTCTCAGTTGACTAATAGAATTACCTAATGGTGTGTGATCCAACATTCTTTTTCTCTCTCCATCCCACCTACAAGAATATCCCCAGAAGTGTCTTTCCTTTCCTCTCAGATTTATCAGTTTTTTAAAATTACCCTAATCCTGGGCCATTCAAAGAAGCCTGTAACACTGCAATTCAAGAGGTGGTATTTCTCCTAGCAGGAAGATACAGAGAAAGAAAAAAAAACTGTATTAGCCATGTATCAGGCTGCTGTTAAAAGAACAGCAGGAGTAGACCCTGATTGGCTAGTGGCTGGGATGTTGCCCAGAATCATAGAACCACAGAGTTGGAAGGGGCTATGCAGACCATCTAGTCCAACCCCCTGCTGCACGCAGGATCAGCCTAAACCTCTTCAACACCCCCCCAGGAACAGTTGTACACCATTATCTGTCATTTAAAAATATAACAAATGAACAAACAAAAGCACAGATGTTCACGCAGTACACTTTTTAAAATAATCAACAATCAGAAAGTCCATCAAATGACAGGGAAAAGGCCCTGACCTGGATAGCCCAGGCAAGCCTGATCTCATCAGATCTTGAAAGCTAAGCAGAGTCGACTGTGGTTAGAACCTGGGTGGGAGACCGTCCTTGGAATACCCCATCAGGAGGTGGAGGCAGGCTTATTCAGCCACCTCTCTGAATATCCTCCAGGTGCCCTGCAAGGGTCAGTCACCAGAGGTCAACGTGACTTCCAGGTGCAGACACACACACAAATATACAAAAGAAGGAGGAGGAGGATAGGAAAAAGGAAGACAAGACTATTGGGTGAACTGCCATGACTGCCTGTCTCTTAAGCTACGGAGCCAGGCACACCCTTCAGCTTCAAAACTGAGAAGTCCCAAGGTTAATTCCATCAAGGAGTGACCTGCGCATTACAGTTTCCCCACAGAAACTGCTCATCACAAACATTATACTCCACTGGAGATGTCCTGTTTGTGGATGAAGGGGAAAAAAGAGAGGTCAGTCTTTGCTGCAGCATGGAGAAAATCAGCTATAAATGAATGCCTGCTCAGAAACGGTCTTCATTGGAGGCCACTAGCAGATGCTCTGACCAGATTCAACTTCCAGCTTTTGATGCAACCAGTGCACAAACGCCACCCGCACTTCCTGATCTTATCTGCCGTGTTTTCCCACAATGCAACAGAATAGGGGCCTATAAAACTTCTACGAGTTCTCTCTCTCTGTCTTCCCACCACTGCCACCACCTCCCTGAAAATCATTTCAGCAGTACCTGTTTGGGTGAGATGTAGGTAACATGAACTGGAACTCTACTACGCAGGTGCTGTCTTTCAACTGCCGATGCTGGACGCTGTTCAGCTCATAGGCAATGTACGCCCTTCGAACATATACCTGGGATTAAAAACCCAAAGAAAACCAACTCTGAGAAATGAATTCACTCTTAAAGAATTTCAGTACCTTGAAGTTAAAGCCCCTCTGCACAGGAAAGCTGACACGTCCATGTGCCGCTGGATTTTGAGGCAGAATTGTTTCCAAGAACAGTTGTCTTCTCATGCATTTTGAGGTGGTACAAGGATACATATGCTGCATACCAATACCTGAGCATGAATCCCAAAGTTTCCCTGATTCCTTTTCAACAGTGTTGCTAGCACTGGTGGCTTGAAAACACTGAAGTAATACTGAGAGAAACATTTCAGAAGCTCTGCAGTGCACTTCTTTTTGACTTAGTAAAAGGCCAACAGCCCAGAAGAGAGAAATGCACTTCCTTTAGAATTGTTTTATCTGGTTATTTATGCTTTGAATTTTTTACAGGTAAACGAGTTACATGATTGGTCAAATGACCATAACAAAGAATGACACCAGCTCCACAGGTCTTTGGGGATAAATGCACTTTCTTTTTCAATCCTGTGAAACAAGAGGAAGCTTACCTCCAGAGCTGCCATTCTCACCACCTGGTTGCTGTGATAGAAGAAGTTTGGAAGCACGTCAAAGATGGATGTCTCCGAAAGAATAAGTTTCTAGGAGGGGAAAAGAAAGAGACATTTTTTCAAAGAACAGAATTCTAATCTTAATGTTGCCAGGGTGGACTAACTAATGGTTTGTCTGGAGGAAATCTGAATGAAAATTTGTTCCCCCACCCATGATGCTTAGTCAAAGCCTCTATGAAGGCTAAGCACCCATCCAAAAGGGAGGCTGCCACTGTGCCTCTGTATGATCTCTGATTTGGCCTTGCTGCTTCCAGAATCCTAACCAATGCTTATTGGTGGGAAGTGGGGTTGTGGTAATTGAGCTGTGTGCCTGCGTTAGATGTAACTGAGTGACCACATCTACTCCTGATGTAGATATGCCACACGATTACCTACTCCCTGGAGGAAACTTCCCACTCTTTCCAGTGAGGAGTAGAACTCAGAATAGGGTTCCCACAGAAACCTGATTCAGGGGAAGGTCTTTTCTAAGATCCTTTCACACGCTAAAAATTGGTAATTTTTTAGCCAGAAGAGGAAACTATGACTCAAAATGTGATGTTTAAAAAGTGTTCAGCCATCAAAAATATGGGAAACACTGAGGCGCCATTCTGCAGAAAAAGCCAGCAGGAACTCATTTGCATATTAGCCCACACCCCTGACATCACCATTGTTTCACCCAGGGCTTTTTTGTAGAAAAAACAGAGCAAGAACTCATTTGCATATCAGGCCACACCCCCTGCCACCAAGCCAGCCAGAACTGCGTTCCTGCACGTTCCTGCTCAAAAAAAGTCCTGCATCAAACCATGTTTAAGGAAGACTAACCATGATTTATCACAGCATCTGACAAAGCATGGCTTATGAGCACCCAGCCATTCAGAATTGGAACCTACAGCTGAAGTGGGTTGGCAAACCCAAAGCAAAACTAGGGGTTAAAGGTGGATCCAAAGCCTGAAAAGTGGCAGAGCTCACCAGCTCCACCGGTCTTTGGGATAAAGAGGAATAACATATGAAAGCAAAGACCACCATCAAAAGCATTGTATGCTGAAAAGTGTAACAGAAATCAGAAATTCAAATTCAGTCGCAACATCCTCACCTGCAAGTTCTCAATGCAGAACTGGTGCCCGTACATATCAATGGCCGAAAGGAAGATGGACTCCACCTGGTTGTGTCGGAGCTCATAAGAAGGCAAGTGGGATGCGATGAGGACCTAGAAAGAGAGGGAAGGGCACAGTAGCAATTGCAAGGATTGCATTTCATCTTCCAGGCAAAGAAGTTGCAACCGGAATGCAGAGTTGAAATCCCAGCAAAGCTATAAACTTACTGAAAAGTCAGATTTTGTTTCTGTACCTCAGCTTCCCAAACTATGGAACAAACTACAGGCAAAAGGGACTATTTGATAGTGAATGAGCTTTAGTGATTAGCAATTAATGACACGGGGCATTTGTTTTTTTGTCACTACACATTCATCATCACATACCTTTATTATTCTTACAACAAACCTGCAAAGCAAATGCAAAGCTATACAGATCCTTCATGTTTAGAGGCAGTGAATATCTGAATACCAGCTGTTGGGGGAGAAGAGAGACAACAGGCAAACCCAGAGCTTTTTTGTAGCAGGAACTCCTTTGCATTTTAGGCCACACACCCCTGATGTAGCCAATCCTCCAAGAGCTTACAGAGCTCTTAGTACAGGGCCTACTGTAAATTCCAGGAGTATTGGCTACATCAGGGGTGTGTGGCCTAATATGCAAAAGAGTTCCTGCTACAAGAAAAGCCCCAGGCAAATCTATTGCCCTTGTGTCCTTGTGCTTTTCGGAAACTAGGGGATGCCCACCCTTGGAACCAGTATAATGGACTAGATTAGATCCTCTGTCTGACTCAGAAAGGCCATTCCCCCAACTGTAGCCAAAACAGGCTCAAGATTTTAAAAAACAAGCATGCCTTTAAAATTGCAACTCCACCAGTTAAAATGGGCCCTCGCCGATTCAACATCTCACAGGAATTCACCTCCTCCTGTACTCGGTGGTGATTACTCCCAAGAAGCATGCCGAGGATTATGGCCTTAAGGTCCTAACTCCAAGAGATGTCAAGAGAGCCACAACCTGACCCACAACATAGTAGTGAAGGGCCATGCAGGGGTGGGGGGGGGGGGGGGCGGGGAATTAGCTCTTCCACTTTCATGAATCAAAACTAATATGCCCCTTAGAAATACAGCTGTAAACTTCAAAAGCTGGGGCAGAGGCAGAGACAGGCACTTCTCTTTTTCCCCTCCAGGGCTGATATCAAAGAGGGGGCAGATTAGTTTCAATCAGCAAAACCATGTGGGGAGATGGGAGAGCTTAAGTTTGGTGTAGTGGTTAAGTGTGTGGACTCTTATCTGGGAGAACGGGGTTTGGTTTCCCACTTCTCCACTTGCACCTGCTGGAATGGACTTGGGCCAACCATAGCTCTTGTGGGAGTCGTCCTTGAAAGGGTTTCTCTCAGAGTTCTCTCACAGGGTGTCTGTTGTGGGGGAGGGAGGCAAAGGAGATTGTGACTGCTCTGAGATTCAGAGTATACGGCGGGATATAAATCCAATATCATCTTCTTCTTAACACACACACACCCTTCCTCACTACAGCCCTAGGGTTGCCAGCCCCCAGAATTACAGCAGGTCTCCAGACTAGGGAGATCAGTTCCCCTGGAGGAAATGGCAGCTCCAAAGGACAAACTCTGTGGTGCATCACAGATTCTAGGCAAAAGTCCCTCCCCAAAGCTCCCCTTCCACAGGCACTGCCCCCAAATCTCCAGGAATTTCCTAGGCCAGAGTTGGCAAGCAACCCTGTGTGGTCCCCCATCCAAGTCAGAGCCCCATACCTGTTTCTGTTCTTAAAAGGCTGCAGAGATCTAATCACAGATCTGCTGGTGTTTCATCTCCTTAGACCCTTGGTGGAAACCAACCGTAGTCTGCAACTTTGACAATGCAGAGGAAGGGCTTCTAAAGGCAGGGCAAAGCTGAAGCCAAAGAACTCTCATGTCAAGAAACGAAGCCCTGGAGGAGGACTCGGGCTCAGCTTCGAGAGCAGCAAATCAACAAGAAGAGGGAAAGGGACGCCGCCACCATGCCCAGCAGCAGCAGCACAATAAAGACCTCTTGCAAGATCGGCAGCATCCCCGGCATGCCGCTGAGAGGTTCAGTAACGCTGAGTCGTTCAAGGGCAGGGGTTGCAATTCGGCAGAAGACAGAAAAGGTCACCGAACGGCTTCAAACGCCTGCTCATTTTCAATGCTCCTGCACTGGAATTAAGGGGGGGGCAAGGCAGAGATTTCTACACCCCCCCTTAAGCTAGCCTCCCTGCTGCAAGACTTTTAGAATGGAAATCAGGATAGCACAGAGAGGAAACAAGCTTCCAGGGGGGTAGAATTATTGAGAGACAATTAGATCCTTCTCGGTCTTTCCCCCCACTATTTTAATTATATAGAGAAGCCACTCGCTGCCGAGACAGGCTTAAAAAGAGCTCTCCAGGTGTACATCTTGTATTTAAATTGGAATCTAAGATGGGTAACCTTGAGGGAAAAGGGACACATATCAAGATTTTTTTTTCTTATTTCATTTCTAAAAAAGAAACTAATTTCCAGCTGCCCCCAGGGAGCCACTCAGATACCGCTACCTTCTCTTTACCAGCCACAGTTCTTTTGCTCCTTATGAATTCCAGGCAGCGTATCCTGCTTTGTTCCAAGGATCCCAATCTTAATGTATTTTGGTGGATGCCTTGCTTATTTGGGTGGTGACCAACTCCTGGCGAACAGGGCATTGCACTGCAGAGATGATCCAACAACTTCCCTTACCTGCACAGCCATTCAAATGGTATATTCCAAAGAGGAATAAGAAGGGAGCCCTGTGTTACTCTGTCCCCACCCCTACCCCCCGCAGCCTCCTATCCAGGGCATTTTTTGTAGCAGGCCTTTGCATATTAGGCCACACACCCCTGATGTAGCCAATCCTCCTGGAGCTTACAGTAGGTCCTGTAAGAGCCCTGTAAGCTCTTGGAGGATTGGCTACATCAGGGGTGTGTGGTCTAATATGCAAAGGAGTTCCTGCTACAAAAAAAGCCCTGCTCTATCCACAGTTTTTTGAAGTTATTAAGCTGCAGTACAGCACCCATACTATTGTTCATAGTGGCCCATAAATCATCCAAACAAACAAAGGACTATAAATTTTCTGTGGCATCAATCAAGACATGATCCCCTAATCTGTAAGCCTTCAGAAGTAACACGAGTGGTGTGCACAGACAGTGCCTTCTTGGTGGTAGCACCTCCTCATAAAGAAAGCCATTCACCCAGCACCTAATAATTTAAATTTTATGCACCAGATGGGGAAAAAAAACTTGGGTTTCTTTTTGTGAATATGGCCATAGTTTAAACAGAATAACTTTCATTGAAACTGTGATATACTGAACCTGTTTTGATGGGTCTTCTAATACTCCTGCTGAAATTATTTATTTTACTTTTTGCTGCTGTTTTATTATTAATATTGGGTATTTATCATTTTCACTGCATGTTGCTGTTAGCCACTCTGGGCATAGTGTATGGGAGAATTAAGCTAAAAGGAACCCTTATCAGGTCTAGGAAGACTGGAAACAGGATGGAAACAAGGAACTAAGGCATACCCTGCTGAAGAAGAATAGAGGAAACAACGGAGTGGCATAAAACATGGCTCTCATGCCACATCCACATCTAGAAGAACTCACCATCTGTCAGTGTTAGAAGCCTCCCAATAAATGCACCAAGCCTGAGGAAGAAACAAGCAGTCTTGTATCTTCCAGCATAGCTCCGCCCACTACCAAAATGGTTCCTTTTGACCTCACCTGGTTACGACCACTTCCAGGTCAGGTGTGACTCTTTCCCTGGGGAACTGTGAGAGTCTTTGGTTCTCTCTCATCCTCTCCCCTCTGCTCATCTGTCTGCCTCATGTAGCCTCTTGATTCTCCTGCCCAAACTTGATCAGTCCTACCCTCTTCTCTTGTCTGACAGCTCGCATTTCCGCTTTCCTTTTCTGGCCCCCTTCTCAGCTTGGACCCCTGGCCTCTGGTGCTACCTTCAGAGGGGTCTGCACCATAAGCTCAAAAGCCTACAGACCTAACGATGACACTAGCACTGGAGCAACATTACAGCCTACAAGGCTGCATTGTTAGCAACACTGGAACTAGACCTAATCAATTTTATTTTGCTGTTTCTGAAGACCACCAGCCCAGGATCAAGCATGGCTGACAGCCAGAAAGCGACCTACAAGAGGCACTCCCACCCTCATAAGGGTGCTGCCAGCAATGTTCCCTCTAAGTTGAGTTAGTGTGAGCTAGCTCACAGTTTTTTAGCCTCCAGCTCACATATTTTTGTCTTACCTCAGGAAAAATGGCCCCAGAACAAGCTAATTTATGCAGGAGCTCACAAGTTTAATGCCAGTGGTAGTTCACAATGTAGAATTTTTGCTCACAAGGCTCCACAGCTTAGAGGGAGCACTGGCTGCCAGAGTGAGCCAGCTGGTCTCAGGCCTGCTTCGTCACTCCTGCTTCCGGGAACCAACATCATGCACTGCTCCTCCTCACTGCCCCACTGAGTTGGGATATCTGGGATTCATTCCTGCCTCCTCTTCCCCTCCCCCAATACCGGCTTTGCGAAGAAGAGAAAGAGAAGCTACTGCGACACACACACACAACCTGAAACTCTCCTCTTTGGAGTCTTTGAGTAAAGAAGCACGTCCTTTCGTCCGATCTGAATCTACTGCCCATCAACTTTTACCAGGTGCCTGCAAATGATTGTGCTATGGGAGGGGAAGAAAAATGACTCTCTCCCCACTCTTCCAAAATTCAGCCTGATTTTATAAGCCTCTCTCGTGCCTCCTCTGCTCCAGTCTCCTGTCCTCGATAACCAAAAAACTTCAGACGGCTTAACTCTTCCATGTCAGGAAAGGGCCTCCAACCTCACAGGGCTGTTGTAAGGATTCCAACAAGGTAACATTTCAATAGCGACCTAAATACATTAAAGCACATCCTCAACATCACTACCCTCAGCAGATGTATGATTGGACTGACCAATTGCAGCTCCACCCCCGTCACCTTTCTCCAAAAGAAAAAGAAAAAAGTCCAGTGTATCAACCTAGCATCATTAAAACTGAAACCTGAACATTAAAAAATGATATATTTTTTTCCTTTCTTAACTTCAGGGTGTGGGCTGTGAGTGATGTATTGTTGTAAGTGTGGTGTAGTGTGATCAGAGGCTGCATAGTGCAGTCAGACCAGGATGTGTCTTAAATCCCCACTCTGCCACGCTGGGCAATCTTGGGTCAGTTAAGACTCTCTCAGCCTAGCCTACCTCAAAGGGTTGTTGTGAGGAGAAAATGGAAGAGAGGAGAATGATGTACAATGCTTTGTGCCCCCATTGGGAAGATATAAAAGATATAAGGTTGTTTTCACTTTTGATCATACTGATAGCTATAACTTTTTGGAGGGTCCTGCTCAAGAAGCTTTTAGGGGCAACCCCCCCCCCCCCAAGAAGATCAGAAGTACGCAACAAAAGGGATACCACGGGTTGCCTTTCAGAGATCCCAGAGAAATCTCAGAAATAAATAAAATTTTATACACAATGTGCTCAGCTTGGCAAGTGAGGCAGCTTCCAAGCATCAAATTTAGGATAGCTACAATGCAACAATTTGTATGACATACAAATCCCACTGATGGACCTCCTGATGGCACCTGAGTTTTTTGGCCCATGTGTGACACAGAGTGTTGGACTGGATGGGCCATTGGCCTGATCCAACGTGGCTTCTCTTATGTTCTTCTGTGACACAGAGTGTTGGACTGGATGGGCCACTGGCCTGATCCAACATGGCTTCTCTTATGTTTGGGGCAGAGATGCTGTGTATTCTTGGTGCTGGGGGGTGCACAGTGGGAGGGCTTCTAGCCCCACTGATGGACTTCCTGATGGCACCTGGGTTTTTTGGCCACTGTGTGACACAGAGTGTTGGACTGGATGGGCCATTGGCCTGATCCAACGTGGCTTCTCTTATGTTCTTAACAATAAAATAAATGACAAGGAAAAAATCTAAAACAGTATGAGGGGAAAAACTGAGACACTTTGAACAATAATGAAAACTCACTGACAGGTTAGGGATACCTAACAAAGCTGTTTCGCCAGGTTTTTGGATGAGGAGACGGGCATCTATCCATTAGATCGGTTGGCCTCCCCTACTGTACTGCTGTACTATTCTACTGTCCTATTATGTAGTACCATTCTGCCAAACTATTCTGTTTTGTCATCTAGCTGGACCATCCTGCTGTACTTTATTAATTGTTGTAATTGGTTTTATTGTGATGCTATTGTAATTTTATTGTGATTTTATTACTATTTATGATGTACTCCGCTCTGAGCCCCCCAAATGGGGGAACGGGCAGAATATAACTAATAATAACAACAACAATACCACCCCCAATGGAGGGGTAGAGCATCCCACCCACCCACCCCTAAAAAACCCACCCAAAAGCCTGGGGAATCAGAAGTGCCACATGAGCCAGTCTGCCCTGCAACCTCTCGGAGAGCGGGAAGAACGGCCCTTACCTGGCGGGCTCGCAGTGCCACCTTGGCATTGGTGGTCTTACTGAGTTGGGTTAGCTCTGTCAGAATATTGATCAGTTCATCCGTCAGGGTTGGATCTCTCCCACACAGCTGATCCTGGAGAAAATAATCACAAAAACAGGTTTGCAAATGTTTGTCCCGTGAGGTGCAAAGAGAACAAGGGAGGCAACCTCCATCTCTCTCTTGCTCTCAAGGCATGAAACATACCAAGCCACCCACTGGATCCAAGACTCATCAAGCCCAACAACGGGAAGGCAGATTCCAAACCTGTCATGACTGACCTACAGCACAGGGGAAGGAGCTGTGTCTCGGGGCAGAGCTCTTGCTTGACATGCCTGCCCATCTACGGGACCACCTTTCCCCACATGTTCCCCAGAGAGCACTGCATTCAGGAGGGCAACATCTTTTCCATCCCCAGACCAAGGAAGGCCAGATGAGCTCTACAAGGGCCACAGCCTTCTTGGCGGCAGCACCGGCACTGTGGAACGCCCTCCCATACAGGCCCTGCGGGATCTTTCCCAATTCTGTACGGTCTATAAAAGAGAATTATTTTGATTAACCTATGACATCTGAATGGGAGAGCGCTGCCACCCTAGTAACTGAGTGAATACTAACTATGAGCACTTAGATAATGTCTCAAGGACCACCGACGGATAGACCAACTTAAGAGATTAATAGAAATTGATCTGGCGCACTGAAGAAGCTGTTAACCGCCATAAGAAGCTGTGAACAGCACCATATTGATGTATTTATGGTTTTTAGATCTGTATTGTTTTTAGTGATTTTAATATGTAATTTGTTGGTTGTTGTTAGCCGCCCTGAGTCCATTTGCAGAGAGGGCAGGATCTGAATTTAAAGTAGGGTTGCCAAGTCCCCCGCGGCCTCCAGCAGGGGACTTTTTTCTATGTACCATAGAATTTTCCCTCTTAAATTGCTAGAGCATCTGGGAAAACCATAGAGTTTTCCCGGAAACACCTAGAGCGGCCAGTGACATCAGGGGAGGTTCCCCTTGGTGGCCTAATGTGGGCTGGCAGGTTGGAAACCTCCAGGGTGGGAGAACCCCACCCACCCAGCCCAAGGGCTTGGCAGCCCTAATTTAAAGTAATTTTTTTTTAAAGATCAGAGGTTGAGTGCCTGGCTTCACCATCTGAAGGATCCCAGGAGATCCTGGGGAAGGGCCTGGCAAACTGAGGCCAACCAGAGTAGACAATACTGAACTGGATGGACTGGCACAGGATGGCGGTTCATAGGTTTATTTCGTGTTAACTTTCAGAAAAGGCAGAAGACCCCAGGTGCCTCCACATTAGGAAAACCCTTCTTCCTGCTCAAGCCCTTCCGAGGAGGGCCACTGCCTGTCAGAGGTCACAGCACTGAATGGATGGAAGAATGATGTGATGCCGATTAAGGCAAGCTTCAAGCACCCGAGCGTGCGAAAGAGACTTGGAGGCAAGTGAGGCTGAGGGAGGGGAGCAGGAATCCTTTTATGAAGTTATCTGGCCTCTCGGCTGAATATACCATCAGCATCAATAATAACGACAGGAGCCCAATTTAAGAGAAGGGGATTAACGGGGAAGTTGTTGACTAGCAGGTGTCTCCTTGTGCCTCCCACGAGAAGTAAGTTCCCTGGTCAAGCACCGTTACAAAAATGCAGTGGCAGTTACCAGCTTAGATTACATCAAAAGAAAATTCAAAATCAATTCATTGGAGAACCTTTCACGATGATCGTTTGTCTCAGTGCCTGAATGCAGCCTCCACGTTTAGGGACAGTCACTGAGAGGCAAAGAACTGCTCTGCCTTGGGGCTTCCACTTCCTCAGACAGCAGGGAGCTCCACACCCCTGGCTCCACCCTGCCTCACAGCTCAAGCCACAGACCAGACACTCTTGTTCACTCAGCTGTTGTGAGGAGAGGAGACTATCTTAGCTGCCCTGGAGAAAAAAATTAAGAAATAAACCTGGCTGGCTACTTTGGCAGGAGCCTGCTGGGCCAGCCAGACCTCTGGGTCTGATCCAGCAAGGCTCTTTCAGTGGGCCTGGGGTCAGGGATTGCCACAGAGCCAGTCAATTCCTTTTCACTTCTCAAACTGCTCACGGCTTGCACAGGTGAACAACAAAAAAAAAAGGTTGGGGGAGGGAAGGGGGAAGAAAAGAAGTTTAAAGTCCCTTCCTCACAAGAAGAAATCATCAAACAACAAGAGAAAAAACAAAGCGGCGCGGTGGCGTTCCATTGGCTCTGGCCTGCCCTGATTGGCAAAGGCGGCGCGCGGCGCCTCAGACGGGTTCTTTGACAAGGCCTAACGCCTCTCCAGCACCCCCATGTAATTACACACTTGAGTGACTGGACTCTGAAGAAAATTGAAGGCCTGAGCTGCAAACAGCTGCCATTTTCTCTCTCCATCATGCCGGCATGATTACTTGAGAAATGAACAGCCTCGGCTCAAAGCTACTCCAGAATTCTCAGAGGAAATATGGCTCCGTGTTCAAATAATGAGATTCTTAAGGCAAGCGTTACTTACAATCACACCGCAAAAAAAGAAAGGGGGTGGGGGTGGGAGAGAGAAAGGCGGGGGGGGCACAGAGGAAAGGGAGAGAGGAAGGCAGGTACTTATATCTCTTACAAATTAGTATTTAAGAAACCCGACCGCCGTTTTGGGAAGACGTCGCCCATCAGCTGCTCTTCAAGGAGGGATTTCCTCCTTTCGCTTTTGCAGTTTGGCAAGTCGATAGCTAGTGACAGGAACCCACAAAGTCTTTAGCAAAAAGGAGGGGGAGGTTGGTGGTTTGGGAGGCAGAACTCAATTAATTAGCATCTTTGAAAGTGCAAGACAGGCTATGATTGATGCTGTCAATCGCAGCGTTAAATCTCCCACGTGCTCCATAAAATGTGTTTGGCTCAGCTGCAGCCCTGTTCTAAAATTGTCAAATTTCTCCCTCGTACACTTAGGAAGCAGGAAAGTGAGGTGCGTCACCATGGCTTCGTTCATCCTTTCCAGCGCTCAGTCTAAGATCAGTTTCTGACAAACAAACCCAAACTCATCTTTAAGTCGAGAGTCCTCAGACCATGATAGAAAGGTTACTACCTTCAGGCTGCATAGCGAGTTTTGCAGATGCTGATTTATACTGCTTTAAGGCTAAGCACAACACCTTATATTTGCAGCTTTGGCATTTGAGCTCATTCCTTGCGGGGGGAAGGGGTGTCCTTTTGTTGGAAGAACGCTTTCTCATACACATACAATTTTATATATGAAGAGAGGCTGCACTGTTTCTACACCAGTCCAAAAGATTAACAGGGAAAGAAAATACCTGCTAGTGGAACCACTGCTAAGTCAGCTTTTGGTTTCCAAACTCAAGGCGAATCTTACATTTCCTTCTTTAGACCATTTCTAATTCTACATTTTACTAATGTTGGTACTCCAGGCTCCTTTAGCAGCCCAAAACAGCTGAGGCTGGAATAAGCCCAGGCTGTCCCATTTCATCATTACTGCTCTGCTACAGAAAAAGGGGGCAGGGGAAGTTGGAGCTGGCAAAACCCTCAGATGCTGCCCCAGCTGCTCTCTCTGTAGGGCTGCAGAGAGACTGGAGGATGCAAAGTGTGACCAACCATCTAAAAAGACGGTATATGTGGGCCTTTGTTCAGAGAGTCATCCAACCAGAACAGGTCCAGAAATTCAGGACCAGCCCTCTTGCAGATCAGCCTATTAGACCAAAGGGTGGTTTGTATCGCAGTGCCCCCTCAGAGCAAGTGGATCAAGCTTCTGTTGGCAGTGGACCCCGCCCCCCTTCCCCACACACACATCCACTGAGAGGCCTGGCAATCCTGCACACTGTGGACAGCTGCATTTTTAGAGGCTTCCCTTATCAGCTGAAGTGAACCAAGCGTGACAGTGAACCTGGGTCAGAACTAGCTACTGTACCCACCCATCCTCCATTTCAACTTCCGTGTGGGAAATTCAGTGCACAAATCTTAGACTTGGCTTCAATATCTGCAATCAGGAAAGACTTTTTTTCTGTCTAAATAAAGTGGTAATGTCATACTTATTGGTACTTATTGATAATGCAGCAGTATGAGTCCGTCATCAGCTTCCAAATCCAACTTCAAACTATCACAGCTGCTATTATCTTGCTCAGGGCCACAAACTGGAAAGGAATCTCTTTCGCACTCACAGCTTCTCTGCCTTGCCTTTTCAAGGCTTGTAACAGTGCAAGGGATCAATGAACTATAGCATTCAGATATTTCGGAAGGAGCTGCAACTCACAGAGATACAGCCCATGCATTACTTGAGGACCCCCAGCTCAAAGGTGAGAGGTGGGGGAAACTTCTCTACCTGAGACCTTAAAGAGACATGTACAGACAGAGTGGGTGTACCTGTAATATAAAGGCACCATCAGATTTTCAACAGAACTTCCACCCCCAAGCTCTGGACAAAGGAAAATACCAGGGGTGGAATTCTAGGAGGAGCTCCTTAGCATATTAGGCCACGCACCCCTGATGTAGCCAATCCTCCAAGAGCTTACAAGTCTCTTTTTTGTAAGATCTTGGGGGATTGGCTACATCAGGGTTGCGTGGCCTAATATGCAAAGGGGCTGCTAGAATTCCATCCCTATATGTGTAGAACAGCTGAGGAACCTTCTTGACAACAATGGGCCAGATCAGACGACAGCATCCGAACTCTGCCAAATGACTTCGTTTATACGTAACAAGGGCTAAGAAGGAACAAAACGGGGAGAGAGCTCTCAAGAGCACAACGTACAATGAGCATTGTCACGAGAAGGTTCTTCTTGGTGACTTGAGCATGAGAGAAGATGTAGTTCAGGACGGCATTCATGTCGCTCTTGTTCTCTTCCCGAAGGGCAAAGACACACTTATCATAATGACCTATGGGCAAAACATAAAGGGGTAAGAATATATTGGTCCCCAAAGATACTTCAGATAAAGCATATGCAGGAAAGAGAGACTACAACCGATTCTCCACTAGCCTCCTGCTGCTCTCACGCTTTTCTTCTCCATGGAGTTTCCGTTGGATTTCACACTATCTGCCCCGGGGCTGCAACTCACTTCGCCTTTTTCGTGTGGCAAACAGAAACCGGTTTTAAGAGGATCTTGTTTGCTGCGCAAAAGAGGCGGAGCGAGTTGCAGCCCCGGGGCAGATAGTGTGAAATCCGACAGAAGCCCCGCAAAGAAGAGCAGAGTGAGAGCAGAATACATCTCAGTAAGGGGAACCATGACTTTGGGACTACTTGTGATGCTAGCCACAGTTCTGACCTGCTGCCATTTTTGGATACGCTTTAGGATCCAACCTTACGGAATTTTTTTTTTCAAACTGAATTCCTCAGGTCTGTGGAGCTCTCTGCAGCTTTTTAGGAGTTTCTACACGAGACAATCCATAATAATTTCCTCGAGAAACAACTGGTCCAGTAGCCACCACAAGGGACTGCATGACTCCGTATGAACCCCACCTGACAACTGAAGCCAATCTGCTGAAGCTCTTTGCCAGAGGTTAGGTGGGTAGTTACTGAGGGAGGAGACCTTTTCAGTGGTGGCACCTCAGTGCTTCCCCATTAAAGTCAAATTGGCAGTTACAGAGTCATCTTTCAGGTGCTAGATGAAGATGGGCTTGTTCTCCCAGACTTTGGGTCCATTTTCTGAATTGTTTCATTGCTGATTTTAAATTGACTTATCAAGGCTTTTTAAAATTAGACTGAATACCATTTCTTGCCCTAACCTGGATAGCCCAGGCTAGCCCAATCTTGTCAGTTCTTGGAAGCTAAATCCTGACTAATATCTGGATGGGAGACCTCCAAGAAATACCAGATGCAGAGGCAGTCAATGGCAAACCACCTCTGAACGTCTCTTGCCTTGAAAACCCTGGGGGGGGGGTCACCATAACTCATCTGTGACTTGATGGTTAAATAAAAGTTGTTCCTTCTGTACATCACGAGCTGCCCTCTACTGAATCACACCAGTCTTGCCTGGTAGCAGCTCTCCAGTGTTATTCCCCAATACCTGACAGGGACTTTCTGCCGGCCCACTGCTGACAGCCAGAGTGGTGAAGTGGTTAAGAATTTCTAAGAGACCCAATTTTGAATACTTGTGCCATGGAAACTTACTGGAGATCTCTCAGTCTCACCTACTTCACAGGGTTGTTGTGAGAATAATAATAAGACGACGACCATAGATTTATACCTCGTCCTTCTCTCTGATTCAGAGTCAGAGCAGCCTTTATTTTCTTCCCCCACAAGACACCCTGTGAGGTAGGTGGGCCTGAGAGGGCTCTCACAGCAGCTGTCCTTTCAAGGACAACTCCTGCCATAGCTATGGCTAGCCCAAGGTCATTCCAGCAGGTGTGAGTGGAGGAGTGGGGAATCAAACCCAGTTCTCCCAGATAAGAGTTCGCATACTTAACCACTACACTAAACTTTAAAAATGGAGAGGAGAATGATGTAAGCCTCTCTGGATCTCCATCAGGAGAGAAAAGTGGAGTATAAATGAACTAAATAAATAAACAGTCATTGTCCCTTTTGAGAGGTAGGTCATTCCCAATTCTGCTTCTGCAGATCCTTTAACCTGCAAAACCAGCCAACTGAACCCAGAAATGTCTGCCTATAAGGAACTAACTGCTCTCCCACCCACTATATAAACTGACATATTATTATTGCTTTATGTATTGTCCACCTTTCTCAATGAGACTCAAGTAGGATGACAGGATATTTTGAAGATAAAAGCAAACAGCATAAAACAACTGTGAACAATGTAATAGGACTAGGATTAGAAAACAATGTGAACAGCATCATATACCACAAACAATACCAAAAGTGGATGACAAGTTCGGGACAATGTGGCAAAAGCAGGTGATACCTGCAATAATCATTACAGTGGACTACAATCCTGCCCCATTAGAAATGCTTGGGCTGTTCATTCTACTGCGGTTCTTGATCGTTCTGGGTTCTGGACAACCTGCAGCACGACAGAAGCTGCCTGGTTCGCCTGGCTCAGCCCAGCATTCTCTGCCTGGCAACAGCTCCCCGGGGTCTCCTGCCCGCTGAATACCTGCTGCGTGAGACGTCAAGGGCCCAACTGGGGATCTTTTGCATGCCAAGCAGGTCTCCAACCACTGAGGCACAGCCCCTGGGTTTATTTTTATACACGTGTTAATGTAAATGCAAGATGTGGATTAAGTCAATGGTTCCATACCCACCTTTCCTCATCAACAGGCAGTTACAGGGAAGAGGTGAGAGTTTTACTGGGAAGACACTTGGTTCTCACGCAAAAAGAAACCTACCTGGGACCCCATGTAAATTGACAGCACCCCCTAAAATATGCCCCAGCGCCTTTCACAACCAACAGGGGCTCCTCAGAATGCAAATTCTTGAGAAAGGAGCGATGGGCAGGTGGGGAGTTTGAAAATGACCCACCTCCCTCCTTAGCCAGGCTTAACGTTGAAGTCAGGGCGCCTACCTGTCAAGGCCCCTAAAGAGTGCCAGAATGCAAGGTTTTCCATTACAAGGTCATCTGCCACACTGATCTGGAGTGGAAATTAATCTCCCAATTCTCAAAAAAGGGGATCACAAGGTGGAGAGAAGGAGGCAGCGTTTTCTGCACAAATTCAGAAGTTCAGGCTTAGCAGTGCATTTCTGCCACCCAGTGGCCAAAGAGAGTACTGGACGATTCAAAATGGGCAGATGGAGGGGAGGGGGAGGGAGAGAGATAAAATTCCAGGATGATTTATTTATAGATTTAGGTGGGTAGCAGTGTTCCCTCTAAGCTGAGTTAGCATGAGCTAGCTCACAGATTTTTAGCCTCCAGCTCACACATTTTTGTCTTAGCTCAGGAAAAATGGCCCCAGAGCACAATAATTTATGCAGGAAAACACAACTTGAATGCCAGTGGCTCACAACTTTAAGACCAGTAGCTCACAAAGCAGAATTTTTGCTCACAAGACTCTGCAGCTTAGAGGGAACACTGGCGGGCAGCTGTGTTAGTCTGAAGCAACAGAACAAACTTTCAGTCCAGTGGCACCTTTAAGATGAACAAAGTTTAATTCTGGGTAGAAGCTTTCGTAAGCTTAAATTGGACGTTAAGATTTCAAAAGCTTCTATGCAGAATTAAACTTTGTTGGTCTTAAAGGTGCCACTGGACTCAAACTTGTTTTATTTATTTATAGTTCACCTTTTCCCATGGAGGCTGAAGCCAAATTTCACAGCACAAGTCAAATCAACAGGATGTGACACCATTTGCTGCAGCCATAAATATGTTGCCCATTCACATCAGGAATCAAGCAAGCGTTGCAGTTTCTCAGTTGCTGTTGGTTTTGCTCTCTTTTTTTCATTCTGTGAGGCAAAAGCAGGGGACAGTGGCTCAGCAGTACAGACCAGGCTGTGCATGCAGAAGGTCCCAGGCTCAATCTCCAGCATCTCCACCTAAATTGACTTCCAGCAGCAGGTCCCGAGAAACATGTTTCTCTGCCAGAAAGCGGCTGCCGCCAAGCAGACTAGACCACATTGAACCAGACGTTCCAGTGGTCTTACACTGTTCATGGCAGCTTTACATATTCAGTACGTTTAATGGGTTTGCTTCCCTGGAATTTTTGTAACAGGCACCTACAGTGACAAATTAGAACAATTTGAATAATCTGGCAAATTCAGATTCTGTCTTGAACTTATGTGCCTTCTACTGATGCAGGCAATTATCCCTCCCATTTGATTCTGTTAAAATTTACTTCTCTAAAACACAACCATACAAGAGACACTGGGGCAGAACTTCTCACAGATATCTCAGAATAGTGGAAAGAACAAGAAATGTGTTCTACATCAATTTAATAAGGTACTTTGCAGAAGCAATCACAAATATTTATTTGTAGTCCACCTTTCTCACTAAAGACTTAAGGCAGTATAAATCAACATAAAATTAATTTTAAAACTGAAAGTCGTTAATACAGTGAAGAGTAGCAGGATACATTGCTTGGAAGCTTGATGTTTATCTCACAACAGGTACAACTATACCCATTTTCCAGCGAGCAGTCCAGGCCAAAAGAGAATAGATTAGGTCTTAAATCACAGTGATTTGGGAAAGAAGAAGATGAAGATGAAGATATTGGATTTATATCCCGCCCTCCACTCCAAAGAGTCTCAGAGCGGCTCACAATCTCCTTTACTTTCCTCCCCCACAACAGACACCCTGTGAGGTGGGTGGGGCTGGAGAGGGCTCCCACAGCAGCTGCCCTTTCAAGGACAACCTCTGCCAGAGCTATGGCTGACCCAAGCCATTCCAGCAGGTGCAAGTGGAGGAGTGGGGAATCAAACCCGGTTCTCCAGATAAGAGTCTGCACACTTAACCACTACACCAAACTGGCTCTCCAGTTAGCAATCTACCTTTTAGATAAAACAATGGCCTTTCTCAACAGGTATGCAAGCTGGTTCTTTCCAGATAGTACAGTCTCTCTCGTTTACCCTCAACAAGTTTCACATGGAAAAACGTTCAAGAAAGATTTGTTAAATCTTCCATTTCCGGTGAGGACCGACGCCAAAATGTAAATAATCTACAATAGCACAGGCTGCCATCTGGTGGTCGCATCAACACAATTCAGGAGCATCCAATGAAAACTGATGGGAAGTATATTCAGGATGGACAAAAGGAAGTACTTAACTTTTTAATAATTAAATTGTGGCTTCATGGCTGGTAGATGTAGTGATGATTAAGACCGTAGAAGGTTTTAAAAGGATTAATCAGGTCCATGGTGGACAGGGGCTTACCATTTGCCTACTTACGCTGCCAGACCTCCAGATATTTCTGCCAGTTGCCCATCAATGCTCAATTGGGCATGGGCAAAAACAGGCCAGCCAACTGGGGGTGGGAATCACTGCCCCATGTAATGACACATCTTCCAGTGCAACCTGGAAGTGACAGTATTGTGCCACAGGTGACTCTCTAGCACTTGGCCCAAAACTCTATGGAAACCACAGAGTTTTGAGGTGAGCGCTAGAACATCACTCTACTGCAACACCATCACTTCTAGGTCATGTCAGAAATTGCATCACCATGTGGGGATGATAACTGCAGCTCTGCCTCGCTAAGCTGCTCTCTCCCTTGACTATGAGCCACAGTAACTAAAGATAAGAAGAAAGGAAAGGAAAGGAAAGGAAAGGAAAGGAAAGGAAAGGAAAGGAAAGGAAAAGGAAAGGAAAGGAAAGGAAAGGAAAGGAAAGGAAAGGAAAGGAAAGGAAAGGAAAGGAAAGGAAAGGAAAGGAAAGGAAAGGAAAGGAAAGGAAAGGAAAGGAAAGGAAAGGAAAGGAAAGGAAAGGAAAGGAAAGGTCAGGTCCCCTGTGCAAGCACCAGTCATTTCGGACTCTGGGGTGACGTTACTTTCACGTTTTCACGGCAGACTTTTTTTTTTGGTTTGCCATTATATACAGGTATTAAACCTCTGAATACCAGGAGAAAGCATCAGGAGAAAGCTTTGGCTTCCATGACCTGTTTGCTGGCCCTCCAGGGCAACTGGTTGGCCAATTGTGTCAAATAAGAAGTTGGATTAAATGGACCACTGGTCTAATCCAGTATGGCTCTTCTTAAGTTCACCTATATCCATTAACCTGGAAAGAAAAATAGTTAAACCAAGCTGCTATCCAAGCTGCTATCCTATATTGGCAAATATCCACCTTCCATGGAGACCAAAATCCAAATAATGAATTGCACAAGACCTACCTTGTTGGAACTGAGTTTCCACCTTTAGGTACTGCCTGAGCAAATCCATGACCACGGCTTTCATGTGCCCTCGAATGCCACTCCGGTACCTGCAACAACACCACAGGAGTTGCTACTCTTCATTCTTGGGCTTTTCTGCTGCAGCATGCACATACTCAGAGAGAGATACAGCCCCTGTCATGTTCTCCAGCCCCCAAAATTCAAGCTTCATGGCAGAAATAAATTGAGCAAATCATGAGTAACCCCCAGTTCTAATTCCTGTGACTGACACTTGCAGAACGGGTCCGATAAGACACAGCTGGAATTAATCAAAGTAATATCACCCAAATCTTTATTTTCTAGAACTTACAATGGACAGCAAAAAAAGAAAGCCAACACATATTCCACACTCAGCTTTCACTAAAAGCAGTGAGTCTTGAAATATCTAACAATGTGCCTGGATTATGTGGGTTTGCCTCAGTTATGTTCTCCATACCATATTAGCAGAAGTTCCCTTGTGAAGGTGTAGTTTTGGGGGATGGGATCAATTCTAATTTTCACAGCACCACTAGCTGGGCAAAATATGTTCCCTGCCTGATTGCAGATGAGAGTCTGACTCCAGAAGTTTTGACAGTGGGGCCTCCGCACAGTGCTCATCCTAAACTCACCTCTGCACCAGCTGCACAATACTCTGGGTGTTCATGAAGAAGACCTCGCGTTCTGATTTCCGGTTCAGGGTAGCTGCATGACTGTCCAGGATGTTAGCAATCTAGAAAGAGAAGGAAGGAGAGTCAGCACTCAAACAGGGTCTAGAGAGCAGCTATTTGTGACAGAAACAGCAAGGCCTGATCCTGCCTGAACTTCTGCTTCTGCACCGAGGAAGAAATGGGAACTTCCAGGGGGTATATTTTGATCCCTTGGATGCATACAGACTTCGATGTGTGTAAAGTTAAATATCCCATGGATCCCAGATGTCATTGTTAGGTATACAGCTGTACAATTTTATATTTTTATAAAAAATATTATTATTAAAAAAACCTTATGCTGTTTTCCCACCTGATCGGGGTCTTTAAGGCTACAATATATAAATATATATAATTAAAACATTTGAACATTAAAATAAAGTTACAAATATAAAGTTATTAAAAACAACATAACACTAAAAGGAAGGCCAGTAACTGTCCCTGGGGGTATGCCAGATGAAAAATAAATAAATAATAAAAGTATTATCTACAGAACAAAGTTGGAGTCCAGTAACACCTTTAAGACCAACAAAGTTTTATTCATAATGTTGGTCTTTGTTGGTCTTAAAGGTGCCACTGGACACCAACTGAATCTATTCCTTCAGGTCAACAGAGCTTCCCACCTGGATCAATATTACCTACAATTAGACATTAGAGACAGACATGATTATTTCCGTTTTCCAACATGGATTTATCAGCATAAAAAGCATAATGAAACGTCATTTCATCATGAAATTGAGTAGGGGCCACGGCTTGGTGGGTAGAGCATCCGCTTTTGTTCCAGAAGGTCTCAGGCTCAAACTTCAGCATTTCCAGTTAAAAAGATCAGGTAGCTGATGGTGTGAAAGGCCTCTACCGGAGACCCTGAAGAGCCACTGTGTCAAGAATCAGATCTCGCCATGAACTTATGTCTGATATTATGCTTTGCTGTGCTTGCACCCGTAGCTCCTGCTCTATGTTTGGCTGTGTAACTGTGAACTCCTCCCCCAGCAGCCCCGCCCCTTGGGGTGGCTGTGCTGCGACTAGGGGCGTCAGGAGGCAAAGGGCGCTTGTGGTCTCAGACTAGGAGGGGGGTGGACGTTACTGCACGCCGCCGCCACCTCCCCGGAGTCAGGCACTTGATCTCTCTCTGTCGTAGCCTATGAGCTCTCCGTTTCCTTCTCATCGACCATTAGCACTGCTTCCTTTTTATCCCTTCTACACCTCCGTGCCCTCAACATCCCGCATTCCCCATTCCCTGGTGTGCTTGTCTGCCACCAGCCTTTCCAGGCCATTGGTGACGTTTCTCCCCCATTCCGCTTCTTCCCACTCCCTTCTATCTCCTCTGCAGCCGGCCCTGCCCTCTAAGGCCCATTCAGGGGACGTGGCACCTGCTGCACGCAGCTGGGCTGGAGGCCTCTGGGCCGTCTGTGGGGTCTCCCTCTCTTCCCCGCCTTCCCAGCTGGGGGAAGCATCTTCGCCACTCCGGAGGCGGGCAGAGGCGCCGACAAGCTTTGGTGGCGGCCAGCTGGCTCCTCCACCGATCCCACAGGACGCCCACCACCAGGCAGGACAGTAGGTGGGCTCCGAAGCATATGGGGGGATTCTCCAAGAGGCGGCCAGTGGCGGATCCATTCCCGCCGCCGACCGAGGGGCCTGGCAAGGTCCAGGACACGCAGGGGCCGGGAGGCTGTGGAGCGCAATGGCCCAGACAGTAACATATATGTAATCATTCTGCCCTGGACAGCAAAGAGAATACTCAAAAAAGCTTGCGTTCCTCCTTAGTCTATAAAGGCCACATGTTATCTCTTGTGCCAGTGCTTCCCATGTTCTGCTTTTAGAACACCGCTCCAGAAGGGGCTCCTTTCTTCTCTTGGGAAGATGTTTTGAACCTTGATTTTGAACCTCTGCTAACCCACCAACTTTTGCTTATGTGGTAACGGTTAAGGTAACAGTATAATTGTATGGACTGACCCTCTGAGGTCAGTTCTTTCAAGAAGCTTCTTGGCTGTAACATGTCTCAATACAGTACCTTGTTTGATTTACATCATAAAGGTGTGCCTCATGAGAAATGTGCAGAACTTGATATACTGCCAATCTGAGCAGATATCACCAACTCTGACGGACCAATGGTCTAATGCAATAGAAGGTAGCTTCATGTCAAATCCAGTCCAGAATAACATGAGCGCAATTCAGAGCCAGTTTGGTGTAGTGGTTAAGTGCACCGACGTTTATCTGGGAGACCCTGGTTTGATTCCCCACTCCTCCACTTGCAGCTGCAGGAATAGCCTTGGGGCAGCCATAGCTCTCGTAGGAGTTGTCCTTAAAAGGGCAGCTGATGTGAGCCCTCTCAGCCCCACCCACCTCACAGGGTGTCTGTTGTGGAAGGGGGAAGGTAAAGGAGATGGTGAGCCACTCTGAGACTCTGAGATTCAGAGCGTAGGGCGGGATATAAATCCAATATCATCATCATCATCCATTCCTGAGTAAAGGTGGATACGGACCTATCCTTCCTGGATACTTATTTAAGATGTGCTTGTGGCCTTCCTAGGCATATGTGACTGGCCACTGTGGAGGAAAGGACAGGACCACCAGTATGGCTCTCCTCACCTGCTGGCTGGGAAACTGGCAGAGGACAGAGGTGATGTTGCTGGCATACTGGGCCATCTCCTTCTTGATGGACTTCTCTACATTGGGTGGGATCCGCCCAGAGATGCTAGTCATGATGTCCTGAAGCTCTAGGAGAGGCAAGGAGGGATCTCTCAGGGTCTTCATTAACCTTTCCACCCAGTCCTTCACCTTGGTTCCAGCAAAAAACAAAAGACAATGCTCACAATTTGATTCCCACAGCCATGTCTTCACACCACAAAATTAAGCCAGTTTCAAAACCAATTTGAACAAGCACAATTCCCTAACAAAAGAACTCTGGAAACAATACATTCGTTGTTTAAATCTGCAGATTATGCAGTGTTGTAGGCTTTAATTTTCAATCACTGTTTAGGAAGTTTTGACACAGTAGGCCTGGGAGTTTGCATTTACATTCTTGTGAAAATCTCCAAATGTGCATTTCCCCCCTCAGTTTTAGCTAATGTAGTTTTACCCTTGAAGAATAATGTAATAATAATAATAAATTTTATTTGTATCCCGCCCTCCCCGCCTAGGCGGCTCAGGGCAGCTGACAACATTTTATGCATACAATAATAAGTAAAAACTTTAAGTTTAACAATAAAACTTGAAACATTATAAAAACCAGTTAATATATTTAAGAATTCATAGTTTAAGTTAATCTGGCAGCGATGGTGGCATTCTGACGCTGATTCTGCCAGTTTAGATCATTCCATGCTAATGTAGGTCCTTAAAACAGGACCGTGCTGGCGGGTCCTTAATTCACAACGATTCAGCAGTCGGTATATGCTCGTTTGAAGAGGACAGTCTTGCAGGCCCTGCGGAACTGATCAAGGTTCCGCAGGGCCCGTACCTCCTCCGGAAGCTGATTCCATAGGGCAGGGGCCGCAACTGAAAAGGCCCGTGCTCTGGTATTCTGGAGCTTGACCTCTCTCGGCCCAGGGATAGTCATTTTATTTTTTCCGACTGACCTCAGTGCTCTCTGGGGTTCATATGGGGAAAGACGGTCCCTCAGGTAGGCTGGTCCTCGGCCATACAAGGCTTTAAAGGTAATGACTAACACTTTGTACTGGACTCGGTATGTAATTGGCAGCCAGTGCAGTCCGCGCAGCCCCAGCCATATGTGCTCCCATTTCGGGAGCCCCAATAATAGCCTGGCCGCCGCGTTCTGCACCAGCTGCAACCTCCGGGTCCGACACAAAGGTAGCCCCAAGTAGAGGGCATTACAGTAGTCCAATCTTGAGGTGACCGTTGCATGGATCACTGTTGCGAGGTCGCGACGCTCCAGGAAAGGGGCCAACTGCCTTGCCCGCTTCAGATGGAAGAATGCTGACTTGGCAGTGGCTGCTATCTGGGCCTCCATTGATAATGAAGGCTCCAGTAAAACACTCAGACTCTTTACCTGGCACGCTGGTTTCAATGGCGCGCCGTCGAAGGCTGGGAGAGCTATTTCCCCTCCTAGAGTGCCGCGACCCAAACAAAGGACCTCTGTCTTCGCTGGGTTCAACTTCAGCCCACTCAATCTGAGCCACGTCGCAACAGCCTGCAAAGGTTCCCTGGGGCGGAGCCGGGCCGTCCGTCCATTAGTAGATAGAGCTGGGTGTCATCTGCGTATTGATGGCAACCCAGCCCAAACCTCCAGGCAATCTGGGCAAGGGGGCGCATATAGATGTTGAACAACATTGGGGAGAGAACTGCTCCCTGAGGCACACCACAATCTAGTGTGTGTCTCTGGGATCGCTCCCCCCCAATGGCCACCCTTTGTCCCCGACCTGAGAGGAAGGAGGAGAGCCATTGCAAGGCCAACCCCCCAACCCTAATATCGGCAAGGCGGCGCATTAGCAACTGATGATCGACTGTGTCAAATGCCGCTGACAGGTCTAATAGCATCAGTACCGCAACACCGCCACGATCCAGTTGCCGCTGGAGGTCATCTACCAAGGCGACCAGCACTGTCTCCGTCCCATGGCCCGGTCAGAAACCAGACTGGCACGGGTCAAGAACGGAAGCGTCATCTAGAAACCTCTGTAGTTGCAACGCCACTGCTCTCTCAATGATTTTACCTAAAAATGGTAAATTAGACACCGGACGGTAATTCGCCAATTCGGCCGGGTCTGCTGTGCATTTTTTTTTATGGCTCTATGCCCAGAATAAATAAATAAATAAACAAATGGCACAAAATTTATTCTTCAGGATGCTCAGAAGTGCTGTACATCATGCCTTTGGCAGACAGGTGTAGTAAAGTCAGGTGTTGGACTATGGAATAGCTTCTACATAAACCAGCCACACCCCATAACTTCTGCATCTCTCAGATCCAGCATTCAGCAAAATCTGTCTTCCCCTTTTTCGGCAAAGCTCTGGGTAGGCTGCTACCTATGGAGTATGCCAGTGCACCGTGCACAAATTTAACTTTTTGTTTACTCAGATCTAGAGAGATCAGATTATTTTTAAATATAAGTTTGAATAAATTCATTGTTTATTGACTGGGAAACAGAGTTGCACATTGTACACAGAACAAACAAAACAACTCTCAATACCACCCTTAGAGATTGAGGGCTGTGCCCTGCAAAGATTGAACGCATTTGTGATTTTATGTTGGATTGCATTGAATTAAATTACTAACAGTTGCAAACTGTGATTTAAAATTTTCGTTTTCATGTATTTTATTTTATATATTTTACCTATACTGCAAGCCGCCTTAAGCGCCGTAAGGAAGAAAGGTGGCTAACAAATATTTTAAATAAAAAAAGTGAAGACTGGCTCAGTGAGGGGGGGGGGAGGGATTTGCAGGGGGAGGGATGAGCCTGGCATCCTCCTCTGCTGCTGCCAAGTGTGGCACAGTTGCCAGACATCCTTCACCACTATGGCCTGGCTGCGGCAGCTGTTACGTGTCCTTGCCCACTGCGGCTGGGCCACAGCAGGCATCCTCCACTACTGCAGTTGGGCTGGCATAGCTGCTGGAGTCCACTGCCAGCACAGCCTGTAGCAGCTTCATTCTGAACAGGAGGAGGATTGTCTGCATGTGTGCAGACAACTCAAATGTATTTTTTTCTGCAAACCTGGGGAGTGCAGAAAACTGTTTAGCCTCCATGTGGCCCCAATCTGTGGATTTAGCAACCCACATACAGGGGCCACCGGTGGCTAACAGTATATTTAAACACAATTTTATTTGGTAATATATATGGTAATTATATCCAGTTCTAATAAAATATTAACACTTACTACCTTCCCCATACATTACACTTTCCCCTCCTCCCCTCCCCCCAAATCTTGACTTCCGCCGGTGTCAGTTACCTAAACTTCTAATATCAAAAGGTATCTTTAACTTTAAAAGAATCTTAATAAGAAGAAATAAAAAGAAAAAAATATATATCATTTTGCAAAGAAATTAAAAAACACCATTTCTTATTCTTTATAAAGTCCCACCCAGTTGTTATAATTCATCTTCTTTCTTCTTCTGAAAACCTAAGTGGTATTCTCAAAAATCGCCCAGTGTCCTTTTATTTTCCATTCTTTTTCTATGTACTTTCTAAATTTATCCCAATCCCTTTTAAATCCCTCTAACTCATAGTCTCTCAAGATTCTTGTCAGTTTGTCCATTTCACCCCATGACATAACTTTTACAATCCAGTCCCATTTTTCTGGTATTTTATCTTGCTTCCATAACTGCGCATATAATGTCCTAGCAGCTGAAAGCAAGAACCAAATAACAGTTCTATCTTCGTTTGGAAATTTCTCCATTTGTAATCCCAATAGGAAAGTCTCTGGAGTTCTCTTAAATTCATATCCCAAGATTCTAGAAATTTCTTGTTGAATCATTTGGCAAACCTGTTTCGCTCTTTCACAAGTCCACCACATATGGTAGAAAGAACCTTCATGCTCTTTACACTTCCAACATCTATCTGGCATCTTATTGTTCATTTTTGCTAGCTTTTTAGGAGTCATATATGTCAGACACTGGAAAGCTTTCATACTATGATATGATGCTGTGTTCAAACTGCAATGTGTTGCTTGACTTAACTGACTCCATTTTCTAACATTTACTACTAACCCCAAATAGAAACCTTGCATATCAAAGTAGAAGTGAAGCTGTTACTAACCCTACTGTGAATTCCTGTCCTTGATACTAACAAAGGCAACAACCCTTTGAAGATAAAATGCCTCAGGGACAGCTAGCAAGGCTGTTCCTGTGAGAATGGGAACCACAATGAGATAAGGGAAAGCAAATGTGTGAAATGTAGCACTCAAGTGTGGGAATGTAGATTTGTTTAGAAAACCTTTGATGTGCATCTAGTTAAAACATCTATGCTCTAGGAGAGAGTATCAGTTCCAATGTATCCACGCTCAGAAACTATGAACTATCAAATAAAGTCTTAACATTGTAACAAATGGAAGTCTGCCTAATTTGAAGTTCCATTGTCTGACAATATACCACCTGTACATCATTTTATAAGTTTCCTTTGATACTATAACATGTCAAAATTTTCATAGAGTTCTTCCACAAATATTCCCACGTTTCCATCTGTATTTCTTTATTAACATTAATTGCCCATTTTATCATTTGAGATTTTACTACTTCATCTTCAGTAGACCATTTCAGTAATAGTTTATATAGTTTTGAAATCAACTTTTCATTGTCTCCAAGCAGAACTTTTTCCAATTCGATTTGCTCTTTTCTTATTCCTTCACTTTTAATGTCACTTTCCACCAAGTTCTTAATTTGTTGAATTTGAAACCAATCATATTTGTTACTTAATTCTTCCCTCTTTAATTTGATTTTACCACCTTGGATTTTCAATATTTGACCATATGATAGCCACTTTCCTTCACCTTCAGCATATATTTTTATTACTTCCGTTGGCACTATCCACAACGGCTTTCTCTCATCTCCATATTTTTTATATTTTATCCACGTATTTAACAGATTTCTCCTTATATAATGGTGTGAGAAGAAGCCGTCCATTTTACTTTTACCATAATACATATATGCGTGCCACCCAAATTTGTTTCCATGTCCTTCTAATGCTAAAAGTTTTTTATTTAACAACATTATCCATTCTTTTATCCACACCAAGCACACTGCCTCATGATAAAGTTTTAAATCTGGTAGTTGAAATCCACCTCTTTCTTTAGCATCTGTTAACACTTTCATTTTAATTCTTGGTTTCTTCCCAGCCCACAAAAATTCCGAAATCTTCCTTTGCCATTTACTAAATTGTTTATTGTCCTTCACAATCGGAATAGTTTGAAACAAGTACATTATTCTTGGTAAAATATTCATTTTTATTGCGGCTATTCTTCCCAATAACGGCAAATTGAGTCTATTCCATTTTAACATATCATCTTCCACTTTGTGCCATATCTTTTCATAGTTATTTTTATACAAGTCAATATTTGTCATGGTAATTTCCACACCTAGATATTTTACTTTAGATGTAACTTCACACTCCGTTGAGCTCTGTAATTTTCTGTTTTTCAATTCTCATATTTTTACACAAATTTTTTGATTTCTCTTTATTTAGATAAAATCCAGCCCATTCTCCATATTCTTGTATTTTACTCAAGAGCAGTGGCGTTACTTTTAATGGGTTTTCATTTATGAACATAACATCATCAGCAAATGCTCTATATTTATAGGAAAATCCCTTCAATTTCAGTCCCTCTATCTCTTTATCTTCCTGTATTTGCATCAGCAAAATTTCTAAAGTCATTATAAACAACAACGGAGATAGAGGGCAACCTTGTCTTGTTCCTTTGCTGATCATCATATACTCCGTTAAATCTGTACTAATACAAAGTCTTGCCCATTGTTCAGTATATATTGCTCTCACCATTCTAATAAAATTCTCTCCCAATCTCAATTTTTCCATCACCGCAAACATAAAGTCACAATTTAAATTATTAAAAGCTTTCTCTGCATCCGTAAAGAATAGCGCCACTTCTTTTTCAGGATGTCTTTCATAATATTCTACAATATTTACAACAGTTCTAATATTATCTCTTATTTGTCTCCTTGGAAGAAATCCTGCTTGCTCTTCTTTAATAAACTTCATCAAAAATTGTTTGTCTTTCTGCTAATATTCTCGTATATATTTTATAATCCACATTTAATAACGAAATTGGTCTATAATTTTTTACATCAGTGACATCTCTATCTTCAAAGATTTCAGGTTTTCATGGCTGGTAACATCATTAGGGTTTGTAGAATCTTCCGGGATCAAGTGCCGTGTTCTACTGGAGAAAGTTTTCCTTCCAGACGTTTCGTTCTCAGCTGCGGAGAACATCCTCAGTGGCGTTGCAGCCGAAGCAGGATGTTCTCCGCAGCTGAGAACGAAACGTCTGGAAGGAAAACTTTCTCCAGTAGAACACGGCACTTGATCCCGAAAGATTCTACAAACCCTAATCTCTATCTTCCTTTGGAATCAAAGAAATTACCGCTTCTTTCCACGTATTCGGTACTTTCCCCTCCATTCTTATAGTATTCATCAATTTATGGAGTTTGGGTGTTAACCCTTCTCTGAGGACTTTATAAAATTTTGCTGTAAATCATCTGGACCAGGTGCTTTCCCCATTTTCATTACATTTATTGCTGATTCAATTTCCATTTTTTCTATTGGATCATTTAAAACTTTGTCCATGTTTTCTGTCAGTGGAGTCACATTAATTCTTTGCAAATATACCTCCAACTTCTCTTTACTTATTTTCAATTTTTTTAACAATTTGGCATAGTATTTAAAAAATTCCTTTTTATTCCTTCTTGATCTACAATTTCTTTTCCACCAACCTTTATTTTGCTTATAATTTTAACTTCTCTTTTCTTTTTTTTTTAATTGCCAAGACAAATATTTACCAGGTTTATTTGCTCCTTCAAAAGATTTCTGTTGCAGTCTTTTCAAGTTCCACTCTACTTCTTTGTTTAACAGATGTCCCAATTGTGTCTGAAGCATTGTAATCTCCCTAATAATTTTTTTCTTCCTGGGTCTTTTCCTTAATTCAATTTCCTTTTTCTTTATTTCATTTTGAATGTCTAACATTTGATTTTCTTTTGTTTTTTATCTTTATTATTCAATGTAATTAAAATACCTCTCATCACTGCTTTATATGCTTCCCATACCGTTAAAAAGTCCATGTCCTCAGTTTCATTTATTTGAAAAAAAAGCTTTAGTTTCTTTTTTTAGAGATGTCACTATTTCTTTCTTTTGTAGTAGATCTTCATTTAACCGCCACCTTCTGTTTTTTTAATTGACTGGGTTTTTTAATCGACATTAATGGGTTGTGGTCTACTCTTACTTTAGGAAGAATCTCTATTTTTTTAGTTATAAGTCCTAAGTCTTTTGTATACCATATCATATCAATTCTTGAAAAAGTGTTATGTCTTGCTGAGAAAAAGGTATAGTTCCATACCTCAGAGTTGAACTTCCTCCATAAATCCTCCAAGTTTTTTTGTTTGACTAATTCAAAGAAAGATTTTGGCAGTTTCCCTTCCTTATTATTTTTTTTCTTCCCCCATCTATCCAATGTATTTTTAATTGTACCATTAAAATTTCCCATTATCATAATTTGTTCATATGACACTTGGTCAAGCTGTTGCATTATTTCTTTAAAGAAAGAGTCTTTCGCACCATTTGGTGCATATAGTCCCAGCAGTGTATTTTTTGCATTTAGTGTTACTTCCACTGCTAAATATCTCCCATCATTGTCTTTAAAAATTTCTTTTGGCTCCAATTCTTGCTTAATATAAAAAAAGTACACCTCTCTCTTTTTGTTTAGCCAATGAATGAAATTCCAAACCCAATTGCTTATTCCATAAAAATTTATAGTCCAATTGTTTAATGTGAACTTCTTGTAGACAAATTATGTTGCATTTTTGTTTTCTAATCCACTGAAATGTTGCTTTTCTTTTTTGAGGTGAATTTATTCCATTTACATTCCAAGATAATAATTTGTAATCCATTATGTTTTCTTCTTTAAGCTGTGTCGCCAAATTCTTTAAGTTCTTCCAAAAATCTTCTCAGTTCTTGTACACTTGTAATTGTAATCCTTCTGCCTTGGAGTTCAAAACTCAAACCTTCTGGTAAAATCCATCTATACCTTATATCATTGTCCTGTAGTTTTCCTATAAATTTTTTATAAGTCTTTCTATCGGACAGTACTTTCTTTGGCTGCTCTCTCATAATCCTCACTATGCTGCCTTCCACCACAAAGTTCTTTTCAAAGCTTCTGGCTATACTTCTTCCCACCATGTCCCGTGTCACAAATTTTACTACTACATCTCTTGGTAATTTATTTTTCTTGACATAAAGGGAATTGACTCTATACACATAGTCATATTGGTATTTTGATGTTTCTAAATCATCTTCTAAAAAATCCACAATAATTTTTATTATATAGTCCTTCAGATCATGTTCATTTTCAGGTACTCCTCTCAGACGTACCAGGTTTTCCATCAATTTACAGTCCTGTAATACAGCTTTCTCTTGCACATTTTTTAAGGTGGAATCGTATTCTATTACTTTTTTCTCCACCTCATCCACTTTTTTTGATGTTACTACAGTTTCATTTTTAAGGTCTTCAAATTATTTCTCTAGAGCTACTGTACTAGCTTTAATGTCCTTTTTAATTTCTTTCTTGAGCTCCTTCATTCCTTTAATCAGCCTTGCTTTCACGGCCTCTAACTGCTCCTGCATCTTTTCCATTGAGATGGCCCTTGTACGTATTGGCTTGTGATCTGACATTAAAAAAATGCTCGAAAATTTGATCTCAACAAATTGAAAACTATGTATCAGATTTAAAAGAGCAGGACTTGCTCTTTCCAATGAGCCTAAAATCGCCGCTCTAGGGGCTCCCCAAGCCGAGATATTAATATTTCAATTTTTTAAAAACAAAATGGCGGTCGCGACTTTTCTTACCCCTTTTTTCAAAAAAAAATTCTTCCTTTTTAGGCCTCTATAGTTGCTTTCAACAGTACTGTCCAGTAGGATTAAGTTTATAATGTTCAAATATACCAGTTCCACCAATTTTTAAAGTCCCAAGGACTTAAAAAAAAAAATTATTTTGCCCTTCTTTTAATGGCCGCCGATGTTTTTCTATGTTTTTTCAGTCCTAAAGTAAGCTGGCTGACTTGCAATTTGACCTTCTTCCAATGGTTACTTCCTGCTTTTCTTGCCTCCAAGTCCCGTTCTCGCTGGTAGTCACTTCCTGTGGAATTCTACTGACCAGCAATGCTGTGACGATGGGGGTGTTTTTCAGAAACCGCAAGTATTCAAAACATTCTTGCTTTTTTCACTTTTAAACTCTGTTCTTTAATATTAAATAGTTCCAAATTCACCCCTCCTCCTCTTCTTTATATAAGCATGCTATAGTCTTTTTGCCACTTTTTAATTATTTTTGTAAATCCTTATTTTAGTCCCGAAGTGAAAGATGAAAATCAATACCTTCTGCAGTGGCTATCCAAGTAGGCACCGTCCTGATAGTAATCCAGATGTTATTTGTAGTATAGAGGTGCTGGATCCTGGTGAGTTTAAATCAATTTAATGACTCTGGAGACCCTCTGCAGACGATGTAACGCACTTGTTGCCGGAGACTCTTCAAAGCTTCAAAGCAGCCCCCTCCGGAGCTCCCTTTCCGCCAAAGTAAATCTCCTCCAAGTTTCCCAAGCGTTTCTTGGACTATTCTCTGAATGAGAAAACTAGGTAGTAGGCATTAGATTGCCTTCTCTACCCCCCCCACAGAGGTTCCAGCTGCCTCCCTTATGAGAGGCAGTTCAGCTCTCCATTTTCCAGCCCCCGGAAGTCCCTCGGTGGCTAACAGTATATATAGATTTAGTTAAGGGAATATTCAGTCATCATTCAGCACTATAATTTAGTGGTTAATACATTCCTTTAATTCACTCAACAAGGTTTTAATCTCCACGGGGCCATTTAAAATGCCCCACCACAGCAGGGCTGGTTCACAGGTGGAGAGCAAAGAGATGGTAGAATGTGGAAATGCTAGACGGGGATGTGGAATGTGGAAATGCTAGACGAGTACGGGCCTTTTCAGTTGCGGCACCTGCACTGTGGAACCAGCTTCCGGAGGAAGTGCGGGCCCTGCGAAACCTCGACCAGTTCCGCAGGGCCTGCAAGACCGCCCTTTTTAGACAAGCCTATAATGACACTGACTGCTGAGTTGCCTGGTACAAAGAACCGCCATCTATAAGATTATCTAAACTGGCAGAACCAGCGCCATAACAGTTTTATTGCTGCCAGATATATTTATATATATATAGTGTAACGTGAATTATGTATTTTAACTTAACTGACTGGTTTTTATATGTTTAATTTTAATTGTTAAATTTAAAGTTTTATTATTTATGTTAATGTGTAAGTTGTTGTTAGCCGCCCTGAGCCGCCTAGGCGGGGAGGGCGGGATAGAAATAAAAGTTATTATTATTATAAGTTATTATAACACTCACTGGAATGCTACCAGATGTCGGCAGCCCCCTCCAAAAGGAAAATAAGGTCGCACACAAAGAGGTTGCCCTTTTTCTCTCTGCTGCTCAGGATTTCTATTTGCAGGAAGTTCTTTATGAAAGAACAGTCAAAGCCGGGAGCTGCCTCAATCTTCCTCCTCAGGACTCTGCCTCCTCATTGCCCTCAAGGTACATTCATCAAGAGTGTGGGCTCCAGCCCTTATAGCGGCTTCCTTCTGCCTCTGGAACAGCCTCCGGGAAAAGGCTTTCTGGTGAGGCTGCCCAACAGAGCCTCTCCAGAGAGCTTTAGGGGCAATCTGAGTAAAGGTTGAATCCATGCTGGTTAGACAGCAGAAGGGGGGGGGGGGGTTAGATTTTTAAAAAGCGTTTTATGTTATATATTGCTTTAAGGGGACTTATCATACTGTTTTGAGAGCCCTGTGGCGCAGAGTAGTAAAGCTGCAGTACTGCAGTCCAAGCTCTTCTCAAGACCTGAGTTCGATCCCAGCGGAAGCTGGTTCAGGTAGCCGGTTCAGGTTGACTCAGCCTTCCATCCTTTCGAGGTCGGTCAAATGAGTCCCCAGATTGCTGGGGGGAAAGTGTAGAGGACTGGGGAAGGCAATGGCAAACCACCCTGTAAAAAAGTCTGCCGTGAAAACGTCGTGATGCAACGTCACCCCAGAGTCAGAAACGACTGGTGCTTGCATAGGGGACTACCTTTACCTTTTTTATCATAGTATTTATATTATCTATTGCAGGAGTTCCAAATCTGGTGCCTGCCAAGTATTTTTAGAAAGTAGCCATCGCCACATGGGGCTTTTGTCCAGCTGGGATTCTGACTGACAGTGCAGACTTTTAAAAATGTTGCTTTGGTGGCAACTTCCACCACAGCACAGAGATCTTAAGATGGAGAAGCCGTTTTATAGCTGTGCCAACCAATCAGAATCCCAACGGTTCCCACAGGCTGCAAAAATGATTTTAAAATGTTAATGTTCTATCATACTGTCTTTATAATGTCATTCCCCACCAAGGGTCCTGAGGTACTCATGAGAAGGGTGGGAATATGAATCTTTCAATTTGAATAAATTCTTTGGCATGTGTGAAGCAGGCCCGAGAAGGCAGATAACTTGCTCCCCAAACTGTGCAATATAACATTAGATTTTGCTCCCCACTCCGACACCTGAGATAGGCAAACTGTATTCCAATAGGAAAGCTCTTTTGTAAAGACACAAGGACATTCTAGTGCAATACTGTGCAAGTTAAAGGGAAAAGAAGAAGCCAGCCATACCTTGCTGTTAAAGAAAGGTTCCGGCAGGCAATATCCATTCATCACATTCACTAGGTTGTCGAGAACGTAATGGAAGACACGGTGAAGCTTCTCGCCCCGGAGAGCTGTGCTTTGGATCTGTGGCAACGCGCCAGTATGGAGTTCAGCCTTGAAGACCAATCAAAGACACTGTTATGTCACGAGGGATGGGTGGGGGAGCTGTCAAAATTCACTCACAGCCCCTGCTCTGTTATCATACTGCACTGCAAGAGATGTCTGGGCGGTATTTGACTAGCTGTGCAAAATTGTTTCAGTAATGAATGTCAAGTCCACCAACTCCAGAAGGTCTCAAACAAAAGGCCTTTTGTAGACTTGCCAGCTCCAGATTGGTAAATCCCTGGAAATTTGGGGCTGGAGGGTAGGGATGGACCTCAGCAGGGTATAATATCATGGGCTCCACCCTCTGGAGCAGCCATTTTCCCTAGTGGAACTGAGCTCTCTTGTATGGAGATCAGTCGCAATTGTGGGAGATCTCCAGGCCCCACCTGGAGGCTGGCAAACCTGACCTTTTGGAACTCAAGAGGAACCTGGATCTCCAAGCTGCTATACTACTCTTGCAAAGGAAAGGCTTCCCCTAGGCCACACCTCAAACAGCTCCACCAATCCTCTCTTTTGCTCCACCCTTTCCTTATGGAATTGGTTACTGCTCCTATGTAAACATCCCCCCAGTAGAGACTGTAAAATAAAGGGCCTCCTGGTTGCAGTTCAGACTGCACAGCCTGGCTCTGATCTTGCCTGCACCCCAGCTATTGTAGAATTTCCATTCTTTGGCCAATCCAGCCCTCTTTTTCTCCTGTTCTCTGTGCTGCAGGTTTCTTAAAACAGGTCTCTGCTTGGCTGTGCAATGACTATAGGTGCACGTTTTTGGATGCCTGTGCAACGTGTGCTTTAACAGAAAGGACATGATTCTCTGATGTATACAGGATGAAATTACAAAACAGACATAGAGCATATTTTCAAAACATTTGCAATGGAAATTTTTTAATACCTCAACATAACAAGAGACAGAAGTAATTCTCTCAGGAATGATCACACATTACCTTCCTGCAGCATCCCTTGGGGACTGCAGCCTGGCTGCCTCACCTTCAGTATGATCTGCCTTGGTACTTTGACCACTTGTTAATGGACTTCCCTATCTGACAAGCACTGGCTCCCACCCCTTTTAGCCCTTCCTATTCCTTCTTTAAGAGAGTATGGGGGCCTTGCTAAACTGGCCTTTTCCAAACAAGCCACTACAGTGCCCTCCCAGCTGCCTCAGTATCTCAGAGATCCTATTTCTGGCTACTCTGAGGTAAAATTTCTTCAATCCCTTGTTACCTCACAATAAGGGGAACTGAGGAGCCTTTAGCCCTCACATTGCAAGAGCTGAAATTGTTTTGAGTGGTCTCCAGCTTAAACGACAGAGAACCTAAGTGCTGCTGCCTGCTAGGCCACCCAATGCCCGATTTCTGGAAGGCATCCCTTTTTTCAAGGGTGAAGGGGTTATACTCTGTGTTCTGGCAACAGAAGATTTCACAGGAGCACAAGAGAAGACCACCTTTCCTTAACAATTAAGGAACAATACTTTTTAAAAAAAAAATTCCCCAGCATCTTACCTGCTGAACCCGGCTGGGGTCATCCAGCTGCAGTTTGGCAATCACACAGCCAGGGTCGAGTGCTGCCCCAGGACGCTTCACGTAATGGATGCAGCCTGATTCTGCTGCAGTGAGAGTCATCACCATCTTCATCACCTGCAAGCGATAAAAACAAGGCCACACGTAGCTGATGTCTCCAGGTTTCAGTATATTCTGAAGAGACTCAACCCACTGGAAGTTCCACTGCTTGTAACTGAATGCGAGAAACCATTCAATAGGCCTAATGAATACAACTACAGTACAGTTATATACAGAAACCCCTCACGATGCATACTCAGCATTTGTGCTGTACTGTCAGCATAAAAGATTTTGATACACAGTAATCCTCCACAGAGCCCACTAGGGTAGGCCTGTGTCATCCTCATATAAGATTGGGGACACAGAAAGAAGAGATGTTTGCCCAAAATCTTCTAGAGAGTACCCATGATAGGGCTGAATGCAGTGATCTCCCAGACAGCTACTCACCAACTATGCAGGGGTGTCAAACAATAGGCCCATGGGCCAGAACTGGCCCACCCGGGGCTCTTATCTGGCCCGAACACAGCTGGTCACTGAGTAATGGATGGTGGAAGTGGGAGGGCAGGCGAGATACTTCAAGGAAGTACTGTAAATGTCTACAGCATGTTTATTGTTAGTTGGGTTTGCCTGTGTCCTTTACAAAGTTTATATCTTCCATACCTGGCATTACATTTTATGGCACCCACGGCCCAGTCCAATAAAATTACAACTAGGTCAGATTGTAACAAATGAGTTCGACACCTCTGAACTTACGTAGTACGCCAGCTCCCGATGTGGCTGTCATTCACTTAATTTCAGTTATCTGAGCTTTAATTTATATATTACATCGGCAAAGTAATTCTGAAGAAAGTGTGTACTTGTTTTGAGACAAGCTACCTCAACTATTTGAGACGATGCACCAAAGCAATCTCCTAATCTTAAGAAAGACATTTCTCCTTGTAAGAAAGAAAAGAATGATGGCACCTTCTACCCGTGGAGTTTTAAATGATTACACATATTTGTAAAGTATTGTTTTTAAGTCAGTTGGGTAAAGTTTTAAACACTGCAGCCCAGAAGAGAATATTTAACCACCAGATCCTAAGAAACTCTTGCTGGCATGAATAGTATTTATCACATGGTTGTAAGCAGTTACCTCAATCTCAGCAAAGCACTGGCCTGAAAACACGTGTCCCCCATCTTCCACAACGTACTGGATGAGCTTCCCTGCGGAAGGTGAACGCAAAATGGACGGATCATTTTCCTTCTCAAAGACACAGGTCTTGTTGCCAATTGTGATGCGGTACCTATAAGAAGAAACAGTTGAGGCAACTGGTTGGAAAGACCACAGTAAATTTCCAATTTACATTTCACTCAAGGGAAAACAACCACCAATAAAAGGCAGGAAGACAAGGAGTTGCATCCAATAGAATTCCCTTAGGGAAAGATCACAGCTTATTAGCGGAACACACGTTTTTCCTATTGAACTCTTATGGACTTTGCATTCTGGGAGATCTTATGGACTGTCAGGATCAGCCAGCTCCCAGAGCTTAAATGGAACCCCCAGTAGATAGACCTCCCATGGAAGCGGGTGACACCACCACAGATCCCAGAATATGCTGGAGTCAGAACATCATAATGGGGACTCCCGGTTGCCACAATCACCTCTTGGGACAATAAAAATAAAGATGGTGACAAGCCCAGACACATACTAGGGATGGAAGTCAAACAGTTGCCTGGCAAACTTCCCCAAGCATTACTCTTGAAAAAGAGACCCCAATGTATATCCAGGGTCAGGGCCCAGACTGGTGAACAGACTTCTAAAGGAATCCTCATCACTGCCTGGCTGGTGCTACTTGCAACCTGGCCAATTAACTCCCCTGCAATTGCAGCAACCATGTCTTAAAAAACATGTTAGCATCCCCTTCACCCAGAGGTAGCGCTCCCTTCCTCATCATGGCCAGTGACAGGGCGAATCCAAGCCACCCAGCTTCTGCATTGGCAGGAATGGGACAGGGCTCCACTGACACTTATTGGGTGCTCCTGAATGAGAAGATCTGCAGTGGAGGTGACTATCCCTGAATGACACCTTGCATTCTACAACTATTCAGTTTTCTTCTGCAGTGGAGCAGTGCTGGGTGTGTTCTAGTTCTCTCTCTTAGTTGCAAGTGCGATGCTCATCAGACCTTGGCAATACAACACATACTCCAGAAAATGACCCAAAAGAATTCTATATAATACACTAGGGTTCCAGAACAGATGTTCAGAGCTTTTGTTGCTGCTATTTTAAATATTAAAAATTTTCTCTCACTCTCCTTTCTCCCCAATAAGGAGCTCAGGGCAGTTTCTAGAAAACAGATGAGCTGATCTGGAAAAGGCTCTCCGAGGTAGAATATGCATTTGCATTTTTGCAGTCATTTATTTATTTATATCCCACTCTTCAATATCTTCTTCTTTTCCCCAGCTAGGATTCAGAATGGCTTAGAACATCATTCTACCTGCCCTCATTTTTTCACAACACCCCTGTGAGGTAGGCCACGCCGAGAGTTTTTGATAGGCCAAGGTCAACCAGCAAAATTCCACGGCAGAAGTAGGGATTTAAACCCCGGTGGTCCAGGGCCCTAAGTCTGCTACTTACACACATGAACCCAGGAAGCTGCCTTGAGTCCACCAAAGTCAAATACTGTCTACTCAGACAGCCAGCAGCTCTGCAGGTCTTGCGCAGAGATCTTTCACACTGCCAGATTCTTTGAACTGCAGATGCTCTGCCTCTAAGCCACGGCCCCTCCCTATTCTATCCACACCATTCTGGCTGTCACAATGTGAAGGCTGCTGAGGCAAAAGTCTCAGGATCAATCCCTGGTGTTCCAGGGCTGGGAAATATCTTTGTTTGAAACTTTATAAAGCTCCTATCAGTTCCTGATCACACTACAAATAAGAGGGGAGAGAAAGATACCAAGTTTCTAGGATTTAAGGGAGGCTAGAAAAGATGGGACCCAAACCTGGTAGTAACATCTCCAAAGTGAGAGGGAACAAACAGATTAGGAAAAGAGGGATAGCAAATTAAACTGCATCTCTGTTTATTACCACTGACCACAAAGCAATGGGATGAAGAGGCCTACCTGTCCACTTCCTCCTTCATGTAGGTGGTGTAGCTGCTACCATCATATGATAAAAGAAGCCCTCCATCACTCAGTCGGTGAACGTCAACCTCCACACAGGAGCCATTCATAATGACCACGTAGGAGTTGGGAGACTGCCGGGTCACCTGAAAGCACAAGGGAACACATGGAGAATGTGGATTTCCAAGCTATATAAATGACACAAACCTGATCCCTGGATTATATCAGTTAATCCATAGACCAAGAGGCTGCTACATGAAAGAACCTACTTGCTGTAAAGTGTGGAAGGGTGGCCAACTTTCACCACTAATTACATAACAGCCTCCTGCCTGTTTCAAGGGCTCAGTTCCAATATCACACCAAAACAGGGCGAAGGAAAGTTAACTATGGGTTGGTGCAAAGGTCGGAAAAGACAAAAACCAGGGGTTGAATTCTAGCAGGAGCTCCTTTGCATATTAGGCTACACCCCCTGATGTAGCCAATCCTCCAAGAGCTCACAAGGCTCTTTTTTGTAAGCTCTTGGAGGATTGGCTACATCAGGAGGTATGGCCTAATACGCAAAGGAGCTCCTGCTAAAATTCCACCCCTGAAAAAAAAATCTGCCAGCAAATCAGGATCAGAAAACTGTTGTTTCAAGAAGGTTTGCAAACACATGATTTGTGCTAACTATCATTGGGAGTGATGTCACATGACAGGGGTAGTGGTGAAAAATGCTGCTTAATTCCTCACCTGCGATCTGTCTCCCTGGCTAGCTTCTCCTCCAATACTGTTAAGCAAAACAGGGTGGGGGGAGGAGTATTGAGGGAAGGGGTAATTTATACTCTACCTTGCTCTCCATTGGCGACCTAAAGTGGCTGACATCAATCCCCTCTGCTCCATTTTATCCTCAGAGGAAGGTAAGTCTGAGAGTTTGCGGCTGACCCAGGGTCACCCAGCTAGTTCCCACAGCACAGGGAGGACTTGAACCTGGGTCTTCCAGATCCTCCTTCCAACATTCTAACCACTAGGCTGGAGTGAACAGATGCAGCAGGGAAGGGGAATGTTCAGCTGCTCTGGCCATGCACTCCTCTTCTGCATTTCAATATGCAATTCCCCCACCAGGCCTTTAGACATGATTGGGGCAGATCCAGGGGTTTTTTTGTAGAAAAATAGGTGGCGGAGCTCACTAGCATAACTCATTAGCATATGCCCCCCCAGCCAAAAGCAACCTGAAGCAAGAAAGGAGACCCCAGGTGAACAAAGCCTGTTGACCCCAGCCAGCCCAAGCAGGCCTCCCTTGCCTGGGGCACTCCTGGGCCACCCCCCTCCTAGTCAAAAGGCCAGCAAGCCACCCGCCACCCAAAATCAGGGGAAATAAGGGCTGCTGGGGCGTGGCAAAGCCCCTGGTGGCTGGCTGGCTGCCGCTCTCCTAATCCAGATGCAGCTGCACCTACTTTTCAATGGACAAGGTACATAGGTGGAGAGGAGACGGGGCATCAGAAAGGTTCAGGAGCTGTGCACCTGTGAGCTCCTGCTGAATCTGAGGCCTGGGCAGATCCAAGTTTAAAGACACAGAGTCTGCCAATGTGTGGACCATGACCCTCAGGAAGGGCTTTCTTCCCAAATCAACCACCTCATGCATGGAGGTCTTCTGCTATGGCCTTGCTCCAAGTTCTTCCATTCACTACAATCAGATCTGAGATGACAAGAAGCAGGGTCTTTTCAGTTGTGACACCCAAACTCTCCCCTGCACAGTTGTCAAGGTCTTTATTTATTTATATCCCCCCTTTCTCCCCAGTGGGGACCCAAAGCTGCTTACATCATTCTTCTCTCCTCTGTTTTATCCTCACAACAACCCTATGAGATAGGCTAGGCTGAGAATGTGTGACTGGCCCAAGGTCACCCAGCCAGCTTCCATGGCAGAGTGGAGATTTGAACCTGAGTCTCTCAGATTCTAGTCTGACACTTTAACCGCTACATCACACTGACATACTAGGAAGAAACTTTTTTTTTAACCAAGGCATGTGGGTGGGCCCATTGAGTGTGCTGGCTTTAGTGTGAATTATCGGAACCTGCCTGAGATTTGATTGAGAGTGTAGTGCAGAAAAGGTGTTTAATGAAGAAATTAATACCTTCAGAACGTACTTCTTCCCTTCATAGATTAGTTCTACATCCACCGTGTTCAGCAGTGTATGAGCAGGCAGGACTTGACCCCTAAAAGATGGCAGGGAATCAGAATTTAACAACAGAACAATCATGAGAGTGGGAGGGAAGGGAGGGGAAGTGTGCAGGCTTCAGGACAACGCAGAGAAAGAGACAAAAGCAAGACATACGCCTGTTTTCAGTCTATAAGAACTTTGCTAATTATTAAGGTAGGACCAAAAAACCCCCTCATCTACTTTACTCAGAAATATCTGTTTTTCACACTTTTAAGACAAATTCAAGATCCTGTCTGAAAGGTTCTGTGCAACTCTATAGCTTGCACAACATATAATAATCAGTGCATCATAATAAGCTGTTTCAAATCTTGTTAAAGGTAAAGGTAGTCCCCTGTGCAAGCACCAGTCATTTCTAACTCTGGGGTGATGCTGCATCACGACGTTTTCATGGCAGACTTTTTACAGTGTGGTTTGCCATTGCCTTCCCCAATCCTCTACACTTTCCCCCCAGCAAGCTGACTACTCATTTTACTGACCACGGAAGGATGGAAGGCTGAGTCAACCTCGAACCAGCTACCTGAACCCAGTTTCCACTGAGATCGAACTCAGGTCATGAACAGAGCTTGGACTGCAGTACTGCAGCTTACCATTCTGCACACTCTTGATTACACAGAATTTGCCTTTTGTTTATTTAAAACATTTCTATGCTGCCTTTCCACCCAACTAAGATCTCCAAAGCAGCAAGCTTCAAAACATTTCAACATTAAAGCAGCATTTACAATAAAGTATCTATAAAATAATGTAATAAAAACATAAAACACAGAAACTCCCATAAGACTACCATAAGGGAAAGGAAAGGTCCCCTGTGCAAGCACCAGTCATTTCCAACTCTGGGGTGACATTGCTTTCACAACGTTTTCACCAAACCGAGCAAATAGGTTTTCACCAGCTGGTGGAAGACAACAATGGAGGAAGATAGATGAATCTTACTGGGGAGGGAGTGCCAAAGTTTTGGCTCCCTACTCAAGAAGAGCCTTTCTTGGGTGCCTTCAATCAAGCCTCAAACAACAGGGGCACCCAAAGCAGGGCTCCAAAAATGACTGGAGTAGAGGGGCAGGTTCATATGGGACAAGGAAGCCCTTAAGGTATGTTGGCCCCAAGCCATAGAGAGCTTTAAAAGTCAATACCAGCAGCACCTTGAATTCAGCCTAGAAGCATATTGAAAAGCAGTGTAGGTAGAACAAGACTGGAGTGATACAGTCCTTATGATCCACTCCAGGTAAGAAGAAGAAGATTTATATTCCGCCCTCCATTCAAGAGTCTCAGAGCAGCTCACAATCTCCTTTACCTTCCTCCCCCACAATAGACACTCTGTGAGGTAGGTGGGGCTGAGGGGGCTCTCCCAGAAGCTGTCCTTTCAAGAACAAGCTCTGTGATAACTATGGCTGACCCAAGACCATTGCAACAGGTGCAAGTGGGGAATCAAACCTGGCTCTCCCAGATAAGAGTCCGCACACTTAACCACTACACCAAACTGGCTCTCTGGCTGTAACATTCTGGCTGTAGCATTCTGCACCAGCTGTAGCTTCTGGACAGTCTTCAAGGCCCGTCCTATGTAGAGTGCACTGTAGTTGACTGAAGTAACATCCCCCACTCCAAATAAGGTGTGTATCTTGTGCTCCAGCTCCCTGGAGAGGGCGCTCCCTGCACGCCCCCTCCACTGGCCACCATCTCATCTTCCCAGGGGACCCCCTTTTGAAGGCAGCCATAAGTCTCAGAATGGGAGAGGCCAGGTTTTGGTCACCCTCGTGGCCTTCTCCCCAGCTGGGTTCCACACAGTCCTGTCCCTCTCTCTGGGCTTCAGTAGCTTCCAGCTCTAACAACTCCTCGTCCAACCCTGTTCTGGCTGCCTTTTTATACCCCTCCCAGCTCCCTAGCCCATTGGTCCTCCTGTGTTGCCCCTCCCCCTTTATATACAAAGATGCCCAGCCCGAGCTTTGAGCACAGCTGCGACCACTGGGCCCACTCTGGGCCATCAGGGCATTTCCCCTCACTGCAGGTCCAGGAGGCACCAGCTTGCTTCACACTGGGGCTGCAGTGCCTGCCAGGCTTTCCAAGCCTTGCGCTGCTTCCTCAGCCTCCCATGGTCACCCGGGGACAGGACGCCACTCTGCCCATGCTGGGACCTAGCCCGGCGGTTTTTAGGGGTGACTCCAGCTCTGGCTCTTCAGCAGGGGCCCACCTCCTCTTTGGCTGGCTGGACATTGTCACCAATCTCCGGTTTGCTCGCCTGCTTGCCTCTCTTCCCTGTGGGTGTTTGGGTCATGGGGCCATCTGTTTGGAGGCTGCAAGGCTTGCCTGGGGGGTGGGGGGATCACAGAGTAAGCCCCAGCCACTTGTGGCCGGGACAGTGTTTACATCTATGTAGCCTGACCTGGATGGCCAACACTAGCCCAATCATCAGCTGTGGTGAGTACGTGGATGGAAAACTGCCAAGGAAGTCCAGGGTCACAATGCAGAAGAAGGCAACAGCAAACCACGTCTTGAAAACCCTGTGGAGTCACCATAAATTGGTGCAGAATGCTGC